>NC_041385.1:644865277-645089518 GCF_002162155.2 Triticum dicoccoides | reverse complement strand
AGGGGCCCACAAGATTGGGGGTGCGCCCTACAGGGGAGGGCGCCCTCCTATCTCGTGGAGTCCTCGAGTATCTTCTGACTTCAACTCCACGTCTCCAGGATGATATCCTTCCAAAAAATCATGTTGCCGAAGGTTTCGTTCCGTTTGATATTCCTTTTCTTCGAAATACTGAAATAGGAAATAAAACAACAATATGGGCTGGGCCTCCGGTTAATAGGTTAGTCCCAAAAGTAATATAAAAGTGTATACTTAAGCCCATAATCATTCAAAACAGGTAATATAATAGCATGGAACAATCAAAAATTATAGATACGTTGGAGACGTATCACGCCCCTCCATTTTATTACCTTTCTTTGGCCCCGCGGTGTGATCCTTGTTTTGGCAGACTATCGAATATGGTGTCTAGCCAAGACAAGGCATCCACCACGCCCCTCTAAGATGCTACCTCTCACGACCTTGTGAGGCGGAGTCTTTGTCTCTGCAGACTGCCATAACCTCGGCGTCTAGTCGAGACGAGACGCCAACCACACTGGCCATGCCGATGTCAGCGTGCGACGATTTATTTACACTGACGCCGATCTCCTAAGAAACTTACTCCCGCGAGGCATACCCCTTGCATACCCCGACGAGTCCGCTAGGTCGTCTAGAAGTCCGAGCAGGACCCATGCAACTTCAACCCCAACTACATCATTGCCGCCAAGACCGGCGAGGCGTGACGGCGAGGGTGACGTGGCTAGCAAAAAGCCACATTTTGAGCGGCGCGTGTACTGACGAGGACATGGGCTCTGCCGCTGCTCACACACCACCATCATCATGCATGGAGAACGCAAGGCAAAGACGACAGACGACCACACGGCTTAATCAGAGGTGTCTCGCGGAGTAACCCGCGAGAGTAATTAACCGGGAGCCTTCTAAGGCTCCGGGAACCAAGAGACCGCAATCGCTACAGTCAAGCAGGCCGTGCTAGTAGGCCATGGAGCGCATATGTAAAGGGAACTTGTAGTTTTGTTTCTCCGATGAGAGATTAATAAAGTGCATGTTTCCTTATGTTTATTTGTGTACTCAGTAGACTGGCACACCCGCAATGTTTAATTTCCGCTGGCGTGTAGAGAGATAATAATACAATAACCAATGTTATTTTTATTATTTCTCGTGTCAAACAAATTGGCATGCCCAGTGGGACGTGGTTCTCCTCCCATCTTTTCTTCGTGGTGGTTGCCTCAATCGTCTTTGCCGATCTCCCTATGCACACAACATGTTGCAAGGATCTCCGCCTGTAAGCCTCTTTCTTGCATGCGAACGGATCATTGCCACCTATTGTCTTCATCAAGCATGGCGCCAGGGTCTACATGTACAAGCCCAAGATCCCATGCAGATTCAAACTCTGCAGTGAAAGAGGGCGCAAAAGTGGGCGGCCACCAAGACGATGGAGCGCCACGAACTAATGTCGGAGGCACACTGTTGAGGAGTCATCAAGGACAGACATCCATGGAGACGTGGAGGCAACTCAATGCCTCCGTTCTGATACCGTCAACGGGAGGGCTAGTGCGACATCCTTTCATCCTCTATCCGGCTCGGCTCCCACTCAGAGCCTCCAACACCACGACGCACCGAGGTAAAGCTACCTGAAGGCTTGGAGGCCATCTCCCACAACCCGCGTAGGCTCATGGTTGCAGGTAGGATGAGGTGCCAATCGCCATATCATCATCGTTAACATGAGCGCCTTGATGACAGTCTTCACCAATTCACCACTTAGAGTGGGGGCATCCTAACATGCCCCCATGTTCGAAACGATGGTCATGACATCAAGATGATGAGAGAAACCCTCGACCCACTCATCGGTGGAAGCCATGGGACCTCCACAACAAACACTTCCACCACTACACACATCCCGCCTAGGCGGTGGGCTTAGCCACAACTCAAGGTGACGGTGGACAGGGCTACATCACCCACTTGGCACCATGCGCCACCCTGTTCTCTCTAGGTGAAGTGTCATTAATGCAACCACAAACTGGAGCTCATCGCCGATATGGAGCTATCCTGAGGTGGGGGTTGTTCACCCATCATCGATATGGAGCTATCCTGAGGTGGTGCGTTGCCCACACCACCATCATCGCGGAGCTTGCCCAAGGTGTGGAGATTCATCTACATCACCGTTGCTGACATGGAGTGCCCCAAGGCAGGGCGCTATCTACACTGCCATCGACATGGAGCGCCCCGAAGGCAGAGCACCATATACCTCCGTTGGCATGGAGCTTGGCTAGACGAAGCTCTTTCTTCTCCACCATTGACACACATATCTCAAAAGATGGGGCGACTTTTGGTCCGTCATCCCACAACTTTCCCAAGGCGGGGATATCATCTACATTGCTACCTCCCACTTGGAGCTTGGTCTAAACCGCCGCCAACAAGGAGCTTAGGCTAGGGTGGTGGTTAGTCTACACCGTCACAAACATATTAACGCCCCAGAGGAGCGTGAAAGTGCAACTATCCCTAGGTGGTTTTGGTAATTCATAACAACATATAGCTCATTGAGCTAATGCTATTCCAAGACTATTATTTCAGGAAGCTCAATGAATGGCATGGCATGGATGATGAAAGTGGATCCCTCAAAATATCAAGGACAAAGGATTGGCTCAAGCTCAAAAGCTCAAGACTCTTCATTTTATATTTCAGTGATCCAAGATCACATTGAGTCTATAGGAAAAGCCAATACTATCAAGGAGGGATGAGGTGTTGCTTAATGAGCCTCTTGCTTCATGTGCTTAGTGATATGCTCCAAAACCCTCAACTACTTTCTCACATCCACATATGACCTAAACCTTAATCCAAAATCGGTCACACTGATTCTTTCTATCCGGCGCCACCGAGTTCAAATGTCATAGCCACTGCCACAAACCCTAGGCAAATCGGTCTCACCGATAGGGATCTCGGTCTCACTGAGATGGGATTGTAATCTCTCTGTTTCCCTTCGTAACGTTTCGGTCTAACCGAAGTGAGCGATCGGTCCCACCGAGATTGCAATGTAAACTCTCTGTTTCCCTTTTGTAACATTTCGGTCTCACCGAAAAGAGCAAATTGGTCCCACCGAGTTTACCTGACCAACTCTCTGGTTAGCTAATTACCAAAATCGGTCTTACCGAGTTTGTGTAATCGGTCTCACCGAGATTACGTTATGCCCTAACCCTAACCATATCGGTCCTACCGAGTTGCATTTCGGTCCCACCGAAAATCCTAATGGTCACTATATTTACTAAATCGGTCTGACCGAGTTTGTTAATTCGGTCCCACCGAGATTGGTAAATTGTGTGTAACGGTTAGATTTTGTGTGGAGGCTATATATACCCCTCCACCTCCTCTTCATTCGTGGAGAGAGCCATCAGAACAAACCTACACTTCCAACTTACCAGTTCTGAGAGAGAACCACCTAATCATGTGTTGAGGCCAAGATATTCCATTCCTACCATATGAATCTTGATCTCTAGCCTTCCCCAAGTTGCTTTCCACTCAAATCTTCTTTCCACCAGATCCAAATCCTATGAGAGAGAGTTGAGTGTTGGGGAGACTATCATTTGAAGCACAAGAGAAAGGAGTTCATCATCAACGCACCATCTGTTACTTCTTGGAGAGTGGTGTCTCCTAGATTGGCTAGGTGTCACTTGGGAGCCTCCGACAAAGATTGTGGAGTTGAACCAAGGAGTTTGTAAGAGCAAGGAGATCGCTTACTTCGTGAAGATCTACCGCTAGTGAGGCAAGTCCTTCGTGGGTGACGACCATGGTGGGATAGAAAAGGTTGCTTCTTCGTGGACCCTTCTTGGGTGGAGCCCTCCGTGGACTCGCACAACCGTTACCCTTCGTGGGTTGAAGTCTCCATCAACGTGGATGTACGATAGCACCACCTATCGGAACCACGCCAAAAACATCCGTGTCTCGAACTGCGTTTGAATCCTCCAAACCCTTCCCTTTACTTTCTTGCAAGTTGCATGCTTTAATTTCCGCTGCCTATATACTCTTTGCATGCTTGCTTGATTTGTGTGTTGATTGCTTGACTTGTCCAAAGATTGTTAAAATCTGCCAAACTCTAAAATTGGGAAAAGGTTAGGTTTTTAATTGGTCAAGTAGTCTAATCACCCCCTCTAGACATACTTCAAGATCCTACAAGTGGTATCAGAGCTTTGGTCTCCATTTGCTTTGATTTCCATAGCTTTTGGTGGTCATAGCCTTGGTTTCACAACCTAGGAGAGTATGGCGTCTAGCGAGGGAAATTATCACCGTAGAGGTCCTTACTTTGATGGAACTAATTTTGCTAGTTGGAAGCATAAGATGAAAATGCATATTCTCGGACATAACCCCGCCGTTTGGGCTATTATTTGTATTGGCTTGCAAGGTGAATTCTTTGATGGGAGAGAGACGAACCGTGAAGCTAATGCGGAAGAATTGAAGATGATGCAATACAACGCTCAAGCTTGTGATATCATCTTCAACGGATTGTGCCCCGAAGAATTCAACAAAATCAGCCGTCTTGAGAACGCAAAGGAAATTTGGGAAACTTTGATTGATATGCATGAAGGTACCGACTCCGTCAAGGAATCCAAGTTGGATGTGCTCCAGAGTCAGCTTGACAAGTTCAAAATGAAGGATGGTGAAGGTGTCGCTGAAATGTACTCTAGGCTTGCTCTTATCACAAATGAGATTGCCGGCTTAGGGAGTGAAGAGATGACCGACAGATTCATCATCAAGAAGATCCTAAGAGCATTGGATGGAAAATATGATACCGTGTGCACATTGATTCAAATGATGCCCAATTACAAGAATCTCAAGCCAACGGAGGTCATTGGTAGAATTGTTGCTAATGAGATGTCACTCAAGGATAAGGAGGAACTTCACAATAAGTCAAGTGGTGCTTACAAAGCCTCATGTGACGCCCCCACATCATCAAGTGAGAAACAAACCTTCAATGAAGAATTGAGCTTAATGGTGAAGAATTTCAACAAATTCTACAAGAGTAGAAGCAAAGAAAGAAGCTCTAAGTCAAGGTCCTACAATGACAAAAGATCTTCCAGTCGAGAGCGCAACTGCTACAATTGTGGGAGACCCGGATGCTATTCCAATGAGTGTACGATACCCTACAAAAGAAGAGAAGATTCTCCAAAAAGAAGAAGTAGAAGAGAAGAATCACCGCCAAGAGAGAGAAGGAGTAGAGATGATCGTTATGAACGAAGACCCTCACGGAGAAGCAAAGATTCGGAAAGGAAGGACAAGTCATCAAAGATCTACACAAAACGAAGACATCAAGCTCATGTTGGTGAATGGGTTTCCGGTTCTGACTCTGAACATCACTCTGAGAGAAGCTATCACTCCGACTCTGAACATACTCAAGATGAAGGTGTTGCCGGTCTAGCACTTGTGTCAACCAACTCCTATGACATATTTGACTCACCAAATGAAGGAATTGGAAGATGCTTCATGGCCAAAGGTCCAAAGGTAGCACATCCTGAGTACGTTGATTTCAATAGTGATGAAGATGACTTGCTAGGTGATGATGATTTACTTGTTGACAACTCTAGTGATGAATACTGTGATGGAACGTCAATTAATCATGCTAAACAAGATAAAACGAATGACAATGATAAGGAGAAGATTGAGCTTCTAACTAAAGAACTAAACACTCTTAAGTTAGCTCATGAAACTATCTTCGAAAATCATCGAGAACTTTTAAGAGCTCATGAGAAGTTACGCTTTGAAAAGCTCAATCTTGAGCAAGAGCATGAGTTCTTAAAGTCAATCAATGATGATCTTCGCAAGAAAAGTTCTTCTTACATTGCCAAGCGTTTACTCTTATCTACTTACATGCCTCAAGTCAAGTCTAGTAACAAGAACAAGAAAGATTCTTCCTCTAGTAGTAGCAATAACAATGCTAAATCCAATATTGTTGCTTCTAGTAGTTCTCTTGATTCCACTAATGATTCTCTTAGCCAAGTTACACTTGAGCAAGAAAATAGCTTATTGAAGGGAATTATAGAGAAAGGTGTATACAAGAGCCTTGCCGGGAGTAAGCAATTCGAGGAAATTGTACGCAAGCAAGGAAGGCACCGGAAGAATCAAGGTGTTGGTTTTGAACGAAAGTTCAATGCCAATGGAGTTGAGTGGGAAGAAGATCAATACCCCAAGACAAAGTTTGTTCCTCAACAAGAGAAGTATGATCCTACTTCTTTCAAGGGAACACAAGCTCAAGATGATCTTCCACCACAAGACCATAAAGGCAAGGACAAGCTTCAAGAGGAGAGTGATGCATTTGAAGAAGCACCTAAGGCCTTGGTCAAGTGGGTTCCCAAGACTACGTCAAGTTCTACTTCATCAAGTACAACCACAACTCCAAGGATTCCCATCAAGATGATGTGGATCCCGAAGAAGAAGAACTAGAGAGTTCTTGAGGGTGACTCCGCCAACATTCTTCACTCATATCATTACGGCAAGAGCAAGTGCAATCAACTTCCACATCTTGCACTAGTTCAAGGAGTCACAAACCCTCATGTTGGTAAGGCAAGGGACAAGGTAACCAAATGATTTCATGGACATCATCTTGTGTGTGCATAACTCTATGTCTATGGATATTCTTGTTTTGTTCCTTGTGGGACTAACCCATGTAGGTATGTTGAAAGTGCAACTCACTCCAAAAGATTGCTCCAAATGATCTACATCAACTTTGAGCATTCACATCTTCAACACCTACATGAAGTCATCATCGATAAAACCCAAGGTTAGTTCATTCCTCTAAAAGGGGATCTCACATCTAGGGGGAGCTTAACTCTAAGAATTGAGTCAAAGCAACTCTAATGGTGTGAACACATCAATGCATTATGTAAAAGTGGTAACCCCACTTGAGCTTAAACGATGAGTATGACCTATGATCAAATGTTCTCATTTGACTCCTAAGTCAATATACTCATATATAGATGACCTAGTCATCGCCAATTGTTTGATAGATGCTAGAATTGGTTGTGCATGCTTTGCCACATATTTCATTTGTCACTTTATTGTGTGAGCATGCTGGTTGCATATTTTACTCATTCGAGGACATCCACTTGTTGTTTTGATTGATTGGTTTCCTTTTCTTTGGCCAAGTGGATGGACAAGAATGCCTAAGAACCTTCTCTAGATATCTATGCTTATCTCGTCTCAAACTCTATCCATGCTACATCACAAAATTTGATCAAGTCAGATTCGAACCACTCTGTGTGAGGAGCACTCGGAGTCCCCGATTCGTCAGAGACTTAAACTTCCAAAACTTCTTTGTGATTCTCGGTCTGACCGATTACTCCATTTCGGTCCCACCGAGATCACTAAGTCGATCTAGGTTTTCACTCTCGGTGCAACCGATATGAACTTTTTGGTCACACCGAGTTGTTGTAACTGTTAACAGTTATGCATCTCGGTGCCACTGAGTTGTTCAACTCGGTCACACCGACAGTGTCGGGCTATATATAGTCACGGGCAAAAATTTGGAAATTCCTCCAAACCCCTTCGCCCACGCGTAGCTCGCTCTACCTACTAGGTCTACGGATCGTCGACTTCGTCGCCAGCCGCCTCCTGTCGCTCGTCTTCGCCGCCGTCAACGGATTTCTTCTCCGCCATTGCCGCCGTAGCGAGTTCACCGCCGAACTAGGGTATGAACTCGATCACAGTGCTTTCCTCATCTGATTCTCAGCACATTGTGTTCGTAATGCATCTTGCCACAATTGAAACACTCCTATCCAGTCAATGTGATCCTTAGAATAGATGCGATTCGAAAATTTAGGGTTAGGTTTCCGCCGAAACCATCTCGGACCCACCGGGTTGAAAAACTCGGTCCCACCGATTTAGCTAACGCCATTGCACTAGTAAGTCTCGGTCTGACCGAGAATTACAAATCGGTGTGACTGATTTTAGAACTTTGTGAAACCCTAGCAGACTCGGTGCCACCGAACTGTGACTCGGTCTGACCGAATTCACTAGTTTAGGTTCCAAGACTGCTTCGGTATCACCGAGCTTGAAAATCGGTAGATCCGAAATGCTTTCTGTGGAAACTAAAACTAAGTTTTTGAATCATTCTTTTGCAAAAATCTCTGCATTTTGTGATGCTCATCCACTCTGTCTCATCTATAACTATTCACAGGGTCAGCAGTCAGTGATTTGCAGCATGTCAGACCAAAGTGATAGTCAGAACAAGTCAGCACAACAGATTCACATGAGTGAGGGCACTAGTCCCTCAAGTACTTCAGATGAAGGGAGCAGAAGCACTCCAAGCAATTTGCCCAAAGCAGCCACAAGAGCCAGAAGGAAGAGAACCTCAGACTCAGAGGATGAGGACTATGTGGCAGCAGAAGATGAGGCTACTTCCAAGAAGGTAGTGCTCAAGAAGGTGCTCAGCTCAACTGAAGTAAAGCCAGGCATGAAGATCAAAAGGCCAGCAGGAAGACAACCAATGTCCAAAGCCAGAGAATCAACTCAAGTATCTGAAATGCATGATCCCAAAGAGCCAGCTGCAGAAGGAAAGAGAAGGAAGGAAAGGGTCAAGAAGACCATGGCCAGAGTTGTTGGTCAACCTTCCATGATGGAAGAGGAAGAAGAGGTTGCTGAACCAGCACCCAAGGCACAAAAGCTGATGGGTGATGCTATAAAGTCAGGGGCTGCAACATCAAAGCCCAAAGAAGCACCCAAAGCTGCCTCCAAGCCCAAGATTGCACCAAAGAGGAATACCAGGAGTATACCAGTAGCTGAGAAGAACAAGGCCCCAATGCCTGAGGTTGCTGCTGAGGAGGATGAAGAAGGGAAGATCTTAAGGAAGCTCAAACCCAAGATTCCAGACCACAATGATGCTCATCCTGTGGTTGAGAACATGAAGATCAGGAAAGACTCAGGGTTGAGGCTATGGAGAGAGTCAGATCCATATGCCACCAGGAGAAGGACTGCTGTAGATTACAGTTTCCACACCAAGGAGCAGCAGGACTTCTATGAGACAATCTTGTTGGACAAGAAGCCCATAGTGTATGATATGAGGTGGGTCGACTGGACCTACATGAAGGAAAATGAAGAACACTATCCTGGAGTGCAAGACAGTTTCATTGCACGTGGAGTTGCAGATTTTGTTGGGCAGAAGCTCACCAACTAGAATGATGAACTCATTATGCAATTCTACTCCACAGCACACTTCTATCCAGATGGCAGGATAGTTTGGATGTCTGAAGGAACAAGAACCAGTCAACCATTGAGGAATGGGCCAGTCTGATCAAAGCCCCAAAGGAGAGTGAAGATGACTTGGATGTATATGCCAAGAAGAAGATGGGACACAATACTATGTCACATATGTACAAAGAGATCCCAGACAAAGCCCTTGAGACTTTCTCGTTTGGGTCAGTCCATTTTCTTCTGTCAGGGCTGCCTACGATCAACTGGATCTTAAGGCACACTCTTTTGCCCAAATCAGGTGACCACAACATGATAAGAGGGCATGCAATTAACTTGCTTCACATTTTTGATGTGCCCCAGAAATTCAAGGTCATGAGCCTTATGGTTGAAACCATTAAGAGGACTGCAGCAGATCAGAAGAGAAGTTGTGGATATGCCCCACAGATTCAGGAGTTGATTAACTCAAAGATGGGCACAGGAAAGTATCAGTTTGATAAGGAACATTTTGCTCTCTATCCAGACTTTGAGGACAATCAAGTTGTCATGAATGAGAATGATCCATCATCAGTGCAAGCTCAAGAGAAGAAGGAGAAAACAAGGAAAGAGAAGGCTTCCAAGATGCCAACTCAAGAGGAGGCATCTGAGCATTTCTTGAAGAGCAAGCAGGAGCAACTTGGTTACTTGATAGCATCAACACTGAGGATTGAGAAGGGGTTGGCCACCCTAACTCAAAACCAGGAGAGCCTGGAAAGGATCATGGAACAAAAATTCTATGATCTTGATGTCAAAGTAACTGAGATTCAGTCAGTTGTGGAACAGCTTCAGGATGACATGCAGGAGAGGAAGGGCAAGACAACCATAGATGCATTTGCCAGAGTGCCTAGAGCTTAGAGATCAGCTGCAGTGCCTGTGACAGACACAAGAGCCACATCATCTGCACCAGCTAGAGCTCCAGTGCAACTAGCTCCAGCACCAACTCCTCCAGCTCCCTCTACATCGACTGAAGTCTTCGTCCAAGGAGCCATCTCTACACCACCACCTGAAGACCAAGCCTGAGAGACGATCTAGCACTATGCATTTTTTATGAACTTTTTGGTAACTTGTTGCCAAAGGGGGAGAAAAATGTATAGATCATAGGCTTCGAGAGAGAGATTTGCTGTTTTTTGTTCTCTCTTGTCTTCTTGGTTAAACTTGTTTGCTTTTTGATTGCTTGAGATACAATGCATTACCTGTGAGACATTGATGATCATGTGTTTGATCATAAGCTACACTTATGCTTGATTATATGTTATTATCTTACCTATCCTTATATGATCATTCACTTTGCTTGGTGATGAGTGCATGTATTTAATCTTTATTATTTTGAGCGCTCCACCAAGATGTATGTGACATGGAAGAGTAACCCATGAGCCTAATTCCTTGTGCATTTGCAGTCCAAAGCAAATCTTAAAATATGCACAAATTTAGGGGGAGCTCTTGCTTATCACATACTTCTCAAAGCGACGATGTTTTTCAATCTTATTATCATGTGTCGAAGCTTTGATCTATATGTTGTCATCAATTACCAAAAGGGGGGAGATTGAAAGTGCAACTAACCCTAGGTGGTTTTGGTAATTCATAACAACATATAGCTCATTGAGCTAATGCTATTCCAAGACTATTATTTCAGGAAGCTCAATGAATGGCATGGCATGTATGATGAAAGTGGATCCCTCAAAATATCAAGGACAAAGGATTGGCTCAAGCTCAAAAGCTCAAGACTCTTCATTTTATATTTCAATGATCCAAGATCACATTGAGTCTATAGGAAAAGCCAATACTATCAAGGAGGGACGAGGTGTTGCTTAATGAGCCTCTTGCTTCATGTGCTTAGTGATATGCTCCAAAACCCTCAACTACTTTCTCACATCCACATATGACCTAAACCTAAAGCCAAAATCGGTCACACCGATTCTTTCTATCCGGCGCCACCGAGTTCAAATGTCATAGCCACTGCCACAAACGCTAGGCAAATCGGTCTCACCGATAGGGATCTCGATCTCTCCGAGATGGGATTGTAATCTCTCTGTTTCCTTTTGTAACGTTTCGGTCTAACCGAAGTGAGCGATCGGTCCCACCAAGATTGCAATGTAAACTCTCTGTTTCCCTTTTGTAACATTTCGGTCCCACCGAAAAGAGCAAATCGGTCCCACAGAGTTTACCTGACCAACTCTTTGGTTAGCTAATTACCAAAATCGGTCTTACCGAGTTTGTGTAATCGGTCTCACCAAGATTACGTTATGCCCTAACCCTAACCATATCGGTCCTACCGAGTTGCATTTCGGTCCCACCGAAAATCCTAACAGTCACTAGATTTACTAAATCGGTCTAACCAAGTTTGTTAATTCGGTCCCACCAAGATTGGTAAATTGTGTGTAACGTTAGATTTTGTGTGGAGGCTATATATACCCCTCCACCTCCTCTTCATTCGTGGAGAGAGCCATCAGAAGAAACCTACACTTCCAACTTACCAGTTCTGAGAGAGAACCAACTACTCATGTGTTGAGGCCAAGATATTCCATTCCTGCCATATGAATCTTGATCTCTAACCTTCCCCAAGTTGCTTTCCACTCAAATCTTCTTTCCACCAGATCCAAATCCTATGAGAGAGAGTTGAGTGTTGGGGAGACTATCATTTGAAGCACAAGAGCAAGGAGTTCATCATCAACGCACCATTTGTTACTTCTTGGAGAGTGGTGTCTCCTAGATTGGCTAGGTGTCACTTGGGAGCCTCCGACAAAGATTATGGAGTTGAACCAAGGAGTTTGTAAGGGCAAGGAGATCGCCTACTTCGTGAAGATCTACCGCTAGTGAGGCAAGTCCTTCATGGGCGACGGCCATGGTGGGATAGACAAGGTTGCTTCTTCGTGGATCCTTCTTGGGAGGAGCCTTCCATGGACTCGCGCAACCGTTACCCTTCGTGGGTTGAAGTCTCCATCAACGTGGATGTACGATAGCATCACCTATCGGAACCACGCCAAAAACATCCGTGTCTCCAACTGCGTTTGAATCCTCCAAACCCTTCCCTTTACTTTCTTGCAAGTTGCATGCTTTAATTTCCGCTGCCTATATACTCTTTGCATGCTTGCTTGATTTGTGTGTTGATTGCTTGACTTGTCGAAAGATTGTTAAAATCTGCCAAACTCTAAAATTGGGAAAAGGTTAGGTTTTTAATTGGTCAAGTAGTCTAATCACCCCCCCTCTAGACATACTTCAAGGTCCTACAGAGCATCATCTACATGGTCACCAACACTGAGCTCGCCTAAGGGTGAGCACCGTCTACACCATCTTGGAGCTCCCCAAAGGCGGGCACGACTTTTGCGCTTCTACAAACAGGGGGCTCGACCAAGGCATGGTGACGTCCACACCGCCGCCAATGTGGAGTTCACCAGACATGGAGCATTTGTCTAGACCGCCTCCAACGTGAAGCATCGCCCGAACGCGGGTGCCATTTAAATAGCCTCAGAGCACGCCTATGGTGGGCGTGCCACTAGCTCCTCGCCAATATGGAGCACACCAAAATTTGGGCGCCATCTACACCACCCATGACCATGTTGGAGGCGTCATCATCAATCTCCGGCATAACAAGGAATGCTGCTACATCAACATGTCGTCACCATCTTCATCGACGTCACACTCGGCGGGGACGCTGACTACATTGGCACGTTGCCATCCAACTACATCGACACGGCGTCGCAATTCATCTGGCGAGGGTGTGGTCTACATCGATGCCGACAGATATCCACATGATGTCGTCATCTTCTTTGACTTACTACCTGGCCAGGACATATACTACAGTGGCATGCCGCCTTTCTTCTAGACCAAGCGAAGGTCGTCCCCGTAACTGCGATGCCCCAAGGTCTACATTGACGAGCTAGTATTATCGTCATCTTTAAGCACCGTGTCATGCGGCGACACTCAAGTCTTCTCCAACTTCTACATCAACATGCTTCCCCGACATCGTCCAAGCACCGACGAGGCAAAGCTATACTCCATCGACATGTCATTTTTCGATGAAGCAATCCATATCTTGCCAGGCACCGACGAGGCTTAGGCAAGTCATCCAGTCTGACACCGACAAGGCGGACACCACCAGGCCGGGCACCGATGAGGCGAAGGCCGCCCACTTCATCATCGGACAATTGACAAGACGAAGGTATATGGATAAGCATGGCCGGAGCGATGGGCATACTGCTCTCCCCTTCACTTCATCACCACATCCCAACCATCTACACCAAGCCAACGGAGCAATCAGAGCCTTCAACAAGACACTCAGCAAGATACTCAAGAAGACGGTGGCAAAGAAAAGGAAGGATCCAAGATGCTAACACGCAGCAAATCCATGAGAGAAATCTCATGACACTCACGCACGCACCCAGCAAACTCATCACGCATCAAGAAAGTGCACGCAACACCACATCCAGTAAGAGGCAAAATGCATGCAGCCGACGCACGTTGACAGGAGATCGGCGACTCGGCGTACCCTCATCCGCGCAAAGAACCTCGGTGGCGATGGAGGCAAAGGTCATGTTTCTGGAAGGTGAGACTAATGTCTAATTTTTTTGTCTCCTCCTTACATCCAGCATGCATGCACTACACGGAGGGTACGTGCTCGTCGCTGAAGCCAACACTCATTCAATTCCACCGCTAGCACCGGAGAGGACTTCATCGAACAAGGAGATTACACCAACACCGCCGGAGTTTGTCTACACTGAGCCCTTCATCTTTGCACGTGGTGATCGGGTGTAGACGGAGCTCGCCAACGACGGAGCCCAACTACGCCCTTCTAGAAAGTCACCTTCCTCGGCCTTGTGAGGCAGTGCCCTTGTCTTGGCGGACCACCAAATACAACATCTGACCAAAACGATGTGCACCCTTCATGGCCTAAATGTTTTGGCATACATGCAGTATGATCCTAGTCTTGGCAAACCACCGAATACGGCAACTAGGTGAGACAGGGCATCAATCACCCCCTCCATGTCATATTTCTTCGATCCCGTGATGTGTTTCCCTTGTCTTGGTGGACCACCGAATACGGCGTCCAACCGAGATGAGGTGCACTCTTCATGGCTTATAGGCCTCGGCGTATAGGCGGTGTGCTCCTTGTCTTAGCAGACCACCGAATACGGCGTCCAGCTGAGACGAGGCATCAACCACGCCCCTCCATGAAGCCATCCTTCTTCAACACCACAATGTTTCACCCTTGTCTTGGTGGACCACCGAATAAGGCATCCAGCCGAGACGAGGCGCACCCTTCGTTGCACATGTCTCATTGTCATACAGGTGGCGTGCTCCTTTTCTTAACTGACCACCAAATACGGCATCTAGCTGGGACAGGGCATCAATCACGCCCCTCCATGTCATCTTTCTTCGGCCCCATGATGTTCGCCTTTGTCTTGGTGGACCACCGAATACGGCATCCAGCCAAGACGAGGTGCACCCTTCGTTGCATACATGTCTCATCATCCTACGGGTGGCGTGATCCTTGTCTTAGCAGACCACCGAATACGGCATCTAGCTGAGACAAGGCATCAACCGCGCCTCTGCATGATGCCACTTTTCTTCGGCCCCGCGGCATGATCCTTGTTTTGGCAGACCACTGAATACGGCGTCTAGCCAAGACGAACCATGCCCCTCTAAGACGTTACCTCTCACGACCTTGTGAGGCGGAGTCTTTGTCTCCGCAGACTGCCGTAACCTCGGCGTCTAGTCGAGATGAGATGCCAACCACACCGGCCATGCCAATGCGAGTGTGCGTTGGTTTTACACTGACAACAGTCTCCACAAAAGAATACTCCCGCGAGGCAACCCCTTGCGTACCCCTACGAAGCCGCTACATCATCAAGAAGTCCGAGCCAAGAAGGATCCATGCTACCCCATCACCGACTACATCAACACTGTCAACACCGACGAGGCGTGACGGCGAGGGCAAACGTGGATAGCACAAAGCCATGTTTTGAGTGGCATGTATACTGACGAGGACACGGGCTTTGCCGCTGCCCGCACCTACACACACACCATCATCATATGCATGGAGAACGTGAAGCGAAGACGACGAAGACAACCACACAGCTTAATCGGAGGTATCATCCGGAGCAACCCGCAAGAGTAATTAACCGGGAGCCTTCCGAGGCCCCGGGAACCAGGAGACCGCACAACGCTAGTCAGGCAGGCCGCGCTAGTAGGCCACGAAGCGCATATCGGGAATTGTATTTTTTATCCTTGAGATTAATAAAATACTGTTCCCATCTCTTTGTTTTCTTTGTGAACTATGGTACACTGGCACGCCCGCATTTTCTTTTCCCGTCGCATGAGAGAAATATACACCTTATCTTCCCTCCTCACGGAGCATATTAAGATTTTTCTCGTGTCAAACAAATTGGCACGCCCAGTGGGACTCGCATGATCATCTCTTCGAGTCCCTCTTGGTGTACCGCGTTACGTACCGTACCCCAACACATGCAACCTCATTTTTTCTCGTTTACGGGAGTGTGGAGGTTCTACCACTGGAGGTCCAGCTACACCCTTTGAGTGTGGCTATCCAAGATGAGGTCACCAAGACGAACAGGTACAACTGCGGTTTCAGGTGCTCGACGCCCTTGAAGTGGGGCGACTTCATGCCCTACAGAACCTGTAGATTTACTGCCAGAATATGGTGAGAGCTTACGACAAGCTCGTCAAGCAATGCTTGTTTTGAAAAGGTGAGTTGGTCCTCGTGTCAGGCGGCCCATCGTCGTGATGCAGTGGGAAGGACCATACGTCATCGAGCAAGTCTACGACGGGGGAGCATACCAGCTCGTCGATTCCCAGGGAGTCCAACCTATACCCCCAATCAACGGAAGATTCCTAGAAAAATATTTTTCTTAAAGTTTGCCTCTTTTGTTGCCTTCCAGTTTTCCATTGGGGAAACTTTTTCTATGGGCTATCGGATCCATGATGCATTCTGCTTTACATTTCGTGGATATATCTAGTCTCCCCAATTTTTACGTACTAGGTCCAACAACAAAAATGGTTTTACCCTATCACACCATGTTGTTGATTGAAGTTTTGGCTACCCTAGGACTTGTTGGAGGGTGGCACAATGTGTCAAGTTGCAGGTGGAGTGGCTCCTACACCCACAATGCACGACACGTACCAGGTGTATGCTTCCGGAGGCAGTGGAGATGATTAGTTGGGCACTTGTGAGTATTGAGACTCCACGCTCTTCATGTTTCCCAGCATGCCTCGTGTTCACAGAGGCTCACACCCCAGGGAAGACTATAGGAAAAGATCATGGAGGGCTGCCTGACCCAATACAAATTGGTTTGGTGCGTAGTCACATGACAACCCTGGGGTGCGCCACCAGAAGCCCCAGATAAAGTGCTAGAGGGTTTTTCCTAGTCCACAAGGTGAACAGTTGCCTTCCAAGTTCCCAAGGTGGGTCCCCAAGAAATCCTGGAAGAAGAGTCCTCAAGAAGTTCGAGCCGAATGTCAAAGCAAGTCCATGAAGTCCGTGGCCAATCAATCATCCGCGTGAGCAATGAAAATAAAATTCCAAAAGTCCAAGAAGCAAACTCAAGAAAAAAATCCCAACAGTCTAAGAAGCTATCAAGTGTTCCCAAGCTGTAAGGAACCCACTCGAAGGAAGGCGGGAGGTAGCTGTTCACCACCCCTCAATATGCACGAAGTAAAATCGCCAAGCCGTTGTCCCAAAACCATTTGCCCTGAACCTACCATACCCAAGTCTCTGGGTGGGGCGTGTGCAGGGGGCATATTGAGCTCTGGGGGCCCTCAGTATGAGGATGGGGTATAGTATGAATTTCTGTTGCCTCTCCGAAGCATTCCAAAACACGGCGTTCTTCATACATGTACACCGAAGCTTATTGAAGTTGTTGAGTTGCACCTGTCAAGGTCTTTCGATGGTTCCCAATGACATGCCCTTTGGTAGCCTTGTCGAATATCGCACCCAATAGCTGGTGTATAACGGGAAAGCCAACATTTTAAAAACCCGCAAAAAAATCTCCTGCTTTCATTTGGTGTTTCTAGTTGTGCTCCTCCAACATCTTTGCAGCCATGGAGAAGCGCTTCCTGTCATCTTCAATGACATTCTGATGACAAACCACCACATCCAACTACATCATGGGTGTTTGGGGGCAGCAATACGATGCGTCCATGACAACGCCTATGACACCCCGACAACCAATAGTCTAAACCAACAGGCACAATGGGCGCCAGAAGGCAACACTTGCGCTCATGAAGCTGGCGCCGACGTATCTCCATGGCCCCGTCTTCAACAACAATGAAGCATGGGGGCAACGTCAACCCCTCAATGGTTCACAAGGCCGATGGCGTCCTGGCGTACCGCCAGAATTGTCACACCATGATTGGTGTGGCGATTCACTCAATGAAGGGGAGCTATCAACGGTCTACCATTGCCTCGCCTACAACAACACAATGAGATCATGGGAGCATTGCAATGCGCCAGTGCGGCTAGCGTGAATATGTGAAACCCTCCAATCAAGTCAGCTGTCACCATAGCAACTAGACAGTCGCGACAAGTTTGGTGTTTCGCCCTGGAATGAAGACGAAATATGGCTGCTCTGTTGACATGCATCATGCATGTTATGCGATCCAACGAGCTCCCTACAAAATACAAGTGTGGATGGACATGCCTACACTATTTTTGTTACTAACCAATCATCTTCAAAACCATGCTCATGGTGTAACGAAGAGGTCAGCTTTGAACCAGTTCTTTAGGCTGCATATGAATCATGCGCCAAGCGAAGAATAAATTTTCACCGAGTCAAGCTCGATTTGCTCCGCACTTGAACCCGACTCGGTGAGGGGGCATTTGTTCGATGAGATTTTTGCACTACAAATAGTACAAAAATAAGGGAGAGAGGATAATTTCAAAATAAAAGTTGTCTAAATGGTGCTTGAACCAATAATATTTAGTTGTACACATGGAGCAAGAGGTGCCTATGTGTACATGCATATATTGCATGTGCATGGCGCCTAGCCCAATGTAATTGTTAATGGGCTAATGGCCGGCTAATAAAATTTAGCCCATCACATGCACGGACAATCGCCAAGCTACAAAATTTGGAAATAAAACCCAACGCACGCGCCCAGCGGCAGCCTGCAACTAGCACACACATTGGATGGTTTCCTTCCTTTTATTATATGCAGATCAAGGGAGGAAGTACGAGAAGAAACTAAAGGGTAACTAAATATGTTTAAGGTATATTTGTTTTGCAGGCTTGCACAGCAAGAAGAACGGAGATACGCATAAAATTTGCACCGGACGTCACCTGATCTATTGCCATCTATAGCCGACCTCTCATGGCCTATATATAGAGGCACAAGTCTGCTCAAAAGGGGAGGGACACACGTCCCTGGCGAGAACCTCACGCACGTACCAGACGGAGACGAGGCACGCATCAGGGGCGAAGACCACGGACAAACACAGATGCGCCCGTGGCAGCAGCGTCAAGAAGATGAGGATGAAGATGGCATCTTAGTCAGACGACAAGAAGCAGCGATGGCGGAGATGAGGACTCAAAATCTACATTAGTCTGGCTGGGGCGTTGGCAGTATTTGCCCCTCTGAACCCAAGCAGGAGCACAAGTCGCGATGACGGCGATGCACTAGGAGGCATTTGTAGCCGGAGTCATGCGATACAAGCATATGCAACAGTTAGCAAACCCTATCTATTCTTTGTTTCTTTTCGTAGTGTTTTATCAGGTTTTGTGCGAGACGTACGCACCCAGACCGGTGTTCACGAACCGAAGAGACTCAAACACAAGAGGAGCATGGCGGCGCTCTCGCACCCATGGATGCATGCTAGAACAAGAAGGAGGTCATCGCACACTTCTTCAACCTCGGTGACAAGGCGGAGAGAAGGAACTCGCCGTGCCGCCACTGTCGTCAATCCGGAGCCGCGGAAGATGGCGTCGTGGAGTTCGAGGGATGCTGTTGGCATTCACTTCATCAAGATGGTGCCATAAAGGATGGTGACACAGAGCTCGCCAAGACGACGCCCGTCATTTTCTTCATCAACCCGATGCCGCGGAGGATCGTGGCGCAGAGTTCGCTAGGAGGCTACACCGACGTCACCAGAGCTTGTCTGCACCACGCCCTTCTTCTTCAGGCGTCATGTTCTTGGTGGGAGATGACACATAAGCAGTTTAAGTTCACCGAAGACGGCGTATATGCGGTGTGATCTTAGTCTCGGCAGACCACCGAACATGGCGTCTAGCTGAGACGAGGCATCAACTACGCCACTCCATGAAGGCATCCTTCTTCAGCACCACAACGTTTTTCCCTTGTCTTGGTGGACCACCAAATACGGCGTCCAGCCGAAACGAGGCACACCCTTCGTTTCATAGGTCTCATCGTTGTACAGGTGGCGTGCTCCTTTTCTTAGAAGACCACCGAATATGGTGTCTAGCTGAGACGAGGCATGAACCATGCCCCTCCCTATCATCTTTCTTCGGCCCTGCGATGTTTGCCCTTGTCTTGGTGGACCACCGAATACGGCGTCCAGCCAAGACGAGGTGCACACTTCATTGCATACAGGTCTCATCATCGTACGTGCGGCATGCTCCTTGTCTCAGTAGACCACCGAATACGTCGTCTAGTTGAGACGAGGCATTAACCGCGCCCCTCCATGATGTTACCTTTCATCGACCCCGCAGTGTGATCCTTATTTTGGCAGACCACCGAATACGGCGTCTAGCCAAGACGAGGCATCCACCACGCCCCTCTAAGACGTTACCTCTCACGACCTTGTGAGGTGGAGTCTTTGTCTCCGCAGACTGCCGTAACCACGGCGTCTAGTCGAGACGAGACGCCAACCACACCGGCCATGCTGATGTCAGTGTGCGACGGTTTATATACACCGACGCCGGTCTCCTAAGCAACTTACTCCCGCGAGGCGTACCCCTTGCATACCCCGACGAGTCCGCTAGGTCGTCTAGAAGTCCGAGCAGGACCCATGCCACTTCAACCCCAACTACATCATTGCCGCCAAGACCGGCGAGGCGTGACGGTGAGGGTGACGTGGCTAGCAAAAAGCCACATTTTGAGCGTCGCGTTTACCAACGAGGACACGGGCTCTGTCGCTGCTCACACACCACCATCATCATGCATGGAGAATGCAAGACGAAGACGACAGACGACCACACGGCTTAATCGGAGGTGTCTCGCGGAGTAACCCGCAGGAGTAATTAACCGGGAGCCTTCCGAGGCTCCGGGAACCAAGAGACCGCAATCGCTACAGTCAGACAGGCCGTGCTAGTAGGCCATGGAGCGCATATGTAAAGGGAGCTTGTAGTTTTGTTTCTCCGATGAGAGATTAATAAAGTGCATGTTTCCCTATGTTTATTTGTGTACTTAGTACACTGGCACGCCCGCAATGTTTAATTTCTGCTGGCGTGTAGAGAGATAATAATACAATAACCAACATTATTTTTTATTATTTCTCGTGTCAAACAAATTGGCACGCCCAGTGGGACGTGGTTCTCCTCACATCTTTGCTTCATTGTGGTCGTCTCAGTCGTCTTCGCCAATATCCCTATGCGCACAACATGCTGCAAGGATCTCCGCCTGTAAGCCTATTTCTTGCAGCCGAACGGATCATTGCCGCCTATGGTCTTCATCAAGCATGGCGCCAGGGTCTACATGTACAAGCCCAAGATCCCGCGCAGATTCAAACGGTGCAGTCAAATAGGGTGCAAAAGTGGGCGGCCACCAAGACGATGGAGCGCCACGAGCTAATGCCAGAGGCACACCCTGTGGAGGAGTCGTCAAGGACAGACATCCATGGAGACGTTGAGGCAACTCAATGCCTCCGTGCTAATACCGTCAACGGGAGGGCTAGTGCGACATCCTTTCATCCTCTATCCGGCTCGGCTCCCACTCAGAGCCTCCAACACCACGACGCACCGAGGTAAAGCTACCTGAAGGCTTGGAGGCCATCTCCCACAACCCGCGTAGGCTCATGGTTGTAGGTAGGATGAGGTGCCAATCGCCATGTCATCATCGTTAACGTGAGCGCCTCGATGATAGTATTCACCAATTCACCACTTAGAGTGGGGGCATGATACGTCCATTTTGCATCATGCTTTTATATCAACATTTATTGCATTATGGGCTGTTATTACACGTTATGTCACAATACTTATGGCTATTCTCTCTTATTTTACAAGGTTTACCATGAAGAGGGGGGATGCCGGCAACTGGAATTCTGGCTGGAACAGGAGCAAATATTGGAAACCTATTCTGCACAGCTCCAAAAATCTTGAAACTCCACGGAAGTAATTTTTGGAATTAATAAGAATTATTGAGCGAAGAAAACACCAGAGGGGCCCACACCCTGGCCAGGAGGGTGGGGGCACGCCCACCCCTAGTGGGCACGCCCCCTGTCTCCTGGGCCCCCTGGTGGCCCTCCGGTGCCCATCTTCTGCTATATGAAGGCTTTTACCCTGAAAAAAAAATCATAAGCAAGCGTACGGGAAGAAACTCCGCCGCCACGAGGCGGAACCTTGGCAGAACCAATCTAGGGCTCCGGCGGAGCTGTTCTGCTGGGGAAACTTCCCTCCGGGAGGGGGAAATCATCACCATCGTCATCACCAACGATCCTCTCATCGGGAGGGGGTCAATCTCCATCAACATCTTCACCAGCACCATCTCCTCTCAAAATCCTAGTTCATCTCTTGTATCCAATCTTGTACCAAAACCACAAATTGGTACCTGTGGGTTGCTAGTAGTGTTGATTACTCCTTGTAGTTGATGCTAATTGGTTTACTTGGTGGAAGATCATATGTTCAGATCCTTAATGCATATTAATACTCCTCTGATTATGAACATGAATATGCTTTGTGAGTAGTTACAATTGTTCCTGAGGACATGGGTGAAGTCTTGCTATTAGTAGTCATGTGAATTTGGTATTCGTTCGATATTTTGATGAGATGTATGTTGTCTCTCCTCTAGTGGTGTTATGTGAACGTCGTCTACATGACACTTCACCATTATTTGGGCCTAGAGGAAGGCATTGGAAAGTAATAAGCAGATGATGGGTTGCTACAGTGATAGAAGCTTAAACCCTAGTTTATGCGTTGCTTCATAAGGGGCTGATTTGGATCCATTAGTTTCATACTATGGTTGGGTTTACCTTAATACTTCTTTTGTAGTTGCGGATGCTTGCAATAGGGGTTAATCATAAGTAGGATGCTTGTCCAAGTAAGGGCACTACCCAAGCACCGGTCCACCCACATATCAAATTATCAAAGTACCGAACGCGAATCATATGAGCGTGATGAAAACTAGCTTGACGATAATTCCCATGTGTCCTCGGGAGCGCTTTTCTCATTATAATAAATTATCCAGGCTTGTCCTTTGCTACAAAAAGGATTGGGCCACATTGCTGCACTTTATTTACTTTCATTGCTTGTTACCTGTTACAAATTATCTTATCACAAAACTATCTGTTACCTACAATTTGAGTGCTTGCAGAGAATACCTTACTGAAAACCGCTTCTCATTTCCTTCTGCTCCTCGTTGGGTTCGACACTCTTACTTATTGAAAGGACTACGATAGATACCCTATACTTGTGGCTCATCAAGACTCTTTTCTGGCGCCATTGCCGGGGAGTGAAGCGCCTTTGGTGAGTGGAACTTGGTAAGGGAACATTTATATAGTGTGCTGAAATTTTCTGTCACTTGTTACTATGGAAAGTAATCCTTTGAGGAGGTTGTTTAGGGTATCTTCACCCCGACCAGTAGAGCAAAGAGTTGCTCCTCAACCTACTGAACCTACTGAAAATATTTACTTTGAGATTCCTTCGGGTATGATAGAGAAATTGCTAGCTAATCCCTTTGCAGGAGATGGAACATTGCATCCCGATTTACACCTTATCTTTGTGGATGAAGTTTGTGGATTATTTAAGCTTGCAGGTATTCCCGATGATGTTGTCAAAAGGAAGGTCTTCCCTTTATCTTTGAAGGGAGATGCATTGACATGGTATAGGCTATGTGGTGATACGAGATCTTGGAATTATAAACGATTGAAGTTGGAATTTCACCAGTAGTTCTATCCTATGCATCTTGTTCATCGTGATCGTAATTACATATATAATTTCTGGCCTCGCGAAGGAGAAAGCATCGCTCAAGCTTGGGGGAGGCTTAAGTCAATGTTATATTCATGCCCCAATCATGAGCTCTCAAGAGAAATGATTATTCAAAAAAATTTATGCTCGGCTTTCTCTCAATGATCGCACCATGCTCGATACTTCCTGTGCTGGTTCTTATATGCTGAAGACTACTGAATTCAAGTGGGATTTATTGGAAATAATTAAACACAACTATAAAGATTGGGGTTCCGACGATGGTAAGGAGTCAGGTATAACACCTAAGTTTGATTGTGTTAAATCTTTTATGGATACCGATGCTTTTCGTGGATTTAGCGCTAAGTATGGACTTGACTCTGAGATAGTAGCTGCCTTTTGTGAATCCTTTGCTAGTCACGTTGATCTCCTTAAGGAGAAGTGGTTTAAATATAATCCTACCATTGAAGTAAAAGTAGTTGCACCTATTACATTTGAAGAAAAGACTATCACTTATGATGATCCTATTGTTCCTACTACTTATGTTGAGAAACCCTCTTTTCCTATTAGGATGAAGGATCATGCTAAAACTTCAACTATTGTTCGTAAGAGTAATACTAGAACTTATACACCCCCTGAGCAAATCAAAGTTGAACCTAGTATTGCTATGGTTAAAGATCTCTTGGATGATAATTTAGATGGGCATGTTATTTATTTCTGTGGTGAAACCGCTAATATTGCTAGAACAGATGCTAAGATACATAGACCTGTTGTAGGCATGCCTGTTATTTCTGTTGAAATAGGAGATCATTGTTATCATGGCCTATGTGATATGGTTGCTAGTGCTAGTGCAATATGCTTTGACTTATATAAAGAAATTATGCATGATATTGCACCCGCTGAAATGGAAGATATTGATGTTACTATTAAGCTTGCCAATAGGGATACTATTAAGTCATTTGGGATTGTTAGAGATGTTGAAGTCTTGTGTGGGAAAGTTAAATATCCTGCTGATTTTCTTGTTCTTGGTTCCCCACAAGATGACTTTTGTCCCATTATTTTTTGTAGACCCTTCTTGAATACTGTTAATTAATGCTAGGATTGATTGCGAAAAGGATATTGTTACAATTGGCTTAGGGGATATGTCTCATGAGTTTAATTTTGCTAAGTTGTAGACAACCCCGTGATAAAGAATCACCTAGTAAGGATGAGATTATTGGTCTTGCTTCTATTGCCGTGCCTCCTACTGATCCGTTAGAACAATATTTTCTAGACCATGAAAATGATATGTTTATGAATGAAAGAAGGGAAATAGATGAAGTATTCCTTCAACAGGGTCCTATTCTGAAACACAATTTGCCTGTTGAAATCCTAGGGGATCCCCCTCCACCCAAGGGTGATCCCGTGTTTGAGCTCAAACCATTACCTGATAATCTTAAGTATGCTTATCTTGATGAAAAGAAAATATATCCTGTTATTATTAGTGCTAACCTTTCAGAGCAAGAAGAAGAAAGATATTGAAAACTCTGAAGAAGCATCGTGCTGCTATTGGATATACTCTGGACGATCTTAAGGGCATTAGTCCCACTCTATGCCAACACAAAATTAAAGTGGAGAAAGATGCCAAACCAGTTAGAGATCCTCAAGGACGATTAAATCCTAAGATGAAAGAAGTGGTAAGAAAGGAGATACTAAAGCTCCTTGAGGCAGGTATAATCTATCCCGTTGCTGATAGTGAATGGGTAAGTCTTGTCCATTGTGTTTCTAAAAAGGGAGGTATTACTGTCGTTCCTAATGATAAAGATGAATTGATCCCGCAAAGAATTATTACATGTTATAGGATGGTAATTGATTTCCGTAAATTAAATAAAGCTACTAAGAAAGATCATTACCCTTTGCCTTTTATTGATCAAATGCTAGAAAGACTATCCAAACACACACATTTCTGCTTTCTAGATGGTTATTCTGGTTTCTCGCAAATACCTGTGTCATCGAAGGATCAATCAAAAACTACTTTTACTTGCCCTTTCGGTACTTTTGCTTATAGACGTATGCCTTTTGGTTTATGTAATGCACCTGCTACCTTTCAAAGATGCTTGATGGCTATATTCTCTAACTTTTGTGAAAAGATTTGTGATGTATTCATGGATGATCTCTCCGTTTATGGATCCTCTTTTGATGATTGCTTGAGCAAACTTGATCGAGTTTTGCAGAGATGTGAAGACACTAGTCTCGTCTTGAATTGGGAAAAGTGCCACTTTATGGTTAATGAAGGCATTGACTTGGGGCATAAGATTTCTGAGAGAGGTATTGAAGTTGATAAAGCTAAAGTTGATGCTATTGAAAAGATGCCATGTCCCAAGGACATAAAAGGTATAAGAAGTTTCCTTGGTCATGCCGGTTTTTATAGGAGGTTCATTAAGGACTTTACTAAAATCTCTAGGCCTTTGACTAATTTATTGCAAAAATATATTCCTTTTGTCTTTGATGATGATTGTGTAGAAGCATTTGAAATACTTAAGAAAGCGTTGATCACTGCACCTATTGTTCAGCCACCTGACTGGAATTTACTGTTTGAAATTATGTGTGATGCTAGTGATTATGCTGTAGGTGTTGTTCTAGGGCAAAGAGTTGATAAGAAATTGAATGGTATCCTGTATGCTAGTAAAACTCTTTATACTGCCCAGAGAAATTATGCTACTACTGAAAAAGAGTTCTTAGCAGTTGTATTTGCTTGTGATAAGTTCAGACCTTACATTATTGATTCCAAAGTTACTATTCACACTGATCATGCTGCTATTAAATATCTTATGGAAAAGAAAGATGCTAAGCCTAGACTTATTAGATGGGTTCTCTTGCTCCAAGAATTTGATTTGCATATTATTGATAGAAAGGGAGCTGAGAACCCCGTTGCAGACAACTTGTCTAGGTTAGAGAATGTTCTTGATGACCCACTACCTATTGATGATAACTTTCCTGATGAACAATTAGCGGTCGTTAATGCTTCTCGTACTGCTCCTTGGTATGCTGATTATGCTAATTACATTGTTGCTAAATTTATACCACCTAGTTTCACATACCAGAAAAAGAAAAAGTTCTTTTATGATTTAAGACGTTACTTTGGGATGACCCACACCTTTTTAAAGAAGGAGTAGATGGTGTTATTAGACGTTGTGTACCTGAGCATGAACAGGAACAGATCCTACGCAAGTGTCACTCTGAATCATATGGAGGACACCACCCTGGAGATAGAACTGCACATAAGGTATTGCAATCTGGGTTTTATTGACCTACTCTCTTCAAAGATGCTCATAAGTTTGTCTTGTCTTGTGATGAATGTCAAAGAATTGGTAATATTAGTAGATGTCAAGAAATGCCTATGAACTATTCTCTTGTTATTGAACCATTTGATGTTTGGGGCTTTGATTATATGGGACCTTTTCCTGCCTCTAATGGTTACACACATATTTTAGTTGCTGTTGATTACGTTACTAAGTGGGTAGAAGCTATTCCAACTAGTAGTGCTGATCATAACACCTCTATTAAGATGCTTAAAGAAGTTATTTTTTCGAGGTTTGGAGTCCCTAGATATCTTATGACTGATGGTGGTTCACATTTTATTCATGGTGCTTCTCGTAAGATGCTTGCTAAGTACGATGTTAATCATAGAATTGCATCTCCTTATCACCCATAGTCTAGTGGTCAAGTAGAGTTGAGCAATAGAGAGCTCAAATTAATTTTGCAAAACACTGTCAATAGATCTAGAAAGAATTGGTCCAAGAAACTTGATAATGCATTATGGGCCTATAGAACTGCATATAAAAATCCTATGGGTATGTCTCTGTATAAGATGGTTTATGGAAAAGCATGTCACTTACCTCTTGAACTTGAACATAAAGCATATTGGGCTATTAAAGAGCTCAACTATGACTTCAAACTTGCTAGTGAGAAGAGGTTATTTGATATTAGCTCACTTGATGAATGGAGAACCCAAGCCTATGAGAATGCCAAGCTGTTCAAAGAAAAAGTTAAACCATGGCATGACAAAAGGATACAAAAGCGTGAGTTTAACATAGGTGATTATGTGTTACTATTCAACTCCCGTTCAAGATTTTTTGCAGGAAAACTTCTCTCTAAATGGGAAGGTCCTTACGTTATCGAGGAGGTCTATCGCTCTGGTGCCATAAAAATCAACAACTTCGAAAGCACAGGTCCGAGGGTGGTGAACGGTCAAAGAATCAAACATTATATCTCAGGTAATCCTATCAATATTGAAACTAATATTATTGAGACCGTAACCCCGGAGGAATACATAAGGGACACCTTCCAGAATGTTTCAGACTCAGAAAAGGAATAGGTATGTGGTACAGTAAGTAAACCGACTCCAAAACAGTTCTAATGGCAATTTTTCTCCATTTTGGAATATTTAAGAATTTTGGAAAGAAAGAAGTAATCCGGGAAGGACACGAGGCCTCCACGAGGGTGGAGGGCGCCCCACCCTTACTGGGCACCCCCCTTTCTCGTGGCCACCTCGTGTGCCTCCCGGACTCCGTTTTCTTGCACGTTACGTATTTTGGTTGGTAAAAATTCATTATATAATTCCCGAAGGTGTTGACCACCGTATCACACAAATATCCTCTATTTTTGTTTCGAGCTATTTTTCTGACAGATCTAGAGCACCATGACGTCTCCAAGCGCTCCCAAGGACAAGTTTTTTGAGAGGGTTATCAACCCCTATCTCGCGGAGGTGCTCCAACACCCTCAAACCATTGAGATGCGTGAGGGGGTGCTGCACATCCGCAATGTGGAGGGACCAAGGCGTACCGGAAGCGTGGAGAAAAAGCTCGAAGCCATGGAGCGACAAGTTTTCAAGTGCCAAGGGATGGTGGAGCATGGACTCAACGCCAACCAGATGATGATCACAGAGTTCACCAACAACCACAAGCTGGATGCCAAGATCATTGGGGAGACCATCTTTAAGCTTCAAGAGAAAATTGAGCACCTCCAAGCCCATATCTATGACCTACAAAACCAAAACTGTGAGTATGAATATGGATTCAAGAGGATGAGTTTGGCTGCAGATTTGAGGATCCCGGAGACTCGATCATCCTTCTATGATGGTGAGCCTATGCCTTGGAAGATGGACGACAAGCCTACATCATCAACAACTCCTACTTCACCACCTCCGAGGACATAATTACATGGGTATGGGCACTCCCCTTAGCAACTGCCAAGCTTGGGGGAGGTGCCCCGGTATCGTATCACCATCACACTCCTATCTTTACCGTTTTACTTAGTTCGATCCTTTTAGTAATATCTTGTTCTCGTAGATTGAAGTTTTGATATCATGTAGTTTTGAGTTTTGCTTTGTGATCTCTTTATGTAATCGATTCCGTGAGCTATCTATAATAAAGATTAGTGTTGAGTCAAGGGCTTTGCTATCTTGCTATGATCTTGAGGAAGTAGAAAGAATAAAAAAAGAATAAAAGAGTTCATATTGATCTTATGGATAGTAATGACTTCACATATAAAGAGTATGAGGCATAAAAGTTGTTGAGAGTTGACAAACATAGTTTTGGTCATCGTTGCCATTAATAGGAAGTAATAAGGAAAGAGAGGTTTTCACATATAAATATACTATCTTGGACATATTTTATGATTGTGAGCACTCATTAAGTATGACATGCTAAAAGAGTTGATGTTGGACAAGGAAGACAACGTAATGGTTTATGTTTTCTCACATCTCAGATAAAGTATATTGTCATTGATCTTCCCAACATGTTGAGCTTGCCTTTCCCCCTCATGCTAGCCAAATTCCTTGCACCAAGTAGAGAAACTACTTGTGCTTCCAAATATCCTTAAACCCAGTTTTGCCATGAGAGTCCACCATACCTACCTATGGATTGAGTAAGATCCTTCAAGTAAGTTGTAATGTTGTAAGCAATAAAAATTGCTCTTTAAATATGTATGACTTATTAGTGTAGAGAAAATAAGCTTTATACGATCGTGTGATATGGAAGTAATAAAAGGGATGGACTGCATAATAAAGGTTCATATCAGAAGTGGCAATATAAAGTGACGTTCTTTTGCATTAAGATTTTGTGCATCCAACCCTAAAAGCACATGACAACCTCTGCTTCCCTCTGCGAAGGGCCTATCTTTTACTTTATGTCTTTTACTTTATCCAAGAGTCAAGGTGATCTTCACCTTTCCCTTTTTCATTTTATCCTTTGGCAAGCACCTCATGTTGGAAAGATCCTGATACATATATCCAATTGGATGTAAGTTAGCATGAACTATTATTGTTGACATCACCAACAGGTGAATACGTTGGGAGGCAACACAATAAGCCACTATCTTTCTCACTGTCCGATTAAAACTCCATAACCACAAGTATTGCATGAGTGTTAGCAATTGTAGAAGACTATATGATAATTGAGTATGTGGACTTGCTGAAAAGCTCTATTCTTGAATCTTTCTGATGTTATGATAAATTGAAATTGCTTTAATGACTAAGATTATAGTTTGTTAGTTCCCAATGAAGTTTATGAACCATACTTGACATTGTGAATCGATTGTTACTTGAGCATAAGAAATCATCTGACAAAATCTATATATGTTGCTGTTATAAGAATGATCATGATGCCCTCATGTCTGTATTTTATTTTTATCGACACCTCTATCTTTAAACATGTGGACATATTTTTCGATTTCTGCTTCCGCATGAGGACAAGCGAGGTCTAAGCTTGGGGGAGTTGATACGTCCATTTTGCATCATGCTTTTATATCAATATTTATTGCATTATGGGCTGTTATTACACGTTATGTCACAACTAGCAGTGTTTCCCGCGCATTTGCGCGGCTAGAATTTATGTGCATTTTTAAATATATTGATAAAAATCTTGATAAGAAAATTAGCATTCCTAAACGCTCGATCAATTCATCATATTTTCAGTTTATCCACTCATGCAAATTTCATTTGCCTAAACTATAATATTCAGCATGTCATAAATGGTCAGTTACTTACTCAAATGATTTTTTATTTCTACATTTATTGCAATTGCAAAAAATTAGTCATGTGGTACTCATTCGCATATATAACTATTTTTCTTACTCATGTTTTATGTGAATTTGTACATGCATTTATTGTTTAGTTCTTCTCGGAATAGATCCTCTCAGCCTCACTAAGTTCTTTGAGATCCATCTATGACAACAATTAATCAATGCTTTTGCTTGTCTCTAATCCACTCATGTGCACTCTTTGATGTCTTCTCAGAAAGTTTTTAGGATAGACATGAATTATGTGTTTTATGATTTTTTGTGGATATAGCCAACAAATGCATGAGGATACCTTCGAGGATGTTGTTGTTTTTTCTTCTGGCGCAATGTATTCCTTGTTAAGGAACATAAATCAATATTTTTGCATAAAATATTCAAGATTTTCCAAGTTGTTGGATATTCCATAGAAATCCATGAGAAAGCATAATGATAATCTTCATTTATTTCATTTCAAATTTCATGCATATAATATAAATTATTTAATCTCAAGACTTACATACATAAATTATAATGTCACGTCTGTTGCTTAATTATTTCACATGACGAAGTACATATGAAAATATTTTCCTGATTTGAGTTCTTCTCAAAAAGTCATACATATAAAGAGCCATCTTGTATGCATAATAAGAAATTAAAAGGATATTTTATTCACGACTTGGTTTGTAAGGATTTCAAATAGAGTTTCTTTGAAAACATAACTTTCAATTAGAAATTCATATACTTAATGCAGGTTCGTCTGAGAACGAAAATGTTTTCCTAATTATTTATTGCTGCAAAATTTATACATGTATTCCTTTTCCCAAATATATTTCTTCTTAAATTACTTGGTCATGGGATAGCGATTTTAGATATAGTATTGGGGAATTTGAGTTAAAAAAAATTGGTAGCCAGTGCATGTACACATAAGAAAGGGAAATGTGATTGATGGATTCTTATGGTGTAGGTCTGTTCTCTTTCTTAACTTGCCACACGACTACATTTCTTTAGGCAAGCACGATTGCAATTAAACATGGCACTAATTTTATTTTCTAGTATAATAACGATCCCACCAGAATCGCGTGGCAATTATTTTAGCCTTTTTCTATGCACGCAATTATTTGCTTTATGATATGCATGGTGGAGTGTTGGAGCCTCATGTGCTCTTAGGTAGTAGTCTAAATCGTTTATTTGCATGTACGTCGATGTGCATATACTTCCTCCGTTTTTATTTACTTCGCACATAAGTTTTGGTCAAAATCAAGCTTTATAAAGTTTATAGACAAAAATATTAACATGTAGAATAACATATCGATACCATTAGATTCATTATTAAACGTACCTTCGCATCATATAGATTTGTTATCATAAATATTTATATGCTTATGAAGTTTGATTTCAGTCAACTCTAATATGCAGAGTAAATAGAAACAGAGGGAGTACTAATCGTACGTTTTCTCACGCTTACTTTGTTTTTGTAATTATGGGTACGTGCATGTCAGTAACAGTCAGAGTATTTAGCTTGGACTCTTCTTTATTGTGCGGGATGATCGGACTCCTCCTTTCCTTAAAGTTGCCTGGCGTACTATACAATGCCAACATACGTCTATGGTTCTCGGACGATTTTTTTTACAGAAAAGGAACATGAATTGGATGAAAGACGTGTTAAACTGTTACGTATCGTGCCAGTTTTTTATACGTGACTATACGTATATGTAATGATATTATATATATTCTAAATCTCAACCGTCAACTCTCTTTTTCTCAAATCTATTTTTTTAGTCTGGGTAGAGAAATTTTGTTATACTAACTTGGATCACTCAGTAGAAGTATAGACCAGTTCAAAAAAAAAAAAGCAGGACTACATACTATTATCTTTTTTACTGCAGAAAAATGAGGAGTCCAGATTGATTATTTTACTGAAATATACTGGACATCGGCGCCAACATGTACTGTTCTCGGAGGCCTTTTTTAATTAGAGCCTGCTTCTTTTGTTTGGGTGGGGTTGCTACGGTCCGACTCTTGTGATTCCTCCTTCCGAATTGGACTCTTTCCTAGTTGGCTGCTGAACTTCTTTTTCGTTGCTGTACTTTGCAATAGCAACCTAAGGTAGTCTCCTTTTATGGTATAGCAAAACGTAGTCCAGTCTGATTGCTGCCCACCCTTTTTAGTAGAAAGACATATGGGTTTTTTTTTTTGCCCGGAGAAAGACATACGTGTTAACCAAACATGTGTTGAACAATTAGTACGTGACATGCCAAAATATTTTTCCGTGGTCATATTTATGTGTAACGCTGCATCTTTTATATCTCAACTGTTAATCTCTAAAATTTACGGTTAAGATAATTTAATCTATATGGATGAACGTGATGGCTTGTTTGCCTCTTGTTTTAATTAAATAAATAATAATAGATACTAATGACTATTCTCTCTTATTTTACAAGGTTTATCATGAAGAAGGGAATGCCGGCAGCTGGAATTCTGGCCGGAAAAGGAGCAAATATTGGAAACCTATTCTGCACAGCTCCAAAAATCTTGAAACTCCACAGAAGTCATTTTTGGAATTAATAAGAATTATTGAGCGAAGAAAACACCAGAGGGGGCCCACACCCTGGCCAGGAGGGTGGGGGGCGCGCCCACCCCTATTGGGTGCGCCCCCTATCTCCTGGCCCCCCTGGTGGCCCTCCGGTGCCCATCTTCTGCTATATGAAGGCGTTTACCCTGGAAAAAATCATAAGCAAGCTTACGGGGTGAAACTTCGCCACCACGAGGCCGAACCTTGGCAGAACCAATCTAGGGCTCCGGTGGAGCTGTTCTGCCAGGGAAACTTCCCTCCGGGAGGGGGAAATCATCACCATCATCATCAGCAACGATCCTCTCATTGGGAGGGGGTCAATCTCCATCAACATCTTCACCAACACCATCTCCTCTCAAAACCCTAGTTCATCTCTTGTATCCAATCTTGTATCAAAACCACAAATTGGTACCTGTGGGTTGCTAGTAGTGTTGATTATTCCTTGTAGTTGATGCTAATTGGTTTACTTGGTGGAAGATCATATGTTCAGATCCTTAATGCATATTAATACTCCTCTGATTATGAACATGAATATGCTTTGTGAGTAGTTACGTTTGTTCCTGAGGACATGGGTGAAGTCTTGCTATTAGTAATCATGTGAATTTGGTATTCGTTCGATATTTTGATGAGATGTATGTTGTCTCTCCTCTAGTGGTGTTATGTGAACGTCGACTACATGACACTTCACCATTATTTGGGCCTAGAGGAAGGCATTGGGAAGTAATAAGTAGATGATGGGTTGCTAGAGTGACAGAAGCTTAAACCCTAGTTTATGCGTTGCTTCGTAAGGGGCTGATTTGGATCCATTAGTTTCATGCTATGGTTGGGTTTACCTTAATACTTCTTTTGTAGTTGCGGATGCTTGCAATAGGGGTTAATCATAAGTGGGATGCTTGTCCAAGTAAGGGAAGTACCCAAGCACCGGTCCACCCACAAATCAAATTATCAAAGTACCGAACGCGAATCATATGAGCGTGATGAAAACTAGCTTGACGATAATTCCCATGTGTCCTCGGGAGCGCTTTTCTCATTATAAGAAATTGTCCAGGCTTGTCCTTTGCTACAAAAAGGATTGTGCCACCTTGCTGCACTTTATTTACTTTCATTGCTTGTTACCCATTACAAATTATCTTATCACAAAACTATATGTTACCTACAATTTGAGTGCTTGCAGAGAATACCTTACTGAAAACCGCTTGTCATTTCCTTCTGCTCCTCATTGGGTTTGACACTCTTACTTATCAAAAGGACTACGATAGATCCCCCATGCTTGTGGGTCATCAGGGCATCCTAACATGCCCCCATGTTCGAAACGATGGTCGTGACATCAAGATGATGAGAGAAACCCTCAACCCACTCAACGGTGGAAGCCATGGGACCTCCACAACAAACACTTCCACCACTACATGCATCCCGCCTAGGCGGGGGGCTCAGCCACAACTCAAGGTGACGGCAGACAGGGCTGCATCACCCACTCGGCACCATGTGCCACCCCGTTCTCTCCAGGTGAAGCGTCATTAATGCAGCCACAAACTGGAGCTCATCGCCGATATGGAGCTATCCTGAGGTGGGGGTTGTTAACGCATCGCCAATATGGAGCTATCCTGAGGTGGTGCGTTGCCCACACCACCATCGTCCCGGATCTTGCCCAAGGTGTGGAGATTCATCTACATCACCGCCGCTAACATGGAGTGCCCCAAGGCAGGGCGCTATCTACACCGCTATCGACATGGAGCGCCCCGAAGGCAGGGCGCCATATACCTCCATTCGCATGGAGCTTGGCCAGACGGAGCTCTTTCTTCTCCACCGTTGACACAGATATCTCCAAAGATGGGGCGGCTTTTGGTCTGTCATCCCACAACTTTCCCAAGGCAGGAATATCATCTACATTGCTACCTCCCACTCGGAGCTTGGTCCGGGCGGGGCTTGGTCTAAACCGCCGCTAATAAGGAGCTTAGCCTTGGGTGGTGGTCGGTCCACACCGTCACAGACATGTTAACGCCCCAGAGGAGCGTCATCTACATCGTCACCAACACTAAGCTCGCCTAAGGGTGAGCACCGTCTACACCATCTTGGAGCTCCCCAAAGGCGGGCATGACTTTTGCGCTTCTACCAACAGGGGGCTCAACCAAGGCATGGTGACGTCCACATCGCCGCCAATGTGGAGTTCACCAGACATGGAGCATTTGTCCAGACCGCCTCCAACGTGAAGCATCGCCCGAACGTGGGTGCCATTTACATAGCCTCGGAGCACGCCTATGGTGGGCGTGCCACTAGCTCCTCATTAATATGGAGCACACCAAAAGTTGGGCACCATCTACACCACCCATGACCATGTTGGAGGCGTCATCATCAATCTCTGACATAACGAGGAATGCTGCTACATCAACATGTCGTCACCATCTTCATCGACGTCACACTCGGCGGGGACGCTGACTACATCGACACGTTGCCATCCAACTACATCGACACGGCGTCGCAATTCATCTAGCGAGGGTGTGGCCTAGATTGCTGCCAACGGATGTCCACATGACGTCGTCATCTTCTTTGACTTATTACCTGGCCAGGACTTAGACTACACCAGCATGCCGCCTTTCTTCTAGACCGAGGGAAGGTCATCCCCGTAACTGCGATGCCCCAAGGTCTACATCGACGAGCTAGTATTATCGTCATCTTTAAGCACCACTGTCATGCGGTGACACTCAAGTCTTCTCCAACTTCTACATCAACATGCTTCCCCGACATCATCCAAGCACCGATGAGGCAAAGCTATACTCCATCGACATGTCATTTTTTGATGAAGCAATCCATATCTTGCTAGGCACCGACGAGGCGAAGGCAAGTCATCCAGTCCAACACCAAGAAGGCGAACACCACCAAGACGGGCACCGACGAGGTGAAGGCTTCCCACTTCATCATCGGACAATTGACAAGACGAAGGTATATGGATAAGCATGGCCGGAGCGATGGGCATATTGCTCTCCTCTTCACTTCATCACCACATCCCCACCATCTACACCAAGCCAACGGAGCAATCGGGGCCTTCAACAAGACACTCAGCAAGATACTCAAGAAGACAATGGCAAAGAAAAGGAAGGCTCCAAGATGCAAACACGCAGCAAATCCATGAGAGAAATCTCATGACACTCACGCACGCACCCAGCAAACTCATCACGCATCCATTCATCAAGCAAGTCCATGCAACACCACATCTAGCAAGAGGCAAAACGCACGCAGCGGACGCACGTTGATAGGAGATCGTCGACTCGGCATACCCTCATCCTCGCAAAGAACCTCGGTGACGATGGACGCAAAGGTCATGTTTCCGGAAGGTGAGACTAAAGTCTAATTTTTTTGTCTCCTCGTTACATCCAGCATGCATGCACTACACGGAGGGTACGTGCTCGTCGCCGAAGCCAACACTCATTCAATTCCGCTGCCGGCACCAGAGAGGACTTCATCGAACAAGGAGATTACACCAACGCCGCCGGAGTTTGTCCACACCGAGCCCTTCATCTTTGCACGTCGTGATCGGGTGTGGACGGAGCTCACCAATGATGGAGCCCAACCACGCCCTTCTACAAAGTCACCTTCCTCGGCATTGTGAGGCAGCGCCCTTGTCTTGGAGGACCACCGAATACGACGTCTGACCAAGACGAGGTGCACTCTTCATGGCCTAAAGGTTTCGGTGTACATGCAGTATGATCCTAGTCTCGGCAGACCACGAAATACGGCGTCTAGTTGAGACAGGGCATCAATCACCCCCTCCATGTCATCTTTCTTCGATCCCGTGATGTGTTTCCCTTGTCTTGGCGGACCACCGAATACGGCGTCCAACCGAGATGAGGTGCACCCTTCATGGCTTACAGGCCTCGGCATATAGGGGGTGTGCTCCTTGTCTTAGCAGACCACCGAATACGATGTCTAGCTGAGACGAGGCATCAACCACGCCCCTGCATGAAGCCATCCTTCTTCAACACCACAATGTTTCACCCTTGTCTTGGTCACCGAATACGGCGTCCAGCCGAGACGAGGCGCACCCTTCGTTGCACATGTCACATTGTCATACAGGCGGCATGCTCATTTTCTTAACTAACCACCGAATACGGCATCTAGCTGGGACATGGCATCAATGATGCCCCTACATGTCATCCTTCGTCGGCCCCGCGATGTTTGCCTTTGTCTTGGTGGACCATCGAATACGGCGTCCAGCCAACTGGAGGTGCACCCTTCGTTGCATACATGTCTCATCGTCGTACGGGCGGCGTGATCCTTGTGTTAGCAGACCACCGAATACGGCGTCTAGCTGAGACGAGGCATCAACCGCGCCTCTACATGATGCCACTTTTCTTCAGCCCCGCAGCGTGATCCTTGTTTTGGCTGACCACCGAATACATCGTCTAGCCAAGACAAGGCATCCACCATGCCCCTCTAAGACGTTACCCCTCATGGCCTTGTGAGGCAGAGTCTTTGTCTTCGCAGACTGCCATAACCTCGACGTCTAGTCGAGACGAGACGCCAACCACACCGGCCATGCCGATGCGAGTGTGCATTGGTTTTACACTGACGATAGTCTCCACAAAAGAATACTCCCGCGAGGCAACACCTTCCGTACCCCGACGAAGCCACTACATCGTCAAGAAGTCCGAGCCAAGCAGGATCCATGCTACCCCAACACCGACTACATCAACACTGTCAACACCGACAAGGCGCGATGGCGAGGGCAGATGTGGCTAGCGCAAAGCCATGTTTTGAGTGGCATGTGTACCGACGAGGACACGGGCTTTGCCGCTGCCCGCACCTACACACACCATCATCATATGCATGGAGAACGTGAAGCGAAGATGACGAAGACGACCACACAGCTTAATCGGAGGTATCTCGCGGAGCAACCCGCGGGAGTAATTAACCGGGAGCCTTCCAAGGCCAACGCTAGTCAGGCAGGCCGTGCTAGTAGGCCACAGAGCGCATATCGGGAATTGTATTTGTTATCCTTGAGATTAATAAAATATTGTTCCCATCTCTTTGTTTTCTTTGTGTACTATGGTACACTCGCACGCCCACATTTTCTTTTCCCGTCGCATGAGAGAAATCTACACTCCTTCTCTTCCCTTCTCACGCTGCATATTAAGAATTTTCTCGTGTGAAACAAATTGGCATGCCCAGTGGGACTGGCATGATCATCTCTATGAGTCCCTCTCGGCGTACCACGTTACGGTTCGTACCCCAACACATGCAACTTCGTTTTCTCTCGTTTACGGGAGTGAGGCGGTCCTACCACTGGAGGTCCAGCTACACCCTTTGAGTGTGGCTATCCAAGATGAGGACACCCAAGACAAACATGTACAACTGAGGTTTCAGGTGCTCGACCCCTTGAAGTGGGGCGACTTCATGCCTTGCGGAACCTGGAGATTTACCGCCAGAATATGGTGAGAGCTTACGACCAGCTCGTCAAGCAATGCATGTTTCGAAAAGGTGATTTGGTCCTTGTGTCAGGCGGCCCATCGTCGTGATGCAGTGGGAAGGACCATACGTCATCGAGCAAGTCTACAACGGGGGAGCATACCAGCTCATCGATTCCCAGGGAGTCCAACCTATACCCCCAATCAACAGAAGATTCCTAGAAAAATATTTTTCTTTTGCCTCTTTTGTTGGCTTCCAGTTTTCCATTGGGGAAACTTTTTCTGTGGGCTATCAGATCCATGATGCATTCTCCTTTACATTTCCTAGATATATCTATTTCTCCCCAATTTTTACGTACTAGGTCCAACAACAAAAATGGCTTTCCCCTATCACACCATGTTGTTGATTGAAGTTTTGGCTACCCTAGGACTTGTTGGAGGGTGGCACAATGTGTCAAGTTGCAGGTGGAGCGGCTCCTACACCCACAATGCACGACACGTACCAGGTGTATGGTTCCGGAGTCAGCGGAGACGATTACTTGGGCACTTCTGAGTATTGAGACTCCACGCTCTTCATGTTTCCCAGCATGCCTCGTGTTCACAAAGGCTCGCACCCCAGGGAAGACTATAGGAAAAGATCATGGAGGGCTGCCTTACCCAATACAAATTGGTTTGGTGCGTAGTCACATGACAACCCTGGGGTGCGCCACTAGAAGCCCCAGATAAAGTGCTAGAGGGTTTTTCCTAGTCCACAAGGTGAACAGTTGCCTTCCAAGTTCCCAAGATGGGTCCCCAAGAAATCCTGGAAGAAGAGTCCTCAAGAAGTTCGAGCCGAATGTCAAAGCAAGTCCATGAAGTCCGCGACCAATCAATCATCTGCGTGAGCAATCAAAATAAAATTCCAAAAGTCGAAGAAGCAAATTCAAGAAAAAAATCCCAACTGTCCAAGAAGCTATCAAGTGTTCCCAAGCTGTAAGGAACCCACTGGAAGGAAGGTGGGAGGTAGCTGTTCACTACCCCTCAATATGCACGAAGAAAAATCGCCAAGCCGTTGTCCCAAAACCATTTGCCCTGAACCTACCATACCCAACTCTCTGGGTGCATGGGGCGTGTGCAGGGGGCATATTGAGCTGTGGGGGGCCTCAGTATGAGGATGGGCTAGAGTATGAATTTCTGTTGCCTCTCGGAAGCATCCCGAAACACAGCATCTTCATACACGTACACCAAATCTTATTGAAGTTGTTGAGTTGCAATCATCAAGGTCTTTCGACGGTTCCCAATGACATGCCCTTTGGTAGCCTTCTCGGATATCGCACCCAATAGCTGGTGTATAACGGGAAAGCCAACATTTTAAAAACCCGCAATTTTTTTCTCCTGCTTTCAGTTGGTGTTTCTAGTTGTGCTCCTCCAACATCTTTGCAGCCACCGAGAAGCGCTTCTTGTCATCTTCAACGACATTCTGACGACGAACCACTACATCGAACTACATCATGTGTGTTTGGGGCCAGCAATACTGATGCGTCCATGACAACACCGATGACACCCCGACAACCAATAGTCTACACCGACGGGCACAAGGGGCGCCAGAAGGCAACACTTGCACTCATGAAGCTGGCGCCGACGTATCTCCATGGCCTCGTCTTCAACAACAATGAAGCATGGGGGCAATGTCAGCCCCTCAATCATTCACAAGGCCGATGGCGTCCCGGCGTACCACCAGAATTGTCACACCATGATTGGTATGGCGATTCACTCAATGAAGGGGAGCTATCGACGGTCTACCGTTGCCTCGCCTAAATCAACACAATGAGATCATGGGAGCAGTGCAACGCGTCACTGCGGCTAGCGTGAATCTGTGAAACCCTCCAATCAAGTCGGGTGGCACCAAAGCAGCTAGACGGTCGCGACGAGTTTGGTAAAAAAAAATTCAGGACAAGGCATGATGTTTAGCCTTGGAATGAAGACGAAATATGGTTGCTTTGTTGACAGGCATCGTGCGTGTTTTGCGATCCAACGAGCTCCCTATAGAATACAAGTGTGGATGGACATGCCTACACTATTTTTGTTACTAACCAATCATCTTCGAAACCATGCTCATGGTGTAACGAAGAGGTCAACTTTGAACCAGTTCTTTAGGCTACATATGAATCATGCGCTAAGCGAAGAATAAATTTTCACTGAGTGAAGCTCGATTTGCTCTGCACTCGAACCCGACTTGGTGAGGGGGCATTTGTTCGATGAGATTTTTTCACTACAAATAGTACAAAAATAAGGAGAGTGGATAATTTCAAAATAAAAGTTGTCTAAATGGTGCTTGAACCAATAATATTTAGTTGTACACATGGAGCAAGAGGTGGCTATGTGTACACGCATATATTGCATGTGCATGGCGCCTAGCCCAATGTAATTGTTAATGGGCTAATGGTCGGCTAATAAAAGTTAGCCCATCACATGCATGGACAATCGCCAAGCTACAAAATTTGGAAATAAAACCCCAACGCACGCGCCCAGCGACAGCCTGCAACTAGCACACACATTGGATTGTTTCCTTCCTTTTATTATATGCAGATCAAGGAGGAAGTATGAGAGGAAACTAAAGGTAACTAAATATGTTTAAGGTATATTTGTTTTGCAGGCTTCCACGGCAAGAAGAATGGAGATATGCATACAATTTGCACCGGACGTCACCTGATCTATTGCCATCTATAGCCGACCTCTCGTGACCTATATATAGAGGCACAGGTCTGCTCAAAAGGGGAGGGATACACGTCCCTGGCGAGAACCTCACACACGTACCCGGCGGAGATGAGGCGCGCATCGGGGGAGAAGACCATGGACAACATAGACGCGCCCGTGGCGGCAACGTCAAGAAGACGAGGATGAAGATGGCATCTTAGTCAGACAAGACAAGATGCTGCTGCGGCGGCGCCGCGGCCGATCGGACGACAAGAAGCAGCGTTGGCGGAGATGAGGACTCTAAAGCTACGTTAGTCTGGCCGGGGCGTCGGCAGTAGCAACGATGCCCCTCTGAACCCAAGCAAGAGCACAAGTCGCGATGACGGCGATGCACCAGGAGGCGTTTGCAGCTGGAGACATGCGATACAAGCATATGCAACAGTTAGCAAACCCTATCTATTCTTTATTTCTTTTCTTATTGTTTTATCAGGTTTTGTGCGAGAGGTACGCACCCAGACAGGCATTCACGAACCGAAGAGACTCAAACACAAGAGGAGCATGGCGGCGCCCTCGCACCCATGGATGCATGCTAGAACAACAAGGAGGTCATCGCACACTTCTTCAACCCCGGTGACAAGGCGGAGAGAAGGAACTCGCTGTGCCTCCACCACCGTTAATCCGGAGCCGTGGAAGATGGCGTCATGGAGCTCGAGGGACGCTGCTGGCATTCACTTCGTCAAGATGGTGCCACGAAGGATGGCGACACGGAGCTCGCCAAGACGACGCCCGTCGTTTTCTTCAGAAACCCGATGCCGCGGAGGATCGTGGTGTAGAGTTTGCCAGGAGGCTACATCAACGTCACCAGAGCTTGTCTACACCACGCCCTTCTTCTTCAGGCATCATGTTCTTGGTGGGCGATGACACATAAGCAGTTCGAGTTCACCTAAGACGGCGTACGTGAGGTGTGATCTTAGTCTCGGCAGACCACCGAACACGGCGTCTAGCTGAGACGAGGCATCAACTACGCCACTCCATGAAGGCATCCTTCTTCAGCACCACAATGTTTTTCCCTTGTCTTGGTGGACCACTGAATACGGCGTCCAGCCGAAACGAGGCGCACCCTTCGTAGCACATGTCTCATCATCGTACATGCGGCGTCCTCCTTGTCTTAGCAGACCACCGAATATGGTGTCTAGCTGAGATGATGCATCAACGACGCCCCTTCCTGTCATCTTTCTTCGGTCCTGCGATGTTTGCCCTTGTCTTGGTGGACCACCGAACACGGCGTCCAGCCAAGACGAGGTGCACCCTTCATTGCATACAAGTATCATCATCGTACGGGCGACGTGACCCTTGTCTCAGCAGACCACCGAATACGGCGTCTAGCTGAGACGAGGCATCAACCGCGCCCCTACATGATGTTACCTTTCTTCGGCCCCGCGGTGTGATCCTTGTTTCAGAGACCACCAAATACGTCATCTAGCCAAGACGAGGCATCCACCACGCCCTTCTAAGACGTTACCTCTCATGACCTTGTGAGGCGGAGTCTTTGTCTCTGCAGACTGCCGTAACCTCGGCGTCTAGTCGAGACGAGACGCCAACCACACCGACCATGCCGATGTCAGCGTGCGACGGTTTATTTACACTGACGCCGGTCTCCTAAGAAACTTACTCCCGCGAGGCATACCCTTTGCATACCCCGACGAGTCCTCTAGGTTGTCTAGATATCCGAGCAGGACCCATGCAAATTCAACCCCAACTACATCATTGCCGCCAAGACCGGCGAGGCGTGACAGCGAGGGCGACGTGGCTAGCAAAAAGCGACGTTTTGAGTGGCGCATGTACCGACGAGGACACGGGCTCTGCTGCTGCTCACACACCACCATCAGCATGCATGGAGAACGCAAGGCGAAGACGACAGACGATGGAGGTGTCTCGCGGAGTAACCCGCGGGAGTAATTAAACGGGAGCCTCCCGAGGCTCCCGGAAGCAAGAGACCGCAATCGCTACAGTCAGGCAGGCCGTGCTAGTAGGCCTTGTAGCACATATGTAAAGGGAGCTTGTAGTTTTGTTTCTCCGATGAGAGATTAATAAATTGCATGTTTCCCTATGTTTATTTCTGTACTTAGTACACTGGCACACCCGCAATGTTTAATTTCCGCTGGCGCGTAGAGGGATAATAATACAATAACCAACGTTATTTTTATTGTTTCTCGTGTCAAATAGGGAAGCTGCGGGTTAGGGATTTGAGAGGATGTGGAATTTTGCTCTTTTACAAAAAAAACCTCCATGCAAGATTGGCCGAATCAAGACGAACTATGTGGCGGTCAACAGTTGGTCAAACCCATCGTGTACGTGCTATAGTGACCATATTTTCACGTCACATCGGATTCAGTGACCGTATCGAGCGTATTCCAAAGTTCAGTGAACGTATCATGCTTCCATTGCAACTTTAGTGACCACGAGTGTATTTATCTCTATTGGTAACCTTCGTGGCTTCGTATGGATATGGAGATTGGAGAGACAAAGCACAAATATAGAATCGGCACAAAAGCAGGCTTCACAGAGACCCGTTTGTGAGTGGCTAGAAGTCATCTTGATGTCTACTACACAAACTTCTTCTTGTAGACGTTGTTGGGCCTCCAAGTGCAGAGGTTTGTAGGACAGTAACAAATTTTTCTCGAGTGGATGACCTAAGGTTTATCAATCCGTGGGAGGCGTAGGATGAAGATGGTCACTCTCAAACGACCCTGCAACCAAATAACAAAGAGTCTCTTGTGTCCCCAACACACCCAATACAATGGTAAATTGTATAGGTGCACTAGTTCGGCGAAGAGATGGTGATACAAGTGCAATATGGATGATAGATATAGGTTTTTGTAATATGAAATTATAAAACAGCAAACTAACTAATGATAAAAGTGAGCACGAACGGTATTGCAATGCTTAGAAACAAGGCCTAGGGTTCATACTTTCACTAGTGCAAGTTCTCTCAACAATAATAACATAATTGGATCGTATCACTATCCCTCAACATGCAACAAAGAGTCACTCCAAAGTCACTAATAGCGGAGAACAAACGAAGAGATTATGGTAGGGTACGAAACCACCTCAAAGTTATTCTTTCTGCTCGATCTATTCAAGAGTCCGTAGTAAAATAGCACGAAGCTATTCTTCCCGTTCTATCTATCATAGAGTTCGTACTAGAATAACACCTTAAGACATAAATCAACCAAAACCCTAACGTCACCTAGATACTCCAATGTCACCTCAAGTATCCTTGGGCATGATTATACGATATGCATCACACAATCTCAGATTCATCTATTCAACCAACACAAAGTATTTCAAAGAGTGCCCCAAAGTTTCTACCGGAGAGTCAAGATGAAAACGTGTGCCAACCCCTATGCATAAGTTCATTGAACCCGCAAGTTGATCACCAAAACATACATCAAGTAGATCACGTGAATATCCCATTGTCACCACAGATAAGCACGGGAAGACATACATCAAGTGTTCTCAAATCCTTAAAAACTCAATCCGACAAGATAACTTCAAGGGGAAAACACAGTTCATTACAAGAGAGTAGAGGGGGAGAAACATCATAAGATCCAACTATAATAACAAAGCTCGCGATACATCAAGATAATGCCAAATCAAGAACACGAGAGAGAGAGAGATCAAACACATAGCTACTGGTACATACCCTCAGCCCCGAGGGTGAACTACTCCCTCCTCGTCATGGAGAGCACCGGGATGATGAAGATGGCCACCGGTGAGGGATCTCCCCTCCGGCAGGGTGCCTGAAGAGGGTCCCGATTGGTTTTTGGTGGCTATAGAGGCTTGCGGCGGCGGAACTCCCTATCTATTGTGATCCCCGATGTTTTTAGGGTATATGGATATATATATATATATATATATATATATATATATATAAATATATATATATATATAGGTGAAAGAAGTCGGTCAGGGGAGCCACGAGGGGCCCATGAGGGTGGGGGGCGCGCCCAAGGGGGTAAGGTGCGCCCCTGACCCTCGTGGCCACCTTGAAGCTTCCCTGACGTCTATTCCATGTCTCGTGGATTGCTTCCTTTCCAAAAATAACTCTCCCGAAGGTTTCATTCCGTTTGGACTGCGTTTGATATTCCTTTTCTTCGAAACACTGAAATAGTCAAGAAAACAACAATTTGGGCTGGGCTTCCGGTTAATAGGCTAGTCCCAAAAATAATATAAAAGTGTATAATAAAGCCCATAAACATCCAAAATAGATAATATAATAGCATGAATACTTCATAAATTATAGATATGTTGGAGACGTATCAGCATCCCCAAGCTTAATTCCTGCTCGTCCTCGAGTAGGTAAATGATAAAAGAAATAAATTATGAAGTGTGAATGCTGGCAGGTGCACAAGTTTGATCAATGATAATTGCAATCACCTTTTCTAGCATCATTATATGTCATAACAGTAGCTCATCTCATAAAACTTCTCATGATCAAGTTAGAAGCTATTCAAATGTTAAAGCATAGACCATAAACTTTCTTGAAAACTAGCAAACTATGTTCTCAGTCATCAAACAATTGCAATTCATCTTATTTTCAGGAAGGGTCTATGTAAGAGCTTTGATTTAGCAAATCCCACACACTCAACTATCATATAGTCTAACATGATTGCTACCACTCAAAGCATATTTTTAGAACAAATAGCATCCATTGAACACAAAGAAAGATAAGGGCTTAATATTTCGCCTCCGAACTTACTTATCATATAGATAATTGTCAACAATAATAATTCATGATCAAATATATTTGAATGGCCATATATGATTAGATCTTTCCCCATCACATGATGCTTTGCCAACTAAAGAGTAGGTTGGAATGAGAAGGAATACTATTGACTCTTGCATAAAAGTAAAAGATAGGCCCTTCGCAGAGGGAAGCAGGGATTTGCAGAGGTGCCAGAGCTCGAAGCTTTTAAACAGAGATTAAAATAATTTTGAGAGGTATGCTTTCATTGTTAACATAACAACCAAGAGTTCCCAATATCTTCCATACTAGATACAGTATAGGCGGTTCCCAAACAGAAAGATAAATATTTTACTCCCCCTCCACCAACAATCACACTCCATTGCTTGTCTGAAACAATGGGCGCCGTCCAACTATCAACAATCCTGGGGGAGTTTTGTTTAAATTATTTGAAATTTGTTTTTGATCTTTTGATCATAGGACTGGGCATCCCAGTTACCAGCCATTTTTCTCGTGAATGATGAGCGGAGTCCAGTCATCATGAGAATAACCCACCTAGCATGGAAGATACTGACAACCCGTAGTCGCTACATGAGTGATTCGGGCATACAAAATAGATTATTATTTGAAGGTTTAGAGTTTGGCACATGCAAATTTACTTGGAACGGCAGGTAAATACCGCATATAGGTAGATATGGTGGACACTCATGTGAGAAACTTGGTTCAGGGAATTTGGATGCACAAGCAGTATTCCCGCTTAGTACAGATATTTTGGCTAGCAAAGGATTCTAAATAGCAAGCACCACATGTTGGAGGATCTATAACAATATAACTTCTACACAAATATACCCAAGCATAACTCATTATGTTGTCTTCCTTGTCCAATTTCAACTGAATTGCTCAGGTTTGAAAATAATTAATGGGGCTCACAATCATAGAAGATGTCTAAGATAGTATATTTATATGTGAAATCTCTCTTCCTTCAATATTCTTTCATTAATTGTGCAAGTGACCAATACAATGTTTGCTAACCTTCAATAAATTTACCACCTCTATTTCTTAGATGTGAAGTCATTACTCCCCATGGGATAATCATATGAAACATATATAAATTCAGATTTATGATATTCAAATCATTCAACTATTTACTCATAGGATATAAGTGAAGCACACGAGGAAATGACAAACTACTCCAAAAAGATATAAGTGAAGATCCATGAGTAGTTAAATAATTATATAACTATGTCAAGACTCTCTAACATTTAAGAATTTCAGATCTTGGTATTTCATTCAAACAGCAAGCAAAACAAAAGAAAACAAAAATGACGCTCCAAGCAAAACACATATCATGTGGTGAATAAAAATATAGCTCCAAGTAAAGTTACCGATGGACGAAGACGAAAGAGGGGATGCCATCCGGGGCATCCCGATGCTTAGGCTCTTGGTTGTCCTTGAATATTACCTTGGGGTGCCCTGGGAATCCCCAAGCTTAGGCTCTTGCCACTCCTTATTCCATAGTCCATCGAATCTTTACCCAAAACTTGAAAACTTCACAACACAAAACTCAACAGAAAACTCGTAAGCTCCGTTAGTATAAGAAAATAAAACCAGCACTTAGGTACTGTTGTGAACTCATTATAAATTCATATTGGTGTAATATATACTTTATTACAACTTCTCTATGGTTCATACCCTCCAATACTACTCATAGATTCATCAAAATAAGCAAACAACACATAGAAAACAGAATCTGTCAAAAACAGAACAGTCTGTAGTAATTTGTATCAAACGTATACTTATGGAACTTCAAAAATCCTACCAAATTAGGAAAACCTGAGACATTTGCGTACCAATCCATAACAAAAATAATCATATCAAAATCACGTTGATGTGAATTATCAAAACTAACTTACTGGGTGCAAAAGTTTCTGATTTTCAGTAGGATCAACACAACTATCACTGTAAGCGATCCTAAAGGTCTTACTTGGCACTTTATTGAAACAAAAGATATAAAACATGATTAATACATCAGCATAATCATGTGAACACACAAAAACAGTAAATTTAAATATTGGGTTGTCTCCCAACAAGCGCTTTTCTTTAACGCCTTTCTAGCTAGGCATGATGATGACAATGATGCTCACATAAAAGATAAGAATTGAAATATAAAGAGAGCATCATGAAGCATATGACTAGCATATTTATGAATAACACACTTCCTATGCATAGGGATTTTGTGAGCAAATAACTTATGGGAACAATAATCAACTGGCATAGGAAGGCAAAACAAGCATAACTTTAAGATTTTAAGCACATAGAGAGGAAACTTGATATTATTGCAATTCCTACAAGCATATGTTCGTCCCTCATAATAATTTTCAGTAGCATCATGAATGAATTCAACAATATAACCATCACATAAAGCATTCTTGTCATGATCTACAAGCATAGAATTTTTATTACTCTCCACATAAGCAAAATTCTTCTCATTCGGAATAGTGGGAGTATCATAAGAGACTCGAATACTCTAAATTGTTTCCATATTAAAGAGTAATGTTCATAAAAAGGGTAATTATAATCATGATTTTTTTATAAATATAATCATCACTACTTTTTATAGCATAAGTTTCATCACAATAGTCATCATAAGTAGCAACTTTGTTCTCATCATAATCAATTGAAACCTCTCCCAAAATAGTGGATTCATCACTAAATAAAGTCATGACCTCTCCAAATCCACTTTCATAAATATTATAAGATTCAACACCCTCCAAAATAGTGGGATCATTACTTCCTAAAGTTGACACTCTTCCAAACCCAATTTCATCAATATAACCATCATAAATAGGATGCATGCTATCATCATAATAAATTTGCTCATCAAAACTTGGGAGGCTAAAAATATCATCTTCACTAAACTAGCATCCCCTAGCTTGGGACAAACATTAATTGCAACAAATATATTATCAAATATGTCATTCTCATCAAACATAGCATCCCCAAGCTTGGGCCTTTTCATATCATAAGCATAATCACTCTCATCATTAATAGTATGGATAGCACCAATAGTATAGCAATTATCATCATCACAATGAGTAATAGGAGCAACATCATTTGAGAGGGATACCTTTCTACCTTTGCTTCTCCGTCTTTTCTTTTTCTTCTTCAAATCATGTGTGGGTTTAACCCTCTTTTTTGAGCTCCTTATTAATGAGATTGGTTGAATAGAAAGCTCCTCCTCGTTACCTGATTCATCATAAGAAATAATAGGAGGATATTGGGAAGTCTCTTCCCTTTCATTATTATTCTCTTAATTTTCTATTTGTTTTTTGTCTTTATGTAATTGGCAATATAAGGATTTTCAATGCAATTCACCGCACAATACATAATTTTTTTTTCTAGATCAAAATCAAGAAATCTATCAAGATTAAATTTTGGAATACCCTCAGTTATACATTTCATTTCTTCATACCCCAAAAGAAGACTAAGCTCTTTATGATTCTCAAGGTAATCAAGTTATCACAAATTTTGGACACGATTTGATCATGAAACAAATAGCATTGGAGCTTTAAATGACCATGTTCATTGCAAAGTTCACAAGGATGGCGATAAATATTGAATCTTTCAGCACAATCATCTAGCCTTTCTTGCAACTATTTAGTTTCTAAATACTTATGCCTCTTGCAAAATCTATCTTCCCTATTCGGTGTGTACTTGCAAGCTCTACGTATTCCACAAAAGTTGACATGCTTATAAGAGACATTTTCATCATGACTAGTGCAATCATCATTAGTACTATTGTCAGGACCCCGACTCAATGCCACACCGATCTAGCATGTAACACCTCATATCACGTTGCAGCCTCATGCACAGTATTCCCATGGGTGTCGCCTTACCTTGCCCGGAACCGTTTGCGCCTTTTGGCACATGTATATGATAGTGTCGCTAGCATCCATATGACAAGGAGCCCAGGTTGACATGGCTAGTCGTGAACCCAAAGTGGCACTAACTTACAGGGACATGCATACGTGACCCAGCAACGAACGTGTCGGTCATCAATGAGTGATTCCGGGCTGTAGCAACTGGGCTAGCAGGACTCCGATAAACCGGGCTGTAGAAGGCTAATAGGACTCCGGTAGTCATCGCGTGACATTTCCCCATAGGGACAGACACTGGAACGAAGAAGGACACATGCCGGCCAGCCTAAGTGTTTCGGAGCAGTAGCAAGCTACCAGGGCTCAGTGAAATCACTAGGAGACATTTCCCGGTAAGAGAGGCTACCAAGGATAAACAACTAGATAGTTAGATCCCACACATACCAAGCATTTCAATCATACACACAATATGCCCGATATGTGCAAATACAACATGGCATCACAACATGACTCTACAACTCAAGTACTTTATTTAAAGGCTCAGAGAGCCATACATATCATACACACAAGTACGCGTCACACGACCCAGAATTCAAGTCATACAAACATACAAGCCAACAGCGGAATTAACATGTCTGAGTACAGACAACTAGAAAATAAAAGAGGCTTGAGAAAGCCTGGCTATACTACACGGTCCATCGTGAGCTCAGGATCACCACCTGGGCTTCAGCCTACTCGTCGACATCGATGTTTATGAAGAACCCATCAGAAGGGGTTGCAGCGTCTTCTGTAAAACGTAAATTGAGCAAACATGAGTACAAAGGTACTCAGCAAGACTTACATCAGATCCTACATACATGCACATTATCAAGAAGGGATGGTGGGGTTATTGCAGCAAGCTAGCTTTGACTCTTGGCAAAGCTATCTTACGAGACACCAACTTGAAATTGTTTTGCACACTCGAGTCCACTACACACCACTTCAATACACTACCGGGGATCCACCTTCGTCATCCTACAGAAGAGCCATCCTCGGCACTCACGCTTATCTTGACGCTTTTAGTAGTATCCATTTACTTGTCTATGAACTGTATAGGCAACCAAGTAGTCCTTTACCACGGACGCGGCAATTCGAATAGATGATGTTAACCCTGCAGGGGTGTACTTCTACATACATGTTTCCACCACTTAGCGTCTGCACACGACATGTGCTCAGCAGACTTCAAGCGAAAGCCAACGTGGGTGCAGACCAAGACCTACCTAAACACCTAAGATTCTAGTCCAGGTTTATTGCCTATCCAGGTTCCATCCGTAGGGAGTCCGGCCGAGGTTTCCACATACGGCCCTGAATGATGTGTTCAGGGTTCCCGAGATACCAAACGGGCATCCGATACACCGTGCCACGTACCTACTGCATCACAGCCCACCCCGAGGGTTAGCGCTGTCCACGACCTCCAGTAAGCTACAAACACCAGAAACTACTTGCAACTCCTGGACAGAGGACTAGGGTGGATAAGAACTCGAGCGGGGTCATATTTCAGGGCCCAATGCATGGTAGTAGCTGAATCTTAAATCACACATACAGATCTCAGTGCTTAAGGACGATTCCAATGAAACAACCCACCATGTACTCCTACATGGCCTCTCATCGATACCTTTACCAAATCGTGTTCAATACATCACTCTCATTACCGACATGATCATTTCACTCTAGCCCATCACCCAGATGAACCAGACCTGACACGACTCTAAGCATAGCAGGCATAGTAAGGTAGGAAACACATACACATGGCTCAATCAACTCCTACACATGCTAGTGGGTTTCATCTAGTTACTGTAGCAATGACAGGTCATGAAGAGGAAATGGGTTCAACTACCGTAGCACACATCAGTTTGAAACACGTTGTCTTAAATGCAGTAAAAGAGAGCAGAAGCGAGAACACGGGATTGTATCGATATGATCAATTGGTTGGTTGCTTGCCTTGTGTTGGAGATATGCCCTAGAGGCAATCATGTATGATGATATTTCCTATGTGTTTATGAATAAAGATAGTCCTTGGACATTATCAATGATGTGTATCAGCAAGTACGTGACTTGTTTGTGGGACTATGCATTGTATGATGACTGTCCTAAAAGGTCCCTAGTCAAGGGCTGTGTGGACGCGCAGCCGATTAGACTAGCATATGACACGGTCGATGGCTTGGTCTCACTAGCCATGGAGCATTGGATGCTAACCAGATAATATGGACTTGGAAAGGTCTGGTCGGATTCGACATAGTCGGATCTGAGTCGAGATAAGGTACGAGTCGGACAGATTGAGACGCAGCGATATGTCATCTGTGAGTCTCTAGTACAACATACATTCTATGTCCCAAGACCTGAGCTGGCGCATGTAATCGGGATGGTGACAGACTTGCTTTGGGCCGACCAAATGCTACTCCGTGACTGGGTAGTTACAAAGGTAGGTTTCGGGTATGTCCAGCCCCATGTTGCGAGACATGGTCGAGCAAGATGGGATTTGCCCCTCTGATCAGGAGAGATATACTCTGGGCCCCTTGTGCGATCCGACCAGGATAAGCATGGTCATGCGACAAGGATTATGAGATAATCCGGGTAGTGGTCGGGATCACTGGAACGAGAAAGAGGTCGGGCTAGCACAAGGATGACAGTCTCGCCTTGAGCCCGACAACATATATCGTGAGGCAAAGGGAACAGAAGTCTGACATGTTGTACAGGTTCGCCTAACTAGCTTCATAGTCTGCTTAGTGGTCGGCACGCCTTGCTAGAGGCCGCTACCAACCGTGCAGGTCGGTGGTGATCCGATCTGCGACCAAGCTGACTTGAACCTAAGGGGTCGCGCGCTTAAGGGAAGGAACCTACGAGGTCAGATCCGAAGACACTGGTCGGATGTGATCCGAGCTGTATTCGGATTGTGGCCGAGTAGACTTGTGGGCTTTAGGGTCCGTGCGAGTCCCAAGTGTTGAGCCCGTGATGGACGCCTATATAAGGTGGAGGTGCGGCCGCACTTATGTGGTTGATCACTTCGGTGCTGTGACTAGGTTCCATGTGTTGCGAATAGCCACCTCCACTCGTCGCCGACTGTGTGATCGAACCTAGCAGTCCGCCGCACAGTGTTCCTCCTGCACACGCGTATACCGTTAGAGGCCGTGCACTTGCGCTGCTCAGGCGAACTTGTACGTGGAATTGGACGACCGGCTGTTCGAGGGAGATCGGACGAGGAGGAGACGATCCACGCGGACGCGCTGCCCCAACTCTTCTTCCGCTGCATGGCACTGCCCGTCTAGTGGTAACAAACCGTGATCCATCTCTTGTAGCATGTTCTTGGTGGTTCTGCGCGTAGGAATTTTTTAATTTGCAGTCGATGCACCCTACCGTAGATCCCAACACCTTGTGGGTCCGTAGATTGGTATTGCTCCTCGTTTGAATACTCGTGATACTCTTCGGGGGCAGAACTTGCCGCAGAGAGCACCGGTATACAATCAACACCAAACAACGTGCAACAATATGATGCTGCATGAGACATGGCAAAATGAGTGTATTGGGCTAATGCAGCTATGACCAGATGAGTTTGAGCCATTTTGAACCAAAGATTCAAATTGCAAACCCATACATGATCTTAAATAGTGCTTTATCATGTTTTGCACTAAACAGCAGGTTAACTTGTTAAACATGCATGAAACTAGTACAGACGGATAGATTGGATTTTTCTGATCATTTTTCATATATAACACTTTGCATTTGGAGCTACAGATTAATTTCTATGAATTTTTGAAGTTTGTAATAGTTTCTGGAATTTTCTAAATAAATTTAAATCCAGGAAATTCTTTACTGCGTCAGCATTGCATCACTGTGACGTCACCAGTCAACAGGGCCGGTCCAGGTCAAACTGACAAGTGGGTCCCGCGTGTCAGTGGTTAACTAAACTAATTGAATTTAGTTAGTACTAACCTAGTTTAATTAGCAGGACTGGGCCCCACCTATCATAGACCCAGGGGAGGTCAAACCCCCTGGTCAAACCGGGCTAGCCACCGGCGTTTAGCCGCCGACGAGGCCAGATGCAGCCGGGCAGTGCGGGTTGCGCACTCCGGCGACCAAATCGACGGTGGAGTGCTCCTACGCCTAGCTGGGAGCAAGGCGTGTTGATTGGTGGTGGTGGTGGAGCTCGGGGTTGCCGAAAATGGCGCTGGCGTCGAGCTTGGCGGCTGCCGGAGCTCGGGCGAGCTCGGGCTCGTCGCTAGGAGGCACGGTGAGGTGCGTGGATTGGTGTTGCGGGCTCCTAGGGATGCGGTGAGTGCGGTGGCTTGCTCGGTTTTGAGCCAACGTGGCTGTGGCCATGTCGGCGATGAGCAGAGGCGGCGGTGCGTGCGGGCAAGCTCGGTGCGGTCATCGTGGTGCGTGGCAGGGCGAACGGAGAGGGGGAGAAGGGGCAGGAGCTCACGACGGTTCCAAGGAGACGAACGGCGAGCTTGAAGGAGGTCGGACAGCGACGAGGCGGTGAGGGGGATCTCCTACGACGATCGGTGAAGACGAGGTCGATGGAGGTGGTGCAGAGCATGCGAGCGGTTGGGGCTCGGCTGGCTCGGTGAAGCGGACGACGGCGGAGCTCGTCGACACGGCGGGGTGGCGCGAGGACGACGGTGAGCACGTCTACATCAACGGTGCAGCGGCAGCTGCGTCGTCCGTGGCGGGAGAGAGCGAGAGAGAGGAGCAGGGGGCGAATGAGGTGTCGGAGGAGTCGGGGCGGCACCGAGGAGGCGTTTCGAGGCGTCGCCGCGCTGTCCAGGCAATGCAGATGAGCAGGGAGCTGCGTGGCATGCTCGGCAGCGTCGCGGTGTCCCTCCTCTGCCTATTGGTAGAGGTGGGTGGTGACTGGCATGGGCCAGGTGGGCCGGCCCAGCCAGGTAAGTGGCCTCTGGCCTCTCTCTCTCTCTCTCTCTCTCTCTCTCTCTCTCTCTCTCTCTCTTCTATTTAAGTTGTTTTTCTATTTTTCTGCAACTGTGTGGCTTTATTAAAAATAGCTAGGCATTTCCAAAAATCCTAAAACTAATTAGGGGTTTTGTTTAGAATGTTTCCAACAGCCCGCACTTATTTCCAGAATTATTTGAGCATTGAAAATATTTTATAGCATTTAAATGCCCAAATGCAAATAAGTAAAGATTTAATCCAGTGACCTTATGTGTCCTAGAAAAATGTGAACCAATTTTGGCAGAGGTTCTAACGCAAGACAAAAATGATGGACATTTTAGAAGGGCATTTCAGGTTCATTGAAAATGATTTTAGTAAACCCTAGTTGTTTTAGGGGGGGGGGTGCTGGGGGTTCTGTCATCCCCATTTCAAGTTTCTGATGAAACATAAACATGATGCAACACTCTAATGCATTAACTAGCTAGGGTGTGACAACTCACCCCCACTCAGAAAAATCTCAGCCCGAGATTTAGGATCCTCCGGAAAGAAGGCAGGATATTCGATTCAAAGACAATCCTCCCTTTCCCAAGTTGCTTGTTTCTCAGAATGGTGCGACCATTGAACCGTGAGAAACTTGATATTATGGCGTCGAGTTGTATGCTCGGCTTGATCGAGGATACGGACGGGATATTCTCGATACGTGAGATTATCTTGAAGATCAAGCGTTTCGTGGTCCACTCCACGGATAGGATCCGAGAAGCAACGCCTGAGTTGAGAAACGTGGAAGACATCGTGGACTCTGGAGAGGTGCGGAGGTAGTTCCAATTGGTAGGCAACTTCTCGTTTGGCAAGAATGTGAAAGGGTCCAATGTAGCGAGGAGCCAATTTTCCTTTGATACCGAATCAATGGGTTCCCTTCAAAGGAGTAACCCGAAGGTAAGCCTTCTCACCGACTTCATAAGTCATGGCCTTATGCTTGCGATCATATTGGCTCTTTTGACGAGATTGGGCTATTTTCAACTTTTCACGAACAATGTGAACTTGCTCTTCTGCTTCCTGGATCATATCCGGGCCAACGAATTGTCTTTCTCCGGTTTCTGACCAGTTAAGAGGCGTTCAGCACCTTCGTCCATAAAGAACCTCAAAAGGAGATTTACCCAAGCTAGATTGATAGCTGTTGTTATAAGCAAGTTCGGCAAATGGAAGGCATTTCTCCCAGTCCATTCCGAATGAGATAACAGAAGCTCAAAGCATGTCTTCTAGAATTTGGTTGACGCGTTCTACTTGACCACTTGACTGAGGGTGAAAGGCGGTGCTAAAGGAAAGGCAGGTTCCCATAGCATTTTGGAAACTTTCCCAAAATCGAGAGGTGAAGAGACTTCCTCGATCTGAGTTGATTTCCAATGGAACACCGTGGAGGGACTCTATCCGGGAGATATACAAGTCTGCTAGCTGACTAGCGGTTATACTCTCACGAACAGGCAAGAAATGGGCCACTTTGGAAAGACGATCGATAATGACAAAGATAGTGTTATTCCCTTTCTTGCTCCTTGGAAAACCAGTGATGAAATCCATACCAATTTTATCCCATTTCCACTCAGGAATAGCTAAAGGTTGAAGGGTGCCAGCAGGCCGTTGATGCTCTGCTTTTACATGACGACAGAGGTCGCAATTAGCAACAAATTGAGCAATGTGTCTCTTCATCCTAGTCCACCAGAACCTCTGGCGTAGGTCCTGATACATCTTGGTACTTCTAGGGTGAATGGTGAGAGGAGATTCATGAGCTTCCTTAAGGATCAACTATCGTAGTTGCTGCTTCTTGGGAACCACCAAACGGTTCCCGAAGTACACGACACCTTGATCATTCACAAAGAAACATGTAGCAATTCCGCTAGCAACGTTCTCCTTGATCCGGGATATCCCTTTATCTCGCTTTTGGGCAGCGATGATTTGATCCGTAAGAGTAGGTTTCACCACCAAGGTGGAAAGGAATCCTTGAGGAACAATGTGAAGGTTAAGCTTTCGAAATTCCTCATGGAGAAGTGGTTGACTTTGTTGTAACATCAGGTTGTTACAATAAGATTTATGGCTTAGTGCATCAGCCATGACATTGGCTTTTCCTGGGGTGTAAGTTATCCCTAAGTAAAAATCTGTGATCAACTCGACCCAACGTCTTTGCGTGAGATTCAAATCCGGTTGGGTGAATATATACTTCAGACTTTGGTGATCGGTGAAGATTTCGCAACGATTACCGAGGAGGTAATGCCACCAGGTTTTGAGTGCATGGACTACAACTTCAAGCTCTAGATCATGTGTAGGATAATTTTACTCATGTGGGTGCAATTTCCATGAAGCATAATCAATTACGTGACGATCTTGCATGAGAATGCAACCTAGTCCTTGTCGCGAGGCGTCGCAGTACATAACAAAGTCCTTGGAGAAATCTGGTGGTACCAGTATGGGAGCAGATGTCAGGCGTCTTTTCAGTTCCTGAAAACTGTGCTCGCACAGTGGGGTCCACTCGAACTTTTTTATCTTTCTTGAGGAGTTCAGTTAGAGGTTTAGCAACTTTGGAGAAGTTCTCGACAAAGCGGCGACAATAGCTCGCTATGCCAAGGAAACTCCGAACTTGCTTGACCGATTCAGGTGGAGTCCAATTAAGAACGGCTTGAACTCGCTCGGGATTGACAGCAATACCCTTACCAGAGATTACATGGCCTAGATAGGTCACTTTTGGCAACCAAAATTCACATTTAGAAAATTTGGCATAAAGGCGATGCTCTTGAAGTTTCATCAATACTAGCCTTAGATGTTCGGCATGTTCATCCTCATTCTTGGAGTAGATGAGTATATCATCAAGGTAAACCACACCGAATTTATCCAATACTCCATGAAGATTGAGTTCATTAACCGGGAGAAAGTGGCTGGAGCATTGGTTAAACCGAAGGACATGACGGTGTACTCGTATTGGCCATAACGAGTAACAAAGGCCATTTTTGGAATGTCCCCGTTCTTGATTTTGATTTGATGGTAGCCCAACCTCGAATCCATCTTAGAGAAGACTGAGGATCCAGCGAGATGATCGTACAGATCATTGATCCTGGGGAGCGGATACTTGTTCTTTATGGTGACCAAGTTAACGGGTCGATAATCTACAACCATCCGATCCGTACCATCCTTCTTCTTGACGAAGAGGACGGGACAAGCCCATGGAGACGAACTAGGATGGATGAAACCCTTTTTCAAGGACTCATCGAGTTGTTTCTTAAGCTCGGCTAGTTCTAGTGGTTCCATCTTATAGGGTCTTCTAGAGATTGGGACAGTTCCTGGAATAAGATCTATCACGAACTCGACATCTCGGTCAGGTGGAACACCTGGCAATTCTTCTGGAAAGACATCCGGAGAGTCACGGACTATCGGAACATCTTCGAGGTCTGGCAAAGGATTGGCATTAAGAGAATATAGCTGTCGTTTGGCTACTCGGGTCAAGACCTTGACTATCTTGCCCGAAGGACGCGTAAGTTGAACAGTCCTAGAGAAGCAATCAATCTTGGCATGATGGGCTAACATCCAGTCCATACCCAAGATGATATAAATGTCCGAAGATTTGAGAGCTATCAGAGACGCAAGAAAAACAAGTCTATCGACCTGAATTTCATTCCCATGGCTTATTCTAAAAGTTTGCCATTTGGATCCCAGGGTTTGAATTACCATGGAGGTGTGCATATCACAAAATGTGGTGTTATGGAAACGAGCATAGCTCTCAGATATAAATGAATGAGATGCTCCAGTATCAAAAAGAACAGATGCCGGATGGTAATTAGCAAGGAGCATACCGAGAACGACATTAGGATCCTCGTGAGCCTCTTCAGCTGAGACATAGTTCACATGGCCACGTGCAGCGGTGGCCGGCTTAGCGTAGTACACCTTCCCTGTTGGCTTGCCACGGCCAATAGCCTTTCCAGGCTAGTTGGGGTTTGGGTTGGTCTGGGGACACTCTCGCATGTAGTGGCCCGGTTCTCCACACTTGAAACACGTCACAGTGCTGGTGCGTGGAGGAGCATTGCTGGCTGATCCACCATAGGACTTGGCTGATGCATACTGCTGAGCTGGACGAAGCGCCTGATAGGATGGCCTCGGTGTGAACCTGGGTGGCAGGGCGGTGTTAGGCACACACACCCGACGCTTTTGAGAGCCAGAACCGGATGAGGAACCAGTGTCACGGCCATGCTTGCGTGTTTCTTCGAAATCAGTCTGACCTGTCTCAGCACTGATGGCCTTGTTCACAAGCTTCTGGAAGGTAGTGCACTCGTGCAGACGGAGATCACGACAAAGCTTGGGGCTAAGTCCCTTGCGGAACCTTGCCTACTTCTTGGCATCAGTGGAAACTTTCTTAGTTGCATAACGTGCTAGGTTTCCGAACTCCCTGCTGTATGCATCCACAGTGAGTCTACCTTGGTGAAACTGTCGAACTCCTCACGCTTGTGATCCATAAGACCTTCCAGAATGTGATGTTCACGGAAAGCCTCACTGAACTCTGCCCAAGTAGTGACCTGGCCAGCTGAGCGCATGGCCTCATAGTTCTCCCACCAAAGACTGGCGGGGCCTTCAAGATGTTAGGCAGCAAAAGTGACCTTGTCAGCTTCGGCTACGAGTGCAGAACGTAGCTTGTGGGTAATGCTGCGAAGCCAATCATTGGCGTTGAGGGGCTCGACAGAGTGATGGAAGGTGGGTGGGTGTAACTTGATGAAGTCGCTGAGAGACACCAAGTTGTTCCTCTGGTGCAGTGTTGTGTTCTGTTCGATGCGTTCCAGCAAACGTTTAGTCTCTCGTTTGTTCCTCTCGGCCTCCAGCATGACCTCAGCCAGAGAAGGAGGATGAGGCAGGTTCACATCCCTAGTCCCACTGCCTTCAGCCTGCTCCGTGGGAGAGGGTTGTTGCGTGTGTTGACCATCCTAGGAAAACAAGACAATGGTTTAGTCCAGAATGATAAGATTCTGACATAGAAATGCAGAATGTAAGGGATAACTCGGAATGCAAGATGATCATCCGTATGACATGGTAAATACAGAAACTGCTACATTTATTCCATCGCCATACACACCATACAAGGTTTAGTACAAGACCAAACTGAGTACAACTACGGTGAAAGGATGATTACATCTCATCGGAGGCATCCCAAGCTCCTATACATTATTTTTCTACACCTCTGGAATTTTGTACACACTAAGTCATATCCCACGAGTCATGCAGGACAGTGGATGATATAATTGTTATAGTACTAATGGTGCTACCATCAGCTCAGACATCTCCGTAGAAATATTCATAGAGATTACCCCCATGTCCTGGAAGCTGGACGTTATCATCTGGAAACAGTCGATCCTGTGGAGCTTGCGGTCCATAAGGACTCGGATGTGGCCTTGGTCCAACAAACGACGGTAGACGAGGTCCACGGGGAGGAGTGATTCCCCCCTACATCATGCCAATCCATACGATCCGACAGACCAGACCGCACGGGGTACAGATCCCGCATATCCATATACCCAGCCTGCAGAGCAGGTGCAAACCGTGTCAAAGTGGCCCAGTGATCTGATCGAGTGTTGAAAAGCTCCAATCGCAAGGCTTGATTCTCGCGGTCCTTATCCTCAGGTAACTCCGTGGTAGTGCGGAGTAGCGAATCCTCATGAGCAGAGTCGGTGTAAAGAGCCGTGTAGTAACCTTCTGCCCCAGGGAGTGATGCTGGCATATAGCGGAACTCAGTGTTCCGAATCAAGGCAAGCCTAGCCCGCATAATAGTCATCATCGAGTAAGCAGCATCCTGCATAGACATCTCGATAGTAACCCCAAGTCCATATGAGCAATGGAGGGGTTCAGTGGCTCCAGGATAGGAAGAGTATATCCTGACTGTGCAAAGGTATTGGCTCTGATTGAAATCTTGATACTGCTCCTCAATGGTATACTCGGGATACCATCGACAACCAGCCTCGATCATCACGCGGACCAGCATGGCAGTGTGACCAGGTACATCGAAGCACCGAGTCAAACGAACCACTTGATTTTGGGTGCGGGAGGCCATCTGAAACACGATGTAATGCAAAGGCATTAGAATTTCTAGCAGAAATTGGACAACATAACGGTTGTAAATGCTCAGAAAAGATTTTGAGACACTTTGCAAAGGATTGCATAGACACTCAACAACATCATATCAAGGTTCTGGGTCCATCTTATCAACATAATGGGGTAGTAGAACTGAACTAGGCTTGTATCCATCAATCCTAAAAGATACTACTGATTAGTAACACGTGAACCTGATAGAGAGAAGAGATCCTAATCCTTAACCCCCGGTGGAAAGAATGGACTAACTCAAATCAGAATGCCATGAGGTAAAGGAGTAAAAAGAGCCTTACGTTCCATCCCACAATCAATTCATCTACATATAACTAAAGCATTTCTAGACTCAAGATCGACTAGTTTGGCTTGAAGAACCTACAGGCAGTCCGGCTCTGATGCCAACGCTGTCAGGACCCCGACTCAATGCCACACCGATCTAGCATGTAACACCTCATACCACTTTGCGGCCTCACGCACGGTATTCCCATGGGTGTCTCCTTACCTTGCCCGGGACCGTTTGCGCCTTTTGGCACACGTATATGATAGTGTCGCTAGCATCCATATGACAAGGATCCCGGGCTGACATGGCTAGTCGTGAACCCAAAGTGGCACTAACTTACTGGGGCAGGCATACGTGACCCAGCAACGAACGTGTCGGTCATCAGCGAGTGATTCCGGGCTAGCAGGACTCCGGTAAACCGGGCTGTAGCAGGCTAACAAGACTCTGGTAGGGACAGACACTGGAATGAATAAGGACGCATGCCGGCCAGCCTAAGTGTTCCGAAGCAGTAGCAAGCTACCAGGGCTCAGTGGAATCACTAGGAGGCATTTCCCGGTAAGAGAGGCTACCTAGGATAAACAACTAGATAGTCAGATCCCACACATACCAAGCATTTCAATCATACACACAATATGCCCGATATGTGCAAATACAACATGGCATAACAACATAACTCTACAACTCAAGTACTTTATTTAAAGGCTCAGAGAGCCATACATATCATACACACAAGTACAGGTCACACGACCCAACATTCAAGTCATACAAACGTACAAGCCAACATCGGAACTAACATGTCTGAGTACAGACAACTAGAAAATAAAAGAGGCTTGATTAAGCCTGGCTATACTACATGGTCCATCGTGAGCTCAGGATCACCACCTGGGCTTCAGCCTACTCGTCGACATCAATGTTTATGAAGAACCCATCAGAAGGGGTTGTAGCGTCTTCTGTAAAACGTAAATTGAGCAAACATGAGTACAAAGGTACTCAGCAAGACTTACATCAGACCCTACATACATGCACATTATCAAGAAGGGATGGTGGGGTTATTGCAGCAAGCTAGCTTTGACTCTTGGCTAAGCTATCTTACATGACACCAACTTGAAATTGTTTTGTGCACTCGATTCCACTACACACCACTTCAATACACTATCGGGAATCCACCTCCGTCATCCTACGGAAGAGCCATCCTCGGCACTCACGCTTATCTTGAGGCTGTTAGTAGTATTCATTTACTTGTCTATGAACTGTATAGGCAACCAAGTAGTCCTTTACCGCGGACGCGGCTATTCGAATAGATGATGTTAACCCTGCAGGGGTGCACTTCTTCATACATGTTTCCACCACTTAGCGTCTGCACACAACATGTGCTCGATAGACTTCAAGCGAAAGCCGAGGAGGGTGTAGTCCATGACCTACCTAAACACCTAAGTCTCTAGTCCAGGTTTATTGCCTATCCAGGTTCCATCCGCAGGGAGTCCGGGCGAGGTTTCCACATACGGCCCCAAATGATGTGTGCAGAGTTCCCAAGATACCGAAAGGGCATCCGGTACATCGTGCCATGTACCTACCACATCACAGCGCACCCCGAGGGTCAGCGCTTTCCACGGCCTCCAGTAAGCTACAAAAACCAGAAACTACTTGCAACTCCTAGACAGAGGACAAGGGTGGATAAGAAGTCGAGCGGGGTCATATTTCACGACCCAATGCATGTTAGTAGCTGAATCTTAAATCACACATACATATCTCAGTGCTTAAGGATGGTTCCAATGAAACACCCCACCATGTACTCCTACATGGCCTCTCATCGATACCTTTACCAAATCGTGTTCAATACATCACTCTCATTACCGACATGATCATTTCACTCTAGCCCATCACCCCGATGAACCGGACCTGACATGACTCTAAGCATAGTAGGCATAGCAAGGTAGGAAACACATACACATGGCTCAATCAACTCCTACACATGCTAGTGGGTTTCATCTAGTTAGTAGCAATGACAGGTCATGCAGAGGAAATGGGTTCAACTACAGTAGCGCACAGTAGTTTGAAACACATTGTCTTAAATGTAGTAAAAGAGAGCAGAAGCGAGAACATGGGATTGTATCGAGATGATCAATTGGTTGGTTGCTTGCCTTGTGGGTCCGTAGACTGGTATTGCTCCTCGTTTGAATACTCGCGATACTCTTCGGGGGCAAAACCTGCCCCAGAGAGCACTGATATACAATCAACACCAAACAATGTGCAACAATATGATGCATGCATGAGACATGGCAAAATGAGTGTATTGGGCTAATGCAGCTATGACCATATGAGTTTGAGCCATTTTGAACCAAAGATTCAAATTGCAAACCCATCTATGATCTTAAATAGTGATTTATCATCTTTTGCATTAAACAGCAAGTTAACTTATTTAAACATGCATGAAACCAGTACATATGGATGGATTGGATTTTTCTGATCATTTTTCATATATAACACTTTGCATTTGGAGCTACAGGTTAATTTCTATGAAAATTTGAAGTTTGTAACAATTTCTGGAATTTTCTGAATAAATTTAAATCCAGGAAATTTTTTACTGCGTGAGCATTGCACCACCGTGACGCACCAGTCAACGGGGCCGGTCTAGGTCAAACTGAGTAGTGGGTCCCGCGTGTCAATGGTTAACTAAACTAACTAAATTTAGGTAGTACTAACCTACTTTAATTAGCAGGGTCGGCCCCCACCTGTCATAGACCCAGGGGAGGTCAAACCCCCTGGTCAAACCGGGCTAGCCATCGGTGTTTTGCCGCCAGCAAGGCCAGACGCGGAGGGGCATTGTGGGTTGCGCACTCCGGTGACCAAATCGACGGTGAAGTGCTCCTACGCGTAGCTGGGAGCGAGGTGCGTTGATTGGTGGTGGTGGCGGAGCTCGGGGTTGCCGAAAACGGCGCCCACGATGAGCTTGGCGGCTGCCGGAGCTCGGGCGAGCTCGGGCTTGTCGCTAGGAGGCACGGCGAGGTGCGTGGATTGGTGCCGCGGGCTCCTGGGGATGCGGTGAGTGCAGTGGCGTGCTCGGTTTTGAGCCAACGTGGTTGTGGCCACGACGGCGATCAGCAGAGGCGGTGGTGCGTGCGGGCGAGCTCGGTGCGGTCACTAAGGTGCACGACAGGGCGAACGGAGAAAGGAAGAAGGGACAAGAGCTCACGGTGGTTCCAGGGAGATGAACGGCGAGCTCGGAGGAGGTCGGATGGCGACGAGGCGGCAAGGGGGATCTCCAGCAATGATGAGTGAAGACGAGGTCGATGGAGGCGGTGCAGAGCGTGCGAGCGCTCGGGGCTCGGCTGGCTCGGTGAAGCGGATGAGGCGGAGCTCGTGGAGACGGCGGGGTGGCGCGAGGACGACGATGAGCGCGTCTACATCGACGGTGCGGCGACAGCTGCGTCGGCCTTGGCGGGAGAGAGCAAGAGAGAGGAGCAGGGGGTGAATGAGGTGTCGGAGGAGTCGGGGCGACACCAAGGGGGCGTTTCGAGGCGTCGCCGCGCTGTCCAGGCGACGCAAACAAGCAGGGAGCTGCATGGCAAGGTCGGCGGCGTCGTGGTGTCCCTCCTCTACCTACTGGCAGAGGTGGGTGGTGACTGGCACGGGCCAGGTGGGCCGGCCCAGCCAGGTAAGTGGCCTCTGGCCTCTCTCTCTCTCTCTCTCTCTCTCTCTCTCTCTCTTTTCCATTTAAGTTGTTTTTCTATTTTTCTGTAACTGTGTGGCTTTATTAAAAATAGCTAGGCATTTCCAAGAATCCTGAAAATAATTAGGGGCTTTGTTTAGAATATTTCCAATAGCCCACACTTATTTCTAGAATTATTTGAGCATTTAAAATATTTTATAGCATTTAAATGCCCAAATGCAAATAAGTAAAGATTTAATCCAGTGACCTTATGTGTCCTAGAAAAATGTGAACCAATTTTGGCAGAGGTTCTAACCCAAGACAAAAATGATGGACATTTAGAAGGGCATTTCAGGTTCATTGAAAATGATTTTAGTAAACCCTAGTTGTTTTAGGGGGGGTGCTGGGGGTTCTGTCATCCCCATTTCAAGTTTCTGATGAAAGATAAACTTGATGCAACACTCTAATGCATTAACTAGATAGGGTGTGACAACTATGGATATTCAAAGAGTTCATACTAACAACATTGCAATCATGCTCATCATTCAAAGATTAAGTACCAGGCATTTTATAGACTTCTTCTTCTAGCACTTGAGCACAATTTTCCCTTCTATCATTCTCACGAAAGATATTAAAAAGATGAAGCGTATGAGGCAAACTCAATTCCATTTTTAGTTTTCTTTTATAGACTAAACTAGTGATAAAACAAGAAACTAAAAGATTCGATTGCAAGATCTAAAGATATAACTTCAAGCACTCACCTCCCCGGCAACGGCGCCAGAAAAGAGCTTGAAGTCTACTACACAACCTTCTTCTTGTAGACGTTGTTGGGCCTCCAAGTGCAGAGGTTTGTAGGACAGTAGCAAATTTTTCTCGAGTGGATGACCTAAGGTTTATCAATCCGTGGGAGGCGTAGGATGAAGATGGTCACTCTCAAACGACCCTGCAACCAAATAACAAAGAGTCTCTTGTGTCCCCAACACACCCAATACAATGGTAAATTGTATAGGTGCACTAGTTGGGCGAAGAGATGGTGATACAAGTGCAATATGGATGATAGATATAGGTTTTTGTAATATGAAATTATAAAACAGCAAACTAACTAATGATAAAAGTGAGCATGAACGGTATTGCAATGCTTAGAAACAAGGCCTAGGGTTCATACTTTCACTAGTGCAAGTTCTCTCAACAATAATAACATAATTGGATCATATAACTATCCCTCAACATGCAATAAAGAGTCACTCCAAAGTCACTAATAGCGGAGAACAAACAAAGAGATTATGGTAGGGTACGAAACCACCTCAAAGTTATCCTTTCTAATCGATCTATTCAAGAGTCCGAAGTAAAATAACACGAAGCTATTCTTTCCGTTCGATATATCATAGAGTTCGTACTAGAATAACACCTTAAGACATAAATCAACCAAAACCCTAATGTCACCTAGATACTCCAATGTCACCTCAAGTATCCGTGGGCATGATTATATGATATGCATCACACAATCTGAGATTCATCTATTCAACCAACACAAAGTACTTCAAAGAGTGCCCCAAAGTTTCTACCAGAGAGTCAAGACGAAAACGTGTGCCAACGAACCCCTATGCATAAGTTCATTGAACCCGCGAGTTGATCACCAAAACATACATCAAGTAGATCACGTGAATATCCCATTGCCACCATAGATAAGCACGGCAAGACATACATCAAGTGGTCTCAACTCCTTCAAAACTCAATCCGACAAGATAACTTCAAGGGGAAAACTCAATTCATTACAAGAGAGTAGAGGGGGAGAAACATCATAAGATCCAACTACAATAACAAAGCTCGCGATACATCAAGATCGTGCCAAATCAAGAACACGAGAGATAGAGAGATCAAACACATAGCTACTGGTACATACCCTCAGCCCCGAGGGTGAACTACTCCCTCCTCGTCATGGAGAGCACCGGGATGATGAAGATGGCCACCGGTGAGGGATCCCCACTCCGGTAGGGTGCCGAAACAGGTTCCCTATTGGTTTTTGGTGTCTACACAGGCTTGCGGCGGCGGAACTCCTGATCTATTGTGCTCCCTGATATTTTTAGGGTATATGGATATATATAGGCAAAAGAAGTCGGTCAGGGGAGCCACGAGGGGCCCACGAGGGTGGGGGGCGTGCCCAGGGGGTAGGGCGCACCCCCGACCTTCGTGGCCACCTCGAAGCTTCCCTGACATCTACTCCAAGTCTCCTGGATTGCTTCCGTTCCAAAAATAACTCTCCCGAAGGTTTCATTCCTTTTGGACTCCGTTTGATATTCCTTTTCTTCGAAACACTGAAATAGGCAAGAAAACAACAATTTGGGCTAGGCCTCCGGTTAATAGGTTAGTCCCAAAAATAATATAAAAGTGTATAATAAAGCCCATAAACATCCGAAAAAGATAATATAATAGCATGAATACTTCATAAATTATAGATACGTTGGAGACGTATCACATCTTCATTCCACACCTCCACAACGAAAATTTGTATACAAGGATTTCAACTCGAAGTACAACTTGGATTTAGAGCATATACAACTGGACTTTGGCAAAAGGCCCTCTCACATGTGCGGACGCGCCGGATGCATCCGTGGACAGTGACCGATCACACCTTAAACAATTAATCCACATCCAGGTGCCTCATATCCCGCACCCCATATCCATACTATGCATGTAACATGATGAACTAATCTACGCGATCAAACAACGAACAAAGAAATGGACATCAAACGAACAACGAAATGGACATAAAACCCACTACATCATCGAAAAGATCACCACAATCTCTTATAATAAGCAAAGCATTCTTGAGGGCACACGGGAATTTCATCTAGTCACTTTCATCATGTTGGTTTGATTCCCGTTCGGTACTTTGATAATTTGATATGTGGGTGGACCGGTGCTTGGGTGCTGTTCTTACTTGAACCAGCCTCCCACTTATGATTAACCCGCTCGCAAGCATCCGAAACTACGAAAGAAGAATCAAGATAACAATCTAACCATAGCATTAAACATATGGATCCAAATCAGCCCCTTACGGAATAGCGCATAAACTAGGGTTTAAGCTTCTGTTACTCTAGCAACTCATCATCTTATAACTACTCCACAATACATTCCCTTAGGGCCAAATATGGTGAAGTGTCATGTAGTCGACGTTCACATAACACCACTAAGGGAATCACAACATACATATCATCAAAATATCGAACGAATATCAAATTCACATGATTAATTGCAACAGGACTTCTCCTATGGACTCAATAACAAAGGCAACTACTCACAAAGAGTTGTTGGTGATGACGATGGCTTCGATTTCCCCCTCTGGGAGGGAAGTTCCCCCGGCAGAATCGCTCCATCGGAGGGCAAAAGTGCTCCTGTCCAAGTTCCGCCTCGAGACGGCAGTGCTCCGTCTCGAAAGTCCTCTCCTTATTTTTGCTTATCATAAGAGACCGTTTTGGTTTGTCCTTTGCCTCAAAAGGATTGGGCTACCTTGCTTCACTTTTGTTACTACTACTGTTACTTGCTCATTACAAATTATCTTGCTATCAAACTACTATGTTACTTACAATTTCAGCACTTGCAGACATTACCTTGTTGTAAACCACTTGTCATTTCCTTCTGTTCCTCGTTGGGTTCGACACTCTTACTTATCAAAAAGGCTACAATTGAAGGCTTTTACTTCTGGGTCATCAAGGCTCTTTTACTTCTGTGATGAAGCTGCTAGAATTGCCAAACCCGATGAAAAAGATAAACATAGACCTACTATTGGCATGCATGTTGTCTCAGTTAAGATAAGAGATCATTGTTATCATGTTTTATGTGAAATAGGTGCTAGCGTGAGTGCTATTCCTTTTACCTTATATCAAGAAATTATGAATGACATAGCACCCGCTGAGATAGAAGACATAGTTGTTGTTACTATTAAGCTTGCCAATAGATATACTATATCACCAATTGGGGTTGTAAAAGATGTTGAAGTCTTGTGTGGGAAAATAAAATATCCAACTGATTTTCTTGTTCTTGGTTCCCCACAAGATGACTTTTGTCCCATTATCTTTGGTAGACCCTTTTTGAACACCATTAATGCTAAAATAGATTGTGAGAAACAAACTATAGGTGTTAGTTTTGGTGATGAATCTCATGAGTTTATTTTTTCTAAGTTTAGTAGGAAACCTCATAAGAAAGATTTGCCTAGTAAGGATGAAATTATTGGTCTTGCTTCTATTGCTGTACCTCCCATTGATCCTTTAGAACAATATTTGCTAGACCATGAAAATGATTTGCATATGCACGAAAGAAATGAAATAGATAGAATCTTGTTCCAACAACCTCTGCTTAAACACAATCTGCCTATTGAAACTCTAGGAGGTCCTCCTCCACCTAAAGGTGATCCTGTGTTTGAATTAAAATAATTGCCAGGCACTTTGAAATATGCTTATCTTGATGAGAAAAAGATATATCCTATTATTATTAGTGCTAACCTTCCAGAACATGAAAAAGAAAGATTACTGAAAGTTCCAAGTAAGCATCGAGCTGCTATTGGATATACTCTTGATGATCTTAAGGGCATTAGTCCCACTCTATGCCAGCACAAGATTAATATGGAACCTGATGCTAAACCCGTTGTTGATCACCAACGTCGGTTAAATCCGAAGATGAAGGAAGTGGTAAGAACGAAAATATTGAAACTTCTGGAAGCAGGTATAATCTATCCTATAGCTGATAGTAGATGGGTAAGTCCTGTCCATTGTGTCCCTAAGAAGGGAGGTATTACCGTTGTTCCTAATGATAGAAATGAACTTATTCCACAAAGAATTGTCACACACTATAGAATGGTAATTAAACAAAGTAACTAGAAAATATCATAACCCTCTGCCTTTTATTGATCAGATGCTAGAAAGATTATCTCACACATTGTTGCTTCCTTGATGGATATTCTGTTTTTTTCCACAAATACCTGTTTCTCAACCTGGTCAAGAAAAGACCACTTTTACTTGTCCTTTTGGAACTTATGCCTATAGACGTATGCCTTTTGTTTTATGCAATGCACGGGCTACCTTTCAAAGATGAATGACTGCTATATTCTCTGATTTTTGTGAAAAGATTGTTGAGGTTTTCATGGATGACTTTTCTGTTTATGGGAAGTCTTTTGATGATTGTTTAAGCAATCTTGATCGAGTTTTGTAGAGATGTGAGCAAAAAAGTCTTGTCTTAAATTGGGAGAAGTGACACTTTATGGTTAACGAAGGTAGTGTTTCGGGCCATAAATTTTCTGAAAGAGGTATCGAGGTGGAAAAAGCCAAGGTTGATGCAGTTGAGAAAATGCCATGTCCTAAAGATATCAAAGGTATTCGTAGTTTCCTTGGTCATGCTGGTTTCTATAGGAGATTTATCAAAACTTTTCTAAATTTCTAGGCCACTTACAAATCTTTTGCAAAAGGATACTCCTTTTTTTGATGATGATTGTTTAGAAGCCTTCGAAACACTCAAGAAAGCCTTAATTTTTGCACCTATTGTTCAACCACCTGATTGGAACCTGCCTTTTGAAATGATGTTTTATGCTAGTGATTATGCTGTTGGTGCCGTTCTACGACAAAGAGTTGATAATAAACTGAATGTTATTCAGTACACTAGTAAAACTCTAGACAGTGCTCAACGAAATTATGCTAGTAACGAGAACGAATTCTTAGTAGTGGTGTTTGCTTGTGATAAATTTAGATCCTACATTGTTGATTCCAAAGTGACTGTTCACACCGATCATGTTGCTATAAAATATCTTATGGAAAAGAAAGATGCTAAACCTAGACTCATTAGGTGCGTTCTTCTACTACAAGAATTTGATTTGCATATCACTGGTAGAAAAGAAGTGGAGAACCTCATAACTGATAACCCGTCTAGGCTTGAAAATATTCTTGATGACCCACAACCTATTAATGATAGCTTTCATATTGAACAGTTAGGTGCAATAAATGTTTCTCATAACACTCCTTGGTATGCTAACTATGCTAATTATATTGTTGCTAAATACATACCACCTAGCTTTACATACCAACAAAAGAAAAATTTCTTCTATGATTTAAGACATTACTTTTGGGATGACCCACATCTTTATAAAGAAGGAGTAGCTGGTATTATTAGATGTTGTGTACCTAAGCATGAACAAGAACAAATCCTATGGAAATTTCACTCCGAAGCTTATTGACAACATCATGCGAGAGACAGAACTGCTTATAAGCTATTGTAATATGGTTTTTATTGTCATACTCTGTTCAAGGATGCTCGTAAGTTCGTCTTATCTTGTGATGAATGTCAAAGAATAGGTAATATCGGTACCACCAAGAAATGCCTATGAATTATTCTCTTGCCGTTGAACCATTTGATGTTTGGGGATTTGACTTCATGGGACCTTTTCCTTCCTCTAATGGGTATACTCATATTTTGGTTGCTGCTGATTATGTTACTAAGTGGGTAGAAGCTATTCCAACCAGAAGTGTTGATCACAACACCTCTATTAAAATGCTTAAGGAAGTTATTTTCCCAAGGTTTGGAGTCCCTAGATATTTGATGACTAATGGTGGTTCACACTTTATTCATGGTGCTTTCCGTAAAATGCTTGCCAAGTATGATGTTAACCATAGAATTGCATCACCCTACCGTCCTCTGTCTAGTGGTCAAGTTGAACTTAGCAATAGAGAAATAAAACTAATTTTACAAAAGACTGTCAATAGGTCCCGGAAGAATTGGTCTAAGAAATTAGATGATCCACATTGGGCTTATAGAACAACATATGAAAATCCTATGGGTATGTCTCCTTATAAAATGGTTTATGGAAAAGCTTGTCATTTGCCTCTTGAGTTAGAGCATAAAGCATATTGATCAATTAAAGAACTAAACTATGATTTCAAACTTGCTGGTGAGAAGAGGTTATTTGATATTAGCTCATTAGATGAATGGAGAATCCAAGCTTATGAAAATACAAAGTTATTCAAAGAAAAGGTTAAAAGATGGCATGATAAAAGAATCCAAAAGCGTGAGTTGAAGGTTGGAGAATATGTTCTTTTGTACAACTCTTGTTTCGGATTCTTTGCAGGAAAACTCCTCTCCAAATGGGGAGGACCCTATGTTATCGAGGAGGTTTATCAATCTGGAGATATCAAAATAAATAATGCCGAAGGTACTAACCCGAAGGTTGTTAATGGGCAACGAATAGAACATTACATCTCAGGTACGCCCATTAATGTTTAAAGCAATATTATCCAAACTATGACACCGGAAGAACACATAAAAGAAACCTTCCGGAACACTCCAGAATCCTGAAAAAGAGGAGGTACGTGATACGGTAAGTAAAAAAACTCCAAAAAATTTGCAAAAATATTTTTTGTCAGTTTTGGAATATTTAGAAAATTAGGAAAATAAGAAACTACCAGGAAGGTGACCCTTGTGGGCACAAGACACCAGGGCGCGCCTGGCAAGCCAGGCGCGCCCAGGTGGGTTGTGCCCACCTCGGGTACCTTCCGGACTTCTTTTTTCTTCCATTTGCTTGTTTCCCAAGATAAAAAAATCTTTATATATTCCCCAAACCTGTTGGCCTCTGTATCACGGAGAAATCTCCTGTTCTCTTTTTCTCGCTGTTTTCTGTCAGATTGGTCAAGTCGGGCATCATGTCTTCTCCCTCCTCCAACGCTGAAGAAGGCGGTGCTTGGTTGCTTCAGGTGGAGTCCATGGGAGGGCGAATTGAAGAATTAGCTCTTTAGGAAGATGAGGGAGACTCGCTTGGAGTTCATCCTCCGGCCTCTGAGTGGGGCACCCTGGCTGGCATCTCCACTCATCCTAACCCCCATCAAGCCATGAGGCCAACAAACAATCAAGAGGGCTCTAGAGATCAGGAAGAACTCCCTAGAAGGAGACCTCTACACAGGTTATCAAAACAATTTTCACAATTTGATTCATAAATATGGGTTCAAAAACACTCCTCGTGTGCATATACCATCCAATTGGGACATATCTCGTCCAGGACAAAGTGATGCAGGGACAAACTCTTGGGGTCCGGAAAATAAGCATATCATGGCTGAAGTAGATAAGAACACCGTGTTGCTTCACCAAGCTCTTTGGAAGATTCACAGTTAAAGAGAGGCACTCAGAGATATATTGGACAAGATTGCTACCACTTCATCACCACCACCTCCTTCATCACCAAAAGAAAATTGAGCACCGGGTATGGGCACTCCCCTTGGCTTTCCCAAGCTTGGGGGAGGTGCCCTGGTATCGTACCACCTCCACTATCTTTTGCCTTTACTTTTCTTAGTTCGATCCATAGTTATATTTTGCATTAGATGAATAAAAGTTTAGTTCGATCCTTTCTTTTCGAGAGTTTGCTTAGTGATCTATCTTTGTAATCGTGTGCGAGATATATAATAAAGTTTAATTTGAGTTTTGCTTTCTTTACTTCCATGTTTCAATAAATGCAAATGAAATAAATGAAAAAGATCATATGCTAATCCTATGGTAAGTAATGACATCACATATGGAAAATTACAAGTAGAAAATTTTATTGTAGATCAAAAAACATAGCATTGGTCAATGACACAACTAATGAAAGAATTAATAAGGAAGAGAAGATTCACATGCGAATACACTATCCTGGAAATCTTTTGTGATTGTGAGCACCCATCAAAATATTATATGCCAAAATTGTTGAGGTTGGACAAGGAAGACAACGTAATGATTTATGTATGTTCATATTCACATAGAAGCTATATTGTCATAGACCCTTCAACATGTGGTGTTTGCCCCGTATCTTTTCTAGCCAAAAATTCCGTACCAAGTAGAGATACTACTTGTGCATCCAAAAACCCTTAAACCCAAATCTTGTTTTGAGAGTCCACCATACCTACCTATGGATTGAGTAAGATCCTTCGACTAAGTTGTCATCGGTGCGATAAGGCAATAAAAATTGCTTCTAAAAGTGTTAGATCATTTACTGCGAGGGAAAATTGAGCGTTGTACGAACTTGTGATGGCGAAGAATAAAAGAGACAGACTGCATAATAAAGGTTGCCATCATAAGGGGCAATATAACGTGACGTTCTCTTGCACTAAGGGGTTGAGCATACAAACGAAGAGTGCATGGCAACCTCTGCTTCCCTCTGCGAAGGGCCTATCTTTTACTTTTATGTATTTACTTCCATGCAAGAGTCAAAGTTCTTCTCTCTATTCTGTTTTATTTTCTCTTTTGGCAAGCATCATATGGTGAGGAAATATCTAGGCACATATATCCAGTTGAATATGGGTAGCATTGATACATCTCCAATGTATCTATAATTTTTGATTGTTGCATGCTATTATATTATCTGTTTTGGATGTTTTATATGCAGACTTGCAGATGAACTCGGAGATGCAACGAGTCGGCAATGAGGCAGGAGGGCACGCCCAGGGGGTAGGGCGCGCCCCTACCTCGTGGGCCCCTCGTAGCTCCCCTGACCTAGTTCCTCGCCAATATATATATTGTTATACCCTGAAAACATCCAGGGGAGCCACGAAACCACTTTTCCACCGCCGCAACCTTCTTTACCCGTGAGATCCCATCTAGGGACCTTTTCTGGCATCCTGCCGGAGGGGGATTCGATCACGGAGGGCTTCTTCATCAACACCATTACCTCTCCGATGAAGCGTGAGTAGTTTACCATAGACCTACGGGTCCATAGTTATTAGCTAGATGGCTTCTTCTCTCTCTTTGATTCTCAATACCATCTTCCCCTCGATGTTCTTGGAGATCTATTCAATGTAATATTCTTTTGCGGTGTGTTTGCCGAGATCCGATGAACTGTGGATTTCTGATCAGATTATCTATGAATATTATTTGGTTCTTCTCTGAATTCTTATATGCATGATTTGATATCTTTGCAAGTCTCTTCGAATTATCGGTTTAGTTTGGCCTACTAGATTGATCGTTCTTGCAATAGGAGAAGTGCTTAGCTTTGGGTTCAATCTTGCGGTGTCCATTCCCAGTGACAGTAGGGGCAACAAGGCACGTATTGTATTGTTGCCATCGAGGATAAAAACATGGGGTTTTCATCATATTGCTTGAGTTAATCCCTCTACATCATGTCATCTTACTTAATGTTTTACTCCATTCTTTATGAACTTAATACTCTAGATGCATGCTAGATAGCGATCGATGTGTGGAGTAATAGTAGTAGATGCAAAATTGTTTTGGTCTACTTGACACAGACATGATGCCTATGTTCATGATCATTGCCTTAGATATCATCATAACTTTGCGCTTTTCTATCAATTGCTCGGCAGTAATTTGTTCACCCACTGTAATATTTGCTATCTTGAGAGAAGCCACTTGTGAAAGCTATGGCCCCCGGGTCTTTTTTCCATATTATTAAATCTCGTTTACATCTTGCTAGTTTCCGATCTACTATTTTGCAATATTTTACTATCCAATCTATAAACCAAAATTACCAAAAATATTTGCTTTACCGTTTATCTATCTCTATGAGATCTCACTTTTGCAAATGAGCGGGAAGGGATTGACAACCCCTTTATCCGTTGGGTGCAAGTTGTTGATTGTTTGTGCAGGTATTCAGTGACTTGTGTGTTGTCTCCTGATACGTCTCCGTCGTATCTATAATTTTTGACTGTTCCATGCCAATATTATTCAACTTTCATATACTTTTGGCAAATTTTTATACTATTTTTGGGACTAACATATTGATCCAGTGCCCAGTGCCAGTTCCTGTTTGTTGCATGTTTTATGTTTCACAGAAACCACATATCAAACAGAGTCCAAACGGGATAATAACGGACGGAGAATATTTTTGGAATATTTGTGATTTTCTTGAAGAAAAATCAACGCGATACGGTGCCTGAGGGGGGCCACGAGGCAGGGGGGCGCGCCCCTGACCCTCGTGGGCACCCCGTAAGGCGGTTACTGCTCTTCTTTGGCTGCAAGAAAGCTAATTTTTGGAGAAAAATCTTGGTGAAGGTTTCAATCCAATCGGAGTTACGGATCTTTGGATATATAAGAAAAGGTGAAAGGGCAGAATCTCAGAACGCAGAAACAGAGAGAGGGATCCAATCTCAGAGGGGCTCTCGCATCTCCCAAGCCATGGAGGCCATGGAACAGAGGGGAAAACATTCTCCCATCTACGGAGAAGGTCAAGGAAGAAGGAGAAGAAGGGGGGGCTCTCTCCCCCTCGCTTCCGGTGGTACCGGAACGCCGCCAAGGGCCATCATCATCAGCGCGATCTACACCAACACCCTCGTCATTTTCACCAACATCTCCATCACCTTCCCCCCATCTATATTCAGCGGTCCACTCTCCCGCAACCCGATGTACCCTCTACTTGAACATGGTGCTTTATGCTTCATATTATTATCCAATGATGTGTTGCCATCCTATGATGTCTAAGTAGATTTTCATTGTCCTACTGGTGATTGATGAATTGCTATGATTGGTTTAATTTCCTTGTGGTTATGTTGTTGTCCTATTGTGTCCTCCGTGTCGCTCAAGCATGAGGGATTCCCGCTGTAGGGTGTTGCAATACATTCATGATTTGCTTATAGTGGGTTGCTTGAGTGACAGAAGCATAAACCCGAGTAAGGGGGTTGTGGCGTATGGGATAAAGAGGACTTGATACTTTAATGCTATGGTTGATTTTTACCTTAATGATCTTTAGTTGTTGTGGATGCTTGCTAGAGTTCCAATAATAAGTGCATATGATTCAAGAAGAGAAAGTATGTTAGCTTATGCCTCTGCCACATAAAACTTGCTATCGGTCTAGTAAAGTAGTCAATTGCTTAGGGACAATGTCACAATTCCTACCACCACTTTTTCACACTCGCTATGTTTACTTTATTGCTTCTTTATCTAAGCAACCCCTAGTTTATATTTATGTGCTCTTTATTGTCTTGCAAACCTATCCAACAACACCTACAAAGTCCTTCTAGTTTCATACTTGTTCTAGGTAAGGCAAACGTCAAGCGTGCGTAGAGTTGTATCGGTGGTTGATAGAACTTGAGGGGATATTTGTTCTACCTTTAGCTCCTCATTGGGTTCGACACTCTTACTTATCGAAAGAGGCTACAATTGATCCCCTATATTTGTGGGTTATCAAGACCTTTTTCTGGCGCCGTTACCGGGGAGTCATAGCGTGGGGTGAATATTCTCGTGTGTGCTTGTTTGCTTTATCACTAAGTAATTTTTATTTGTTGTTTAAGTTGTTCTCTATCTTTAGTTATGGATATGGAACACGAAACACCAAAAACATTAGGCGCACTTGCTACTCATGGAGATGGGGAACCTCCTAAAACCCTCGATGTTGGTTATGTGAAAAATATTATGTACTACTTTAATAATCCTGAGAAAACCACAATCAATTATGTAATGGGAGACACGTTGGAGCAACGTGAATACTTTAGGGATTATCGCTTGACTAAAAAAGGGAAACTATTATAGGATCAAATTCATATGTTGCATTGGTATGCTTGGGAACTGTGCTTGACATATGATTGTACTTGTTGCTCTAGGATGAAGGCTCCACACCTCCCCTTTCCATGCAAATTTAATGATAATGAAACCTTAGCTTCTTATGCTAATGGTATATATGATTACTATGATGTGGAACAAATAGAAGAATTCGTTGCTTTTATGGGTGCTAATGAGATTGAATCTTTGTTTAAAGAGTGTGAAAATCTTGATGATGTTGTTTACTGACCTGAAAATTTTGCTATACTTAAATATTGCTATGAGAATTATGAATTCAATTCCGATATTGATGCATTTATTGAGAAAGTCTCCGCTGTCCAAGGAGAGACTAATATTTTGCAGGAGTCTATGGAAGAAGAAATTGATGAAACTGTGAGCTCATTGGATGAAAAAGATGATGATGAGAGCGAAGAACAAAAGGAGGAAGGGCGGATTAGCTACCTGTTCCCACCTTCTAATGAGAGTAACTCTTCAACTCATACATTGTTTGATTTCCCTTCGTGCTTACCTAAGGATGATTGCTATGATAATTGCGTTGATCCCTTTAATTCGTTTGAAATATCCCTTTTTGATGAACTTGATGTTTGCTATGCTTGTGGCCAAGTTGCCAATATGAATTATGCTTATGGAGATGAACTTGCTATAGTTCCTTATGTTAAACATGAAATTGTTTCTATTGCACCCACGCATGATAGTCCTATTATCTTTTGAATTTCTCCCAACTACACAATATCAGAGAAGTTTGTGCTTATTAAGGAAGGATTATATTGATGGGTTGCCTTTTACCATTGCACATGATAATTTTGATGAATGTGATATGCATGTGCTTGTTGCTTCTACTTGCAATTATTATGGGAGAGGAACTATATCTCCACCTCTCTATGTTTCTAATATGATAAAATTGCAAGAAACTGCTTGTACTATGCATTGGCCTTTACTATCTGTGCACCAATTGTTCTTTTAAGACATGCCGATGCATACGAAGATAGTTATACTTTATTGTTGCTTGATATATGTTACTTTGTGCTCACTACTAAATTACAAATCATTGTTAATTAAAATTGGCTTTGATATACCTTGGGATCCGGGTGGATTCATTACTTGAGCACTATATGCCTAGCTTAATGGCTTTAAAGAAAGCGCTGCCAGGGAGACAACCTGGAAGTTTTAGGGAGCCATTTATTTCTGTTGAGTGCTTTTATATAATTTATTTAAAAACAAAAAAATAAAGAGAGGAACCCAAAACTTTTTCAAAAAGGAAAGTGAAAGTGAGAGAGACAAGCATTGTTGAAGTGGGAGAGCTCCTTGAACTTTGTTCATGCTCAGAGAAACTTTGTGAATCTTAATTACAGAAACCTTTCATAAAAAATAATTATCCCCATGTACAAATCCATTGTATTATAAAAATAATGTGCCAAGGTTTGCCTTTAGTTTGTTTACAATGCTTGTTGGTTTGTGTGGTGCAGGACAGAAACTTTGGCTGTAGTGCGCGATTTTACATTTCTTACGGGAACATCAAACGGTTCTGAAACATTTTGCACTGTCTTTCTGTACAAATATTTTATTTATCATAATTTGTATATAAATTTTTGGGAAACATAAGTATGCTGAATCTTCAGATTGCTACAGACTGTTCTGTTTTTGGCAGATTTTGTTTTTGATGCATATTTTACTCGTTTTGATGAAACTATCAATTTCTATCAGTGGATTAAGACATGGAAAAGTTATATTACAGTAGACACAATGCATAAAAAAATATGAATTGGTTTGCAACAGTAATTGGAGTAGTGATTTGCTTTATTATACTAACGGATCTTACCGAGTTTTCTGTTGAAGTTTTGTGTGGATGAAGTGTTTGATCGAGGAGGTCTCGATATGAGGAAAAGGAGGAGAGGCAAGAGCTCAAGCTTGGGGATGCCCAAGGCACCCCAAGTAAATATTCAAGGAGACTCAAGCGTCTAAGCTTGGGGATGACCAGGAAGGCATCCCCTCTTTCTTCAACAAGTATTGGTATGTTTTCGGATTCGCTTCATTCATGTGATATGTGCAAGTCTTGGAGCGTCTTTTGCATTTAGTTTTCACTTTTCTTTTATGCACCATGCGGTATGAGATAGTACTTGGTTTATTTATAGAATGCTCATTGCACTTCACTTAAATCTTTTGAGTATGGATTTATAGAATGCTTCATGTGCTTCACTTATATCGTTTGAAGTTTGGATTGTCTGTTTCTCTTCACATAGAAAACCGCCATTTGTAGAATGCTCTTTTGCTTCACTTATATTTGTTAGAGTGTGGGCATATCTTTTTTAGAAAGAATTAAACTCTCTTGCTTCACTTATATCCATTTAGAGAGATGACAGGAATTGGTCATTCACATGGTTAGTCATAAAATCCTACATAAACTTGCAGATCACTAAATATGATATGTTTGATTCCTTGCAATAGTTTTGCGATATAAAGGTGGTGATAGTTAGAGTCATGCTAGTGAGTGAATGTGGATTAGTAGAAATACTTGTGCTGAGGTTTGTGATTCCCGAAGCATGCACGTATGGTGAACCGTTATGTGATGAAGTCGGAGCATGATTTATTTTTTTGATTGTCATCCTTTGTGTGGAGTTCGGGATCACGTGATGATTAACTCCTACTAACCCTTCCCCTAGGAGCATGCATGTAGTACTTTGTTTTGATGGCTAATAAATTTTTGCAATAAGTATGTGAGTTATTTATGACTAATGTTGAGTCCATGGATTATACGCACTCTCACCCTTCCATCATTGCTAGCCTCTTCGGTACCGTGCATTGCCCTTTCTCACCTCGAGAGTTGGTGCAAACTTCACCGGCGCATCCAAACCCTGTGATACGATACTCTCTATCACACATAAGCCTCCTTATATCTTCCTGAAAACAGCCACCATACCTACCTATCATGGCATTTCCATAGCCATTCCGAGATATATTGCCATGCAACTTCCATCATCATCATATACATGACTTGAGCATTCATTGTCATATTGCTTTGCATGATCGTAAGATAGCTAGCATGATGTTTTCATGGCTTATCCGTTTTTTGATATCTTTTCTACGCTAGATCATTGCATATCCCGGTACACCGCCGGAGGCATTCATATAGAGTCATATTTTTGTTCTAATATCGAGTTATAATATTGAGTTGTAAGTAAATAAAAGTGTGATGATCATCATTATTAGAGCATTGCCCCAGTGAGAAAAGGATGATGGAGACTATGATTCCCCCACAAGTCGGGATGAGACTCCGGACTTTATAAAAAAAGAGAGGCCAAAGAAGCCTAAATAAAAAAGGAGGCCAAAGAAGCCTATATAAAAATAATAAAAAAAGAAATGAGAGAAAAAGAGAGAAGGGGCAATGTTACTATCCTTTTACCACACTTGTGCTTCAAAGTAGCACAATGTTCTTCATATAGAGAGTCTCCTATATTGTCAGTTTCAAATACTAGTGGGAATTTTCATTATAGAACTTGGCTTGTATATTCTGATGATGGGCTTCCTCAAATGCCCAAGGTCTTCATGAGCAAGCAAGTTGGATGCACACCCACTTAGTTTCCAGTTTGAGCTTTCATACACTTATAGCTCTTAGTGCATCCGTTGGATGGCAATCCCTACTCCTCACATTAACATCAATTGATGGGCATCTCCATAGCCCGTTGATTAGCCGCGTCGATGTGAGACTTTCTCCCTTTTTGTCTTCTCCACACAATCTCCACCATCATACTCTACTCCACTTATAGTGCTATATCCATGGCTCATGCTCATGTATTGCGTGAAAGTTGAAAAAGTTTGAGAATACTAAAGTATGAAACAATTTCTTGGCTAAAACCGGGGTTGTGTATGATTTAAATACTTTGTGTGGTGAAGATGGAACATAGACAGACTGTATGATTTTGTAGGGATAACTTTCTTTGGCCATCTTGTTTTGAAAAGACATGATTGCTTTATTTGTATGCTTGAAGTATTATCATCTTAATGTCAAATGATAGACTATTACCTTGAATCACTCGTGTCTTAATATTCATGCCATGATTAGATATATGATGAAGATTATGCTAGGTAGCATTCCACATCAAAAATTATCTTTTTTTAATCATTTACCTACTTGAGGATGAGCATAAATTAAGCTTGGGGATGCTAATACATCTCCATCATATCTATAATTTTTTATTGTTCCATGCCAATATTATTCAACTTTCATATACTTTTGGCAACTTTTATAGTATTTTTGGGACTAACATATTGATCCAGTGCCTAGTGCCAGTTCCTATTTGTTGCATGTTTTATGATTCGCAGAAACCCCATATCAAATGGAGTCCAAACGGGATAAAACAGACGGAGAATATTTTTGGAATATTTGTGATTTTCTGGAAGAAAAATCAATGCGAGACGGTGCCCGAGGGGGCCATGAGGCAGTGGGGCGCGCCCCTGACCTTCGTGGGCACCCTATAAGGCAGTTACTGCTCTTCTTTGGCTGCAAGAAAGCTAATTTTCGGAGAAAAATCTTGGCAAAGGTTTCAATCCAATCGGAGTTACGGATCTCCGGATATATAAGAAATGATGAAAGGGCAGAATCTCAGAACGCAGAAACGGAGAGAGGCAGAGAGACGGATCCAATCTCGGAGGGGCTCTCGCCCCTCCCAAGCCATGGAGGCCATGGACCAGAGGGGAAACCCTTCTCCCATCTAGGGAGAAGGTCAAGGAAGAAGAAGAAGAAGAAGAAGGGGGGCTCTCTCTCCCCCTCATTTCCGGTGGCGCCGGAACGCCGCTGGGGCCATCATCATCACCGCGATCTACACCAACACCGCCATCATCTTCACCAACATCTCCATCACCTTCCCCCATCTATATTCAGCGGTCCACTCTCCCGCAACCCGCTGTACCCTCTACTTGAACATGGTGCTTTATGCTTCATATTATTGTCCAATGATGTGTTGCCATCCTATGATGTCTGAGTAGATTTTCGTTGTCCTACCGGTGATTGATGAATTGCTATGATTGGTTTAATTTGCTTGTGATTATGTTGCTGTCCTATTATCTCCTCCGTGTCGCGCAAGCGTGAGGGATTGCCGCTGTAGGGTGTTGCAATACGTTCATGATTCGCTTATAGTGGGTTGCTTGAGTGACAGAAGCATAAACCCGAGTAAGAGGGTTGTGGCGTATGGGATAAACAGGACTTGATACTTTAATGCTATGGTTGGGTTTTACCTTAATGATATTTAGTAGTTGCGGATGCTTTCTAGAGTTCCAATCATAAGTGCATATGATCCAAGAAGAGAAAGTATGTTAGCTTATGTCTCTCCCACATAAAACTTGCTATTAGTCTAGTAAAGTAGTCAATTGCTTAGGGACAATTTCACAATTCCTACCACCACTTTTCCACACTAGCTATATTTATTTTATTGCTTCTTTATCTAAACAGCCCCTAGTTTATATTTACGTGCTCTTTATTATCTTGCAAACCTGTCCAACAACACCTACAAAGTCCTTCTAGTTTCATACTTGTTCTAGGTAATGCGAACGTCAAGCATGCGTAGAGTTTTATCGGTGGTCGATAGAACTTGAGGGAATATTTATTCTACCTTTAGCTCCTCGTTGGGTTCGACACTCTTACTTATCGAAAGAGGCTACAATTGATCCCCTATACTTGTGGGTTATCATCTCCTACTGGATTGATACCTTGGTTCTCAAAACTGAGGGAAATTATGCTACTTTGATGCATCACCCTTTCCTCTTCAATGGAAAACCAAGGCAAGCTCAATAGGTAGCAAGAAGGATTTTTGGCGCCGTTGCCAGGGAGATCTACGTCAAGTCAAGCCATACCGAGTACCCATCATAAACTCTTCTCCCTTGCATTACATTATTTGCCATTCGCCTCTCATTTTCCTCTCCCCCACTTCTAAAATGATTTTCAAAAACCTTTGCCTTTTCTCTTCCCTCCTCCATTCGTCTCTTTTCGCTTGCTTCTTGTGTGCTTGTGTGTTGGATTGATTGCTTTGTCACGATGGCTCAAGATAATACCAAATTGTGTGACTTTTCCAATACCAACAACAATGATTTTATTAGCACCCCGGTTACTCCTACTACTAATGCTTAATCTTGTGACATTAATGCCACTTTGTTGAATCTTGTTATGAAAGATCAATTTTCTAGCCTTCCTAGTGAAGATGCCGCATCCCATCTAAACGATTTCATTCATTTGTGTGATATGCAAAAGAACAAAGATGTGGATAATGATATTGTTAAATTGAAGCTGTTTTAGTTTTCGCTTAGAGATCATGCTAAAACTTGGTTTTCATCTTTGCCCAAAAATAGTATTGATTTGTGGAATAAGTGTAAAGATGCTTTCATTTCTAAGTATTTTCCTCCTGCTAAGATCATCTCCCTTAGGAACGATATTATGAATTTTAAACAACCTGATCATGGGCATGTTGCATAATCTTGGGAGAAGATGAAATTGATGATACGTAATTGCCCTACACATGGTTTGAATTTGTGGATGATTATACAAAAAGTTTATGCCGAATTGAAGTTTGCTTCTAGAAATCTTTTAGATTCGGCCGCGGAAGGCACTTTTATGGAAATCACTTGAGGAGAGGCTACTAAGCTCCTAGATAATATTATGGTTAATTATTCTGAATGGCACACCGAAAGATCCACTAGTAAAAAAGTTCATGCGATTGAAGAGATTAATGTTTTGAGTGGAAAGATGGATGAAGTTATGAAATTATTTGCTAACAACAGTGTTTTTTCTGATCCTAATGATATGCCTTTGTCCACTTTGATTGAGAATAATAATGAATCTATGGAAGTGAATTTTGCTGGTAGGAACAATTTTGGTAACAATGCGTATAGAGGCAATTTTAATCCTAGGCCGTTTCCTAGTAATTCCTCTAATAATTATGGTAATTCCTACAACAACTCTTATGGAAACTTTAATAAGATTCCCTCTGATTTTGAGAATAGTGTTAAGATTGATTGAGGAAAAATTGCTTAAGCTTGATGATTTGGATAGGAACGTGGATATAATTTCTCTTGATGTTGATTCTTTGAAACTTAGATCTATCCCACCTAAGCATGATATCAATGAGTCTCTCAAGGCCATGAGAATTTACATTTTTGATTGCAAGGAAATAACCGCTAAGATGTGTGCTAAAAAAGATTGGTTTGTAAAAGCGTGTTCTTCTAGTTTTCATGATAATATCGATGAAGATCTAAAAGTGTTGCAACTCCTATTAAATCTTTGTTTTCCAATATGAATCTTGATAATGATGGGACTGGAGATGAGTCAACTTTATTAAAAGGCATCCCAATGATTCGGAGTTTTTCGACCTAGATGCAAAAATTGATAAAAGTGGGATTGCAGCGGTCAAGACTTTAACTAGCAATGAACCCACTCTTTTGGATTTGAAGGAATTTAATTATGATAATTGTTCTTTAATAGATTGTATTTCCTTGGTGCAATCCGTGTTAAATTCTCCTCATGCTTATAATCAAAACAAAGCTTTTACTAAACATATCGTTGGTGCTATGATGCAATCTTTTGAAGAAAAGCTTGAACTAGAAGTTTCTATCCCTAGAAAACTTTATGATGAGTGGGAACCTACTATTAAGATTAAGATTAAAGATTATGAATGCTATGCTTTGTGTGATTTGGGTGCTAGTGTTTCCACGATTCCAAAAACCTTGTGTGATGTGTTAGGTTTCCGTGAATTTGATGATTGTTCTTTAAATTTGCATCTTGCGGATTCCACTATTAAGAAACCTATGTGAAGGATTAATGATGTTCTTATTGTTGCAAATAGGATTTATGTGCCTATAGATTTCATTGTTCTTGATATAGATTGCAATCCTACATGTCTATTATTTTTGGTAGACCTTTCCTTAGAACGATTGATGCAATTATTGATATGAAAGAAGGAAACATTAGATTCCAATTTCCATTAAGGAAAGGCATGGAACACTTTCCTAGGAATAAAATTAAATTTCCTTATGAATATATTATGCGAGCCACTTATGGATTGCATACCAAAGATGACAATACCTAGATCTATTTGTGTTTTATGCCTAGCTAAGGGCGCTAAACAATAGCGCTTGTTGGGAGGCAACACAATTTTATTTTCGTTCTTTGCTTTTTGCTCCTATTTAATAATAAATAATTCATATAGCCTCTGGTTAGATGTGGTTTGAAGTTTTAATTAGTGTTTGTGCCAAGTTAAACCTTTAGGATAGCTTACGGTGATGTTTGTGTTGATCCTGCTGAAAATCAGAAACTTTTGCGATTAGTAAATTAGTTTTGAAAATTGACAGAAACGTGATTTTGATCTGATTACTTTTTCTCTGGATTGGTACACAAATTTCTCAGGTTTTCCTAATTTGGATGGATTTTTGGAGTTACAGAAGTACTCAAGAGTTACAGATTACTACAGACTGTTCTGTTTTTGATAAATTCTGTTTTTCACGTGTTGTTTGCTTAATTTGATGAATCTATGGGTAGTATCGGGGGGTATGAACCATGGAGAAGTTGGAATACAGTAGAGATTACACCATTATAAATAAAGAATGCGTTTTCAACAGTACCTTAAAGTGGTGATTTATTTTCTTATACTAATGGAGCTCATGAGATTTTCTGTCGAGTTTTGTGTTGTGAAGTTTTCAAATTTTGGGTAAGGATTTGATGGACTATGGAATAAGGAGTTGCGAGAGCCTAAGCTTGGGGATTCCCAAGGAACCCCAAGGTAATATTCAAGGACAACCAAAAGCCTAAGCTTGGGGATGCCTCGGAAGGCATCCCCTCTTTCGTCTTCGTCTATCGGTAACTTTACTTGAGGCTGTATTTTTATTCACCACATGATATGTGTTTTGCTTGGAGCGTCTTGTATGATTTGAGTCTTTGCTTTTTAGTTTACCACAATCATACTTGATGTACACACCTTTTGGGAGAGACACGCATGAATCGTGATTTATTAGAATACTCTATGTGCTTCACTTATATTTTTTGAGCTCGACACTATTGCTCTAGTGCTTCACTTATATATATTTAGAGCATGGCGGTGGCTTTATTTTATAGAAATTGTTGAACCCTCATGCTTCACTTATATCATTTTTAGAGTCTTTTAGAACAGCATGGTAAGTTTCTTGGGTTATAAAACTAGTCCTAATATGATGGGTATCCAAGATGGATATAATAAAAACTTTCATATAAATCACATTGAATACTATGAGAAGTTTGATTCTTTATGATTGTTTTGAGATATGAAGATGGTAATATTAGAGTCATGCTAGTAGAGTAGTTGTGAATTTGAGAGATACTTGTGTTAAAGTTTGTGATTCCCATAGCATGCATGTATGGTGAACCGTTATGTGATGAAGTTGGAGCATGATTTATTTATTGATTGTCCTCCTTATGAGTGGCAGTTGGGGACGAGCGACGGCCTTTTCCTACCAATCTATCCCCCTAGGAGCATGCACGTACTACTTCATTTCGATAACTAATTGATTTTTGCAATAAGTATGTGAGTTCTTTATGACTAATGTTCCATGGATTATACACACTCTCAACCTTCCACCATTGCTAGCCTCTCTTGTGCCGCGCAACTTTCGCCGGTACCATAACACCCACCATTACCTTCCTCAAAACAGCCACCATACCTACCTATTATGGCATTTCCATAGCCATTCCGAGATATATTGCCATGCAACTTTCCACCATTCTGTTTATTATGACACGCTCCATCATTGTCATATTGCTTTGCACGATCATGTAATTGACATCGTATTTGTGGCAAAGCCACCATTCATAATTTTTTCATACATTTCACTCTTGAATCATTGCACATCCCGGTACACCGCCGGAGGCATTCACATAGAGTCATATTTTGTTCTAAGCATTGAGTTGTAATTCTTGAGTTGTAAGTAAATAAAAGTGTGATGATCTTCATTATTAGAGCATTGTTCCATGTGAGCAAAGGATGATGGAGACTATGATTCCCCCACAAGTCGGGATGAGACTCCAGACGAAAAATAAAATAAAAAATACAAAAAAAGAGGCCATAAAAAAAGAGAAGGCCCAAATAAAAAAATGAGAGAAAAAGAGAGAAGGGACAATGTTTCTATCCTTTTTCCACACTTGTGCTTCAAAATAGCACCATGATCTTCATAATAGAGAGTCTCCCATGTTGTCACTTTCATATACTAGTGAGAATTTTCATTATAAGAACTTGGCTCGTATATTCCAATGATGGGCTTCCTCAAAGTGCCCTGGGTCTTCATGAGCAAGCGAGTTGGATGCACACCCACTTAGTTTGTTTTTGAGCTTTCATACACTTATAGCTCTAGTGCATCTGTTGCATGGCAATCCCTACTCACTCACATTGATATCTATTGATGGGCATCTCGATAGCCCGTTGATACGCCTAGTTGATGTGGGACTATCTTCTCCTTTTTGTCTTCTCCACAACCACCATTCTATTCCACCTATAGTGTTTTGTCCATGGCTCAAGCTCATGTATTGCGTGAAAGTTGAAAAAGTTTGAAAATACTAAAGTATGAGACAATTGCTTGGCTGAAATCGGGGTTGTGCATGATTTAAATATTTTGTGTGATGAATATAGAGCATAGCCAGACTATATGATTTTGTAGGGATAGCTTTGTTTGGCCATGTTATTTTGAGAAGACATGATTGCTTTGTTAGTATGCTTGAAGTATTATTGTTTTTATGTCAATATTAAAATTTTGTTTTGAATCTCTTGGATCTAAACATGCATGCCACAATAAAGAAAATTACATGGATAAATATGTTTGGTAGCATACCACATCAAAATTCTGTTTTTATCATTTACCTACTCGAGGACGAGCAGGAATTAAGCTTGGGGATGCTTGATACGTCTCCAACGTATCTATAGTTTTTGATTGTTCCATGCTATTATATTACCTGTTTTGGATGTTTAATAGGCATTTATGTGCTGTTTTATATTATTTTTGGGACTAACCTATTAACCGAGGGCCCAGTGCCAGTTTCTATTCCCCCCCTATTTTAGAGTTTTGTAGAAAAGGAATACCAAACGTAGTCCAAACGGAATGAAACCTTCGTGATGATCTTTCTTGGACTAAAATCAAACCAGGAGACTTCGAGATGAAGTCGGAGACGCAACGAGGCAGCCACGTGGCAGGAGGGCGTGCCCCCTACCTCATGGGCCCCTCGTAGCTCCCCTGGCCTAGTTCCTTTGCCTATATAGACTCTTATACCCTGAAAACATCCAGGAGTGCCACGAAACCACTTTTCCACCGCCGCAACCTTTTGTACCCGATCTTTACCGGCGTCCTACCGGAGGGGGATTCGATCACAGAGGGCTTCTACATCAACACCGTTGAGGGAGTTCTGGACTAGGGGGTCCTCGGGCTTCCGGGCTATGTGATATGGGCCAGACTAATGGGCTGTGAAGATATGAGATTAAAGACCTTTCCCCGTGTCCGGAAGGGACTCTCCTTTGCGTGGATGGCAAGCTTGGAATTCGTATCATGTACCTTCCTTTCTCTGTAACCTACTCTGTACAACCCTAGATCCCTCCGGTGTCTATATAAAACGGAAGGTTTAGTTCGTAGGGCAAGATCACAATCATAGAGGCTAGACATCTAGGGTTTAGCCATTATGATCTTGAGGTAGATCAACTCTTGTAACCCCTATACTCATCAAAGTCAATCAAGCAGGAAGTAGGATATTACCTCCATTAAGAGGGCCTGAACCTGGGTAAACATCGTGTCCCCTGCCCCCTTTTTACCTTCGATCCTTAGACGCACAATTCGGGACCCCCTATCCAAGCTCTGCCGGTTTTGACACCGACAGTGGTGCTTTCATTGATAGTTCCACCGTGTCGTCACGAGAAGGCTCGATGGCTCCATCAACCATCCACGACAACACCGCCCTGAGGGAGACTTTTCTCCCCGACCAAATCTTTAGATTCGGCGGCTTCGCACTGCGGTCCAATTCGATCGGCCATCTGGAGCAGATCGACAGCTAAGCCCCTGGTCATCAGATCAGTTTTGGAAACTTAAACTATGTTGCTGATATCCAAGGAGACTTGATCTTCCAAGGGTTCGCGGCCTCAATCGCAGCTCCAGCCTCAGACCCGGAACTCCTCACCGAGTCCGAAGACGGGAGTTTAGAGCCCGACGGACTCTCCACAGCCATAGAGCTCAACACCGGAGATACGGAGGGGGTCGTTTCACCGGCCGGCCCAGAGTCACTCCAGGCTCCCTCTATCCTCATCGAGCTAAACTCACCTCGGTACATGATACGTCTTCGTCGTATCTATAATTTTTGATTGTTTCATGCCAATATTCTTCAACTTTCATATACTTTTGGCAACTTTTTATACTATTTTTGGGACTAACATATTGATTCAGTGCCCAGTGCCAGTTCCTCTCTGTTGCATGTTTTATATTTCGTAGAACACCAATATCAAACGGAATCCAAATGGGATAAAAATGGACGGAGAATTATTTTGGAATATTTGGGATTTTCCGGAGGATGAATCAACGCGAAACGGTGTCCGGGGTGACCACGAGATAGGGGGGCGCGCCCCCTACCCCTCGGTGCGCCCTGGGCTCTCGTGGGCCACCCATAAGGCAGTTGATGCCCTTCTTTTGCCGCAAGAAAGCTAATTTTACAAGAAAAATCTGGGCGAAAGATTCACCCCAATCGGAGATACGGATCTCCAGATATAGAGGAAACGGTGAAGGGATAGAATCAGAAAACGCAGGGAACGCAGAAACAGAGAGATAGATCCAATCTCGGAGGGGCTCTCGCCCCTCCCACGCCATGGGAGCCAAGGAACAGAGGGAAAACCCTTCTCCCATCTAGGGAGTAGGTCAAGGAAGAATAAGAAGAAGGGGGACCTCTCCCCCTTTGCTTCCGGTGGCGCCGGAGCGCTACCGGGGGCCATCATCATCACCGCGATCTTCACCAACACCGCCGCCATCTTCACCAACATCTCCACCAACTCTTCCTCCCTCTATGCAGTGGTGTAACCTCTATCTTACCCGCTGTAATATCTACTTAAACATGGTTCTCAACACTATATATTATTCCCCAATGATGTATGGCTATCTTATGATGTTTGAATAGATCCGTTTTGTCCTATGGGTTAATTGATGATCGTGATTGGTTTGAGTTGCATGTTTTATTATTGGTGCTGTCCTATTGTGCCCTCCGTGTCGCGCAAGCATGAGGGATTCCCTCTGTAGGGTTTGCAATATGTTTATGATTTGCCTATGGTGGGTTGCGTGAGTGATTGAAACACAAACCCGAGTAAGTAGGTTGTTTGCGTGTGGGATAAAAGGGGACTTGATACTTTAATGCTATGGTTGGGTTTTACCTTAATGAATATTTAGTAGTTGCGGACGCTTGCTAGAGTTCCAATCATAAGTGCATATGATCCAAGTAGAGAAAGTATGTTAGCTTATGCCTCTCCCTCAAATAGAATTGCAGCAATGATTACCGGTCTAGTTATCGATTGCCTTGGACAAATAACTTTCTCATAAAAAAAATCTCTCTACTAATATTTACTTTATTGCTTCTTTATTTAAACAGCCCCTAGCTTTTATTTACGTGCTCTTTATTATCTTGCAAACCTATCCAACAACTCCTACAAAGTACTTCTAGTTTTATACTTGTTCTAGGTAAAGCGAACGTCAAGCGTGCGTAGAGTTGTATCGGTGGTCGATAGAACTTGAGGGAATATTTATTCTACCTTTAGCTCCTCGTTGGGTTCGACACTCTTACTTATCGAAAACTGTTGCGATCCCCTACACTTGTGGGTTATCAAGACCTTTTTCTGGCGCCGTTGCCGCGGAGTCATAGTGTGGGGTGAATATTCTCGTGTGTGCTTGTTTGCTTTATCACTAAGTAATTTTTATTTGCTGTTCTTAGTTGTTTTCTATCTTTAGTTATGGGTAGGAAACGCAAAATACCAAAAAAATTAGTTGTACCTACTGCTCCAATGGTTGAAGAACCACTCAAAATCTATCACACTACTGAAGCTTTTTACTTGGATCATCTTCGATCCCTTTGTGCTTGTGCTGATACCCCAACTAGCTTAGTTGAGGGCAAATCTTTAGATGAACATGCTTGTTATGTGCGACACCGTATATCTGAAAAAGGGAAACTATTATGGGATCAAATTCAACGTTTGCAATGTTATGCTTGGAATTTATGTGAAATATATGATGTTACTTGTTGTTCTGAAAACCCTAAGAAACACCTTCCTTACCAATGTGAGTTTATTGATAATGGAATCGTATCATCGTATGCTAAGGGTGTTTATAATTACTATGATGTTCAACAAATTGAAGAATTTGTTGCTTTTAAGGGTGCTTTTGAAATTGCTTCTTTGATTGAAAAATATGATGCTACTCTTTACAAATATGAAAGTTTTGCCATATTTGAATATTGTTATGATAATTATGCTTCTAATGCTTATGGTAAACCATATATTGAGAAATTCTCCGCTGTCCAAGAAGAGACTAATATTTTGCAGGAAGCTATGGAAGAAGAAATTGATGAAACTGTGCGCTCATTGGATGAAAAAGATGATGAGGAGAGGGAAGAACAAAAGGAGGAAGAGCGGATTAGCTACGCGTGCCCACATTTTAATGAGAGTAACTCTTCAACTCATACATTGTTTAATTCCCCTTCGGGATTACCGAAGGATGATTGCTATGATGATTTCTATGATCCCTTGAATTTGTTTGAAATATCCCTTTTTGATGATGCTTGCTATGCTTTTGGCCAAGATGCCAATATGAATTATGCTTATGGAGATGAACTTGCTATAGTTCCTTATGTTAAACATGAAATTGTTGCTATTGCACCCACGCATGATAGTCCTATTATCTTTTTGAATTCTCCCTACTACACTTTATCAGAGAAGTTTGTGCTTATTAAGGATTATATTGATGGGTTGCCTTTTACCGTTGCACATGATGATTTTGATAGATATAATATGCATGTTCTTGCTGCTCCTACTTGCAATTATTATGGGAGAGGAACTCTTTCTCCACCTCTCTATGTTTCCCATACTATGAAATTGCAAGAAACTGCTTATAGTGTGCATTGGCCTTTACTTGGTGTGCATGAATTGTTCTTTTATGACATGCCGATGCATAGAAAGAGAGTTAGACTTTGTTGTTGCTTGATATATGTTACTTTGTGCTCACTACTAAATTATAAATCATTGTTAATTAAAATTGGCTTTGATATACCTTGGGATCCGGGTGGATTCGTTACTTGAGCACTAAATGCCTAGCTTAATGGCTTTAAAGGAAGCGTTGCTGGGGAGACAACCTGGAAGTTTTAGAGAGTCATTTATTTCTGTTGAGTGCTTCCATATAGTTTAAAAACAAAAAAATAAAGAGGGGAACATAAAAACTTTTCGTAAAGGAAAGTGAAAGTGAGAAAGACAAGCATTGTTGAAGTGGGAGCTAGCCTTGAACTTTGTTCATGCTCACGGAAACTTTGTGAATCTTGATTACAGAAACTTTTCAACAAAAATTATTATCCCCTTGTAAGATTCCATTGTATTATAAAAATAGTGTGCCAAGGTTTGCCTTTAGGATGTTTACAATGCTTGTTGGTTTGTACGGTGCAGGACAGAAACTTTGGCTGTAGTGCCCGATTTTACATTTTTAGCTGGAACGTCAATTGGTTCTGATTAATTTTGCACTGTCTTTCTATATAACTTGTTTATTTGTGCTAATTTTGGTAGAATTGTTGGGGTACCAGAAGTATGGTGAATGTTCAGATTGCTACAGACTGTTCTGTTTTTGACAGATTCTGTTTTTGATGCATAGTTTGCTTGTTTTGATGAATCTATCAATTTATATCAGTGGATTTAGCCATGAAAAAGTTATTTTACAGTAGACACAATGCAAAAACAAAATATGAATTGGTTTGATACAGTACTTAGAGTGGTGATTTTCTTTATTGTACTAATGGATCTTATCGAGTTTTCTGTTGAAGTTTTGTGTGGATGAAGTGTCTAAACGAGGAGGTCTCGATATGAGGAAAAGGAAGAGAGGCAAGAGCTCAAGCTTGGGGATTCCCAAGGCACCCCAAGTAAATATTCAAGGAGACTCAAGCGTCTAAGCTTGGGATGCCCCGGAAGGCATCCCCTCTTTCTTCAACAAGTATCGGTATGTTTTCGTATTCGTTTCGTTTATGCATTATGTGCAAGTCTTGGAGCGTCTTTTGCATTTAGTTTTCATTTTTATTTTATGAACCATGCTGGTATGAGATAGTCCTTGGTTGATTTATAGAATGCTCATTGCACTTAACTTAAATCTTTTGAGTATGGTTTTATAGAATGCTTCATGTGCTTCACTTATATCATTTGAAGTCTGGATTGCCTGTTTCTCTTCACATAGAAAACCGCCATTTGTAGAATGCTCTTTTGCTTCACTTATATTTGTTAGAGCGTGGGCATATATTTTTTAGAAAGAAATAAACTCTCTTGATTCACTTATATCTATTTAGAGAGATGACAGGAATTGGTCATTCACATGGTTAGTCATAAAATCCTACATAAAACTTGTAGATCGCTGAATATGATTTGTTTGATTCCTTGCAATAGTTTTGAGATATAAAGGTGGTGATATTAGAGTCATGCTAGTGGGTGGTTGTGGATTAGTAGAAATACTTGTGTTGAGGTTTGTGATTCCCGTAGCATGCACGTATGGTGAACCGCTTTGTGATGAAGTTGGAGCACAATTTTATTTATTGATTGTCTTCCTTATGAGTGGCGGTCGGGGACGAGCGATGGTCTTTTCCTACCAATCTATCCCACTAGGAGCATGCGCGTAGTACTTTATTTTCAATGGCTTGTAGATTTTTGCAATAAGTATATGAGTTCTTTATGACTAATGTTGAGTCCATGGATTATACACACTCTCACCCTTCCATCATTGCTAGCCTCTTCGGTACCGTGCATTGCCCTTTCTCACCTAGAGAGTTGGTGCAAACTTCACCGGTGCATCCAAACCCCGTGATATGATATGCTCTATCACACATAAGCCTCATTATATCTTCCTCAAAACAGCCACCATACCTACCTATTATGGCATTTCCATAGCCATTCCGAGATATATTGCCATGCAACTTTCATCATCATCATATACATGACTTGAGATTTTATTGTCATATTGCTTTGCATGATCGTAAGATAGCTAGCATGATGTTTTCATGGCTTGTCTGTTTTTTGATGTCATTGCTACGCTAGATCATTGCACATCCCGGTACATTGCCGGAAGCATTCATATAGAGTCATATCTTTGTTCTAGTATCGAGTTGTAATATCGAGTTGTAAGTAAATAAAAGTGTGATGATCATCATTATAGAGCATTGCCCCATAAAAAAGAAAAAGAAAAAAAGAAAAAAAGGAAAGGCCAAAGAAGCCTAAATAAAAAAGGGGCCAAAGAAGCCCACCCAAAAAAGAAAAAAAAGAAAAAAAGAAAAAAAAGAAAAAAGGGGCAATGTTACTATCCTTTTACCACACTTGTGCTTTAGAGTAGCACCATGTTCTTCATATAGAGAGTCTCTTGAGTTATCACTTTCATATACTAGTGGGAATTTTCATTATAGAACTTGGCTTGTATATTCCGATGATGGGCTTCCTCAAATGCCCGAGGTCTTCATGAGCAAGCAAGTCGAATGCACATCCACTTAGTTTTCAGTTTGAGTTATCATACACTTATAGCTCTAGTGCATCCGTTGCATGGCAATCCCTACTCACTCACATTGATATCTATTGATGGGCATCTCCATAGCCCATCGACACGCCTAGTCGATGTGAGACTTTCTCCCTTTTTGTCTTCTCCACATAACCCCCACCATCATATTCTATTCCACCTATAGTGCTATGCCCATGGCTCACTCTCATGTATTGCGTGAAAGTTGAAAAAGTGGATGATTAAATACTTTGTGTGATGAAGATAGAGCAACAGCCAGACTATATGATTTTGTGGGGATAACTTTCTTTGGCCATGATGTTTTGAAAAGACATGATTGCTTTATTGGTACGCTCGAAGTATTATTGTTTTTATGTCAAATGATAGACTATTGCTTTGAATCACTCGTGTCTTAATATTCATGCCATGATTAGACATATGATCAAGATTATGCTAGGTAGCATTCCACATCAATTTTTTTTATCATTTACCTACTCGAGGATGAGCAGGAATTAAGCTTGGGGATGCTGATACGTCTCCCTTGTATCTATAATTTTTGATTGTTCCATGCCAATATTCTTCAACTTTCATATACTTTTGGCAACTTTTTATACTATTTTTGGGACTAACATATTGATCCAGTGCCCAGTGCCAGTTCATGTCTGTTGCATGTTTTATGTTTCGCAGAAAACCAATATCAAACGGAATCCAAACGGGATAAAAATGCACGGAGAATTATTTTAGAATATTTGGGATTTTCCGGAGGAAGAATCAACGCGAAACGGTGTCCGGGGTGGCCACGAGATAGGGGGCGCGCCCCCTACCCCTGGGCGCGCCCTGGGCTCTCGTGGGCCACCCGTAAGGCGGTTAATGCCCTTCTTTGGCCGCAAGAAAGCTAATTTTAAAGGAAAAATCTGGGAGAAAGATTCACCCCAATCGGACTTACGGATATCCAGATATAAAGGAAACAGTGAAGTGGTAGAATCAGAAAACGCAGGGAACGCAGAAACAGAGAGACAGATCCAGTCTCGGAGGGGCTCTCGCCCCTCCCACGCCATGGGAGCCAAGAAACAGAGAGGAAACCCTTCTCCCATCTAGGGAGTAGGTCAAGGAAGAAGAAGAAGAAGGGGGCCCCTCTCCCCCTTGCTTCCAGTGGCGCCGGAGCGCTGCCGGGGGCCATCATCATCACCGCGATCTTCACCAACACCGCCGCCATCTTCACCAACATCTCCACCAACTCTTCCTCCCTCTATGTAGTGGTGTAACCTCTCTCTTACCCACTGTAATATCTACTTAAACATGGTGCTCAACACTATATATTATTCCTCAATGATGTATGGCTATCTTATGATGTTTGAGTAGATCCGTTTTGTCCTATGGGTTAATTGATGATCGTGACTGGTTTGAGTTGCATGTTTTATTATTGGTGCTGTCCTATTGTGCGCTCTGTGTCGCGCAAGCGTGAGGAATTCCCGCTGTAGGGTTTGCAATATGTTTATGATTTGCTTATGGTGGGTTGCGTGAGTGACTGAAAAACAAACCTGAGTAAGTAGGTTGTTTGCATATGGGATACAAGGGGACTTGATACTTTAATGCTATGGTTGGGTTTTACCTTAATGAATCTTTAGTAGTTGCGGACGCTTGCTAGAGTTCCAATCATAAGTGCATATGATCCAAGTAGAGAAAGTATGTTAGCTTATGCCTCTCCCTCAAATAGAATTGCAACAATGATTGCCGGTCTAGTTATCGATTGCCTTGGACAAATAGCTTTCTCATAACAAAAAGCTCTCTACTAATATTTACTTTATTGCTTCTTTATTTAAACAGCCCCTATCTTTTATTTACGTGCTCTTTATTATCTTGCAAACCTATCCAACAACTCCTACAAAGTACTTCTAGTTTCATACTTGTTCTAGGTAAAGCGAACGTCAAGCGTGCGTAGAGTTGTATCGGTGGTTGATAGAACTTGAGGGAATATTTATTCTACCTTTAGCTCCTCGTTGTGTTCGACACTCTTACTTATCGAAAACTATTATGAGCCCCTACACTTGTGGGTTATCAGTACACCAGCTCCAAACCCTCAAGATCTGTATTATACGAGCTCGGCCATGGAACTCCTGTCTCGCCCCGCTCCACAGGCTCTTGCTTCTCTGTCCAAACCTCGCTCTTAAACAAGGCCCTGGACTTAATGCGGTCTCTCGCCATTATAGAAGAATTGCTGCCAAACTATACCCATCCCACACTAGGGGCTGAGGGCGGGGAATTTTACATCCGACCCACCACCCACTTCATAGACACTATCGAGGACTTAACCGACATGCTTGATTACGCTTCCGAAGATATCGACAGCATGGACGACGATGCCAGAGAAGAGCAAAGCCAGAACCCGCCGTTTATCGAATGCTTGACGGCCACTTCTTCGTATGACGTATACATGGTGGACACACCCAAAGAGAATGACGCCGACGATGGGAATAGTCTAGAGGATGATCCTACTAAAGCACCTACGAAGCATAGACGGTAGCAGCGCCGATCGAAATCACGCCGCGAAAAAGACAACAATAGCAGCACCGGAGACAATAACACCTCGGATAACGCCAAAGACCAAGAAGCCCCTGTCGAGCCAACATCCAAGCAGGATGATTGGGAAGAGGGGAAAGTCAACCCTGATCCTATCAGGGACGAGGGCTCAGAGGATAGTAACTAACTACCGACCTCCGAAGAGGATGAGAGCCTGGGCGACGAAAACTTTATCGTACCAGAGGACCCCCTCGAACAAGAGCGCTTCAAGTGCTGGCTACTAACCACAACAAGGAGCCTAAAAAAGAAGCGGCAACAACTTCAAGCCGATCAAGATTTACTCAATCACAGATGGACTAATGTCCTCGCAGTCGAGGAATACAGCCTCGAGCGCCCAACTAAGAGTTACCCAAATCGCAGGTTGCTCTCCCAATTCGATGATGAGGTCCTAGAGTCTATACCGACAGCGCGTAATGCGGCGGATGGACCGGACCGGCATCTCGTGGTTGGGACAGAGCGGCAACCCAACCCGAACACCAACCTGCGCCACCTCGCCATAGAGGCAGAGAAACGACGACCGCAAGACGCACGCACGACCTGCGACATGACCTGGACAATAGAACCAGTCATACCAGATCAATTTATGGATCACGAGGGCATGCATCAGCGCGAGAAGACAGCCGTCAGGCCTAGCGCGATAAACAAAACCTCACACGGGCCGAGAACCGCATATAGACTCCATCCGAACTGCGTCGTGACATCGCGCGATAAAGAGGAGCTGCACACCCTCTATGCTTCACCGATGAGGTAAATGAGCACCAGTTCCCAGAAGGGTTTAAACCGGTGAACATTGAATGATACAACAGCACAACAAATCCCATAGTATGGATTGAAGATTTTCATCTCCACATTCACATGCCCCGCGGTGATGAGTACCATCAAGTACCATCAAGTACCTCCCCCTAAAACTTAAGGGGCCAACCCGACATTGGCTGAACAGCCTCCCAGAAAACTCTATTGGAAGCTGGGAAGACTTGGAGGACACCTTCAGAGATAACTTCCAAGGTAGCTATGTTCGGCCCCCGGACACCGATGACCTTAGTCACATAATCCAGCAGCCCGGCAAATCCGCACGGAAGCTCTAGACCAGGTTCTTAATTAAGAAGAACCAGATTGTGGATTTTCCGGACGCCGAAGCCCTTGCGGCCTTCAAACACAGTGTTCGATATGAGTGTCTCGCTCGACACCTCGGCCAAGAGAAGCCGAAGTCCATGGCAGTCCTCACCACACTTATGACCCGCTTTTGCGCGGGAGAAGATAGCTGGCTAGCTCATAGAAGCAATAGCACCAGCGACCCAGGCACTTCTGAAGCCAGGGACGGCAATGGTAAGCCAAGACGCGACAAGCATAAGCGTCGAAACAATACCATAGACACAGCGATGAACGCCAGATTCAGTGGCTCAAAACCGGTCAGCGGAAGAAGCCATTCAAAGGAATAAAGATGATCCATATAGTTTGGATAGAATACTTGATCGGCCTTGCCAGATTCATGGCACCCCCGATAAATGTGCCAATCGCACCAACAGAAACTGTTCGGTCTTTAAACAGGCCGGCAAGCTCAATGTCGGACATAAGGGGAAAAGGCCGCCCAGCGAGGACGACGATGAAGAGCCTCGCCCACCGAACACAGGGGCAAAAGCAGTTTCCCCCTAAGGTCAAAACAGTAAATATGATCCATGTCACCCACATCCCAAAACGGGAGCGCAAGCGCGCACTAAGGGACGTCTAGGCCGTAGAGCCGGTCGCCCCAAAATTCAACCCATGGTCGGCTTGCCCGATCACCTTCGATCGAAAGGACCACCCGACCAGTATCCATCATGGATGATCGGTTGCTTTGGACCTTGACCCAATCATCGACGAATTCCAACTTACGCGAGTCCTCATGGACGGTGGCAGTAGCCTTAACCCGCTCTACCAAGACACCATCCGCAAAATGGGTATTGATCCGTCTAGAATCAAGACCACTAAAACTACCTTTAAAGGAGTGATACCTGGCATAGAGGCCTGTTGCTCGGGCTCAATAACATTGGAAGTTGTCTTCGGCTCACCTGACAACTTCCGCAGTGAAGAATTGATCTTCCATATCGTACCCTTCCGAAGTGGCTATCACGTACTGCTCGGATGGACCGCTTTTGCTCGATTCAACGCGGTGCCGCACTACACATATTTAAAACTCAAGATGCCCGGTCCACGCGACGTCATAACGGTCAACGGAAACATGAAACGCTCCCTCCGTACCAAGGTGCACACTTGGCTCTCGCCGCCGAAGTACAAAACGGCCCCCTCAAGCCGCACACCTCAATGGCCATCAAGCCGCATGACTTTTCTAAGAAAGTCTGGTCAGCCTCGCAAGCTGACAGCTCAGTACTTCTAAAGTTAAACTATCAATTTTGCCTCCGTCGATCACCGCGTTCAACTGTGGAATTACTACCGCGCATACATCACTATGCACTCAAAACCCCTTGGGCATCAATGGAGGCACAATACGAACAGGTCTATAGTACGGTTCGACCCTATATAACCATCTACCTTCCTTCGACCATTCATCTCTTCTACCACAGGTGCATTCGAGCCCATATATCCTACGGACTTACAAGGACTCACTTCGAGCCCAGTTTCGTGTGGGAGACAGAAGACCGTTCCCTTTAAGGAAACCCCTCCCCCTCTACAAGGCAAAAGCGGCGCAGACGTGCGGCAGGACATCCAAAGGACTCTTTGGACCAACCCTTATTTAAAGGACCTGTATTGAGCTTCTCTCCTTATTATTATCCCCACGACATGTAAAATGATTTTGGTGCTTATGGTACCCTCTATAAGATTACGCTTTAACGTATCAATCAGATCCTAATAGGGGCAACTTTTCGGTATCAACTTTATTCATAAAATTGTACTCCGTCTACCCAGTTGTCTCACATATCACGACGCCCATTTCTAGGGGATCAATACAGCCACACATGTGCCGTTAAAAGCCCGAACAACTTTGTAGCACACTTCGGCGTCCCCAGCGTGGCATTATATGCATTGGCTCCGAATCATGACTTTGGTCAATAGTTGGGTGGCTCGGCTCCTGTGTTTGCTACCTTACGTTCCGATTGTTTGGCTAGGGTAGTGCTACCTCTTGCGCACTGCGTTGGTTTTCCCTTGAAGAGGAAAGGGTGATGCAGCAAAGTAGCGTAAGTATTTCCCTCAGTTTTTGAGAACCAAGGTATCAATCCAGTAGGAGGCTCCTCAAAAGTCCCTTGTACCTACACAAAGAAACAAGAACCTCACAACCAACGCGATAAAGGGGTTGTCAATCCCTTCACAGTAACTTGCGAAAGTGAGATCTGATAGAGATAATAAGATGAGATAAATATATTTGGTATTTTTATGATATAGATTGGAAAGTAAAGATTGCAAATAAAAGTATATTGGAAACTTATATGATAAAAGATAGACCCAGGGGCAATAGGTTTCACTAGTGGCTTCTCCCAAGATAGCATAAGTATTACGGTGGGTGAACAAATTATTGTCGAGCAATTGATAGAAAAGTGCATAGTTATGAGAATATCTAGGCATGATCATGTATATAGGCATCACGTCTGCAACAAGTAGATCGAAACGATTCTACATCTACTACTATTACTCCACACATCGACCGACTCCTGCCTGCATCTAGAGTATTAAGTTCATGAGAACAGAGTAACGCACTAAGAAAGATGACATGATTTAGAGGGATAAACTCAAAAAATATGATGTAAACCCCATCTTTTTATCCTCGATGGCAACAATACAATACGTGCCTTGTTGCCCCTGCTGTCACTGGGAAAGGACACCGCAAGATTGAACCCAAAGCTAAGCACTTCTCCCATTGCAAGAAAGATCAATCTAGTAGGCCAATCCAAACTAATAATTCAAAGAGACTTGCAAAGATAACCAATCACACATAAAAGAATTCAGAGGAGATTCAATTATTTCTCATAGATAAAATTGATCACAAACCCACAATTCCTCGGATCTCGACAAACGCACCGCAAAAAGAGTTACATCGAATAGGTCTCCAAGAAGATCGAGGAGAACTTTGTATTGAGATTCAAAGAGAGAGAAGAAGCCATCTAGCTAATAACCATGGACCCGAAGGTCTGTGGTAAACTACTCACAACTCATCGGAGAGGCCTTGGAGATGATGTAGAGGCCCTCCATGGTCGATTCACCCTCCGATGGAGTGTCGGTGAAGGTTCCAAGATGGGATCTCGCGGATACAAAAGGTTGCGGCGGTGGAAATAGTTTTTCGTGGTGCTCCTGGATGTTTTCAGGGTACAGGAGTATATATAGGCGAATGAGGTAGGTCAGGGGAGCCACGAGGGGCCCACGAGGGTGCGGGGCGCGCCCTTCTGCCTCGTGGCCGCCTGGGCTGCTTCTTGACATCCACTCCAAGTCTCTTGGATTGCATTTGTTCCAAAAAGATCGCTCCCGAAGGTTTCATTCCGTTTGGACTCCTTTTGATATTCCTTTTCTTCGAAACACTGAAATAGGCAAAAAACAGCACTTCGGGCTGGGTCTCCGATTAGTAGGTTAGTCCCAAAAATGATATAAAAGTGTAAAGTAAAGCCCATAAACATCAAAAACGGGTAATATAATAACATGTACCAATAAAAAATTATAGATATGTTGGAGACGTATCAAGCATCCCCAAGCTTAATTCCTGCTCGTCCTCGAGTAGGTAAATGATAAAAACAGAATTTTTGATGTGGAATGCTACCTAGAATATTTCTCAATGTAATTTTCTTTATTGTGGCATGAATGTTCAGATCCAAATGATTCTAAATAAAAGTTCATATTGACATAAGAGTAATAATACTTCAAGCATACAAACAAAGCAATCATGTCTTCTCAAAATAACATGGCTAAAGAAAGCTATCCCTACAAAATCATATAGTCTGGCTATGCTCTATATTCATCACACAAAGTATTTAATCATGCAGAACCCCGATGATAAGCCAAGAAATTGTTTCATACTTTACTATTCTCAAACTTTTCCGACTTTCACGCAATACATGAGCGTGAGCCATGGACATAACACTATATGTGGAATAGAATGGTGGTTGTGGAGAGGAAAAAAAGGATAAGATAGTCTCACATCAACTAGGCGTATCAACGGGCTATGGAGATGCCCATTAATAGATATCAATGTGACTGAGTAGGGATTGCCATGCAACGGATGTACTAGAGCTATAGGTGTATAAAAGCTCAACAAAATAAACTAAGTGGGTGTGCATCCAACTTGCTTGCTCATGAATACCTAGGGCATTTTGAGGAAGCCCGTCATTGGAATATACAAGCCAAGTTCTATAATGAAAAATTCCCACTAGTATACGAAAGTGACAACATAGGAGACTCTCTATCATGAAGATCATGGTGCTACTTTGAAACACAAGTGTGGTAAAAGGATAGTAACATTGTCCCTTCTCTCTTTTTCTCTCTTTTTTTTATTTGGGCTTCTTTGGCCTCTCTTTTTTATTTGGGCTTCTTCGGCCTCTTTTATTTTTATAACGTCCGGAGTCTCATACCGACTTGTGGGGGAATCATAGTCTCCATCATCCTTTCCTCACTTGGGACAATGCTCTAATAATGAAGATCATCACACTTTTATTTACTTACAACTCAAGAATTAAAACTCGATACTTAGAACAACAGATGACTCTATGTGGATGCCTCCGGCGGTGTACCGGGATATGCAATGAATCAAGAGTGACATGCATGAAAGAATTATGAAGGTGGCCTTGCCACAAATACGATGTCAACTACATAATCATGCAAACGCAATATGATAATGGTGGGGCGTGTCATAATAAACGGAATGGTGAAAAGTTGCATGGCAATATACCTCGGAATGGCTACGGAAATGCAATAATAGGTAGGTATGGTGGTTGTTTTGAGGAAGGTGTATGGTGGGTGTATGGTACCGGCGAAAGTTGCATGGCACAAGAGAGGCTAGCAATGGTGGAAGGGTGAGAGTGCGTATAATCCATGGACTCAACATTAGTCATAAAGAACTCATATACTTATTGCAAAAATCTACAAGTCATTGAAAACAAAGTACTAAGTGCGTGCTCCTAGGGGGATAGATTGGTAGGAAAAGACCATCGCTCATCCCTGACCGCCACTCATAAGGAAGACAATCAATAAATAAATTATGCTCCAACTTCATCACAAAACGGTTCAACATACGTGCATGCTACGGGAATCACAAACTTCAACACAAGTATTCCTCAAATTCATAATTACTCCACTAGCATGACTCTAATATCACCATCCTCATATCTCAAAATAATTATCAAGCATCAAATTGATCATAGCATCCAATTCACTTTCTATGATAGTTTTTATTATACCCAACTAGGATGCCCATCATTCTAGGACCAATTTTATAACCATAGAAAATACCATGCTGTTCTAAAAGACTCTCAAAATGATATAAGTTAAGCATGAGAGATCAACAATTTCTACAAAATTAAACCACCGCCGTGCTCTGAAAGATATAAGTGAAGCACTAGAGCAAAATTATCTAAATCAAAATATATAAGTGAAGCACATAGAGTATTCTAATAAATTCCAAATCAAGTGTGTCTCTCCCAAAAGGTATGTACAGCAAGGATGATTGTGGTAAACTAAAAAGCAAAGTCTCATATCATACGAGACGCTCCAAGCAAAACACATATCATGTGGCGAATAAAAATATAGCTCCAAGTAAAGTTACCGATAGACGAAGACGAAAGAGGGGATGCCTTACGGGGCATCTCCAAACTTAGGCTTTTGGTTGTCCTTGAATATCTTGGGGTGCCATGGGCATCCCCAAGCTTGGGCTCTTACCACTCCTTATTCCATAGTCCATCAAATCTTTACCCAAAACTTGAAAACTTCACAACACAAAACTCAACAGGAAATCTCATAAGCTCCGTTAGTGCAAGAAAGAAAAAACACCACATAAGGTACTGTAATGAACTCATTCTTTATTTATATTGGTATTAAACCTACTGTATTGCAACTTCTCTATGGTTCATACCCCCCGATACTAGCCTTAGATGCATCAAAATAAGCAAACAACACACGAAAAACAGAATCTGTCTAAAACAGAACAATCTGTAGCAATCTGTAACTTTCGGATACTTTTGGAACTCTAAAAATACTAACAAAATAGGAAGTCCTGGGAAATTTGTCTATTGATCTACTGCAAAACGAATCAACTCAAAAGCATGTTTCTCTGATTTACTAAATTTATTCTCGTGCACGCAAAATTGTCTATTTTTCAGCAGAATCAAATTAACTATCACCCAAGATGATCCTATAGGTTCTACTTGGCACAAACACTAATTAGAACATAAAACCACATCTAAACAGAGGCTAGATGAATAATTTATTGCTAAACAGAAGCAAAAAGCAAGGAACAAAAATAAAGTTGGGTTGCCTCCCAACAAGCGCTATCATTTAACGCCCCTAGCTAGGCATTGAGGTTTCAATGATGCTCACATGAAAGACAAGAACTGAAGCACAAAGAGAGCATCATGTAGCATATGAAAATCACATCTAAGTCTAACATACTTCCTATGCATAGGCATCTTGTAAGCAAACAAATTATCACGACAAGCAAAAACTAGCATATGCAAGTAAGAACAAAGAGATGATAGCAATCTCAACATGAAGAGGGGTAATTTAGTAACATCAAAATTTCTACAACCAAATTTTCCTCTCTCATAATAATTACATGTAGGATCATAAGCAAATTCAACAAAATAGCTATCACATAAAATATTTTCAACATGATCCACATGCATGCGCAGTTGACACTCTTCCAAAATAGTGGGATTAACATTAACTAAAGTCATGACCCCTTCAAGCCCACTTTTATCAAACATTTCATAAGATTGATCAAAATACAAATATGTGGGATCTAGAGTTGACACTCTTCCAAACCCACTTTCAATAATATTGCAAACACTATTATCAATCTCATATTCATCATGGGGGTTAAATAAATATTCAAGATCAAAAGAAGAATCACCCCAATTATGATCATTGCAACAAGTAGTAGACATTGAAAAACTAGCATCCCCAAGCTTAGGGTTTTTCATATTATTATCACAATTGACCTCAAGAGAATTTGTAGTAACATCATTGCAATCATGCTTTTCATTCAAGGAACTACCAAGTATGGGTGCAATAGCAACGATCTCATGTTTAACATAAGGAACTATAGCAAATACATCTTCATAAATATTGGCATCATGGCCACAAGAATAGCAAGCATCATCTTCATCAAGGGATATTTCAATCAAATCATCGGAATTAGGGATGGCAATTTTATCCATGGATATGGATACCCATGGATACCCGACCCGGTTGGGCAAGGGTATGGAACACATTTCTGCCCATGGGTCCATGGATATGGATACCTATGAACAGATGGGTTGGGCACGGTTATAATTTGTGCTCCATGGATATCCAATGGATACCCACATGACATGTGGGGCCATATGCCAGTGCCAGTAGAAAGAGCGAATCAATGGGAAATGGCAGGCAATATGCAACTGGTGCCATAAGCTATATGCTACAGAATCAACCTCTGGTATGCCACACTTAAGGACTCATCATATTACTTGTTGCCTACTTATGCATGTTGCTTATGTTGTCATTTGTGAGTGAATGATGATGAGCTAATTTGATCTTTGGGAAGGCTTCATGCTAACTTTTCTATGACCATGGAGCTCCATGGGTATGTGGGTATCCAGCGGTTTGGGCATGGGGACAAGTTGTGCCCATGGATAATTTGGTGGATGGGCAGAGAGTAGGAAGTTGGGTCATGGGTTGGATTTGGACCAGCTCAACCCGCCCAAAACCCGACCCATTGCCATCCCTAATCAGAATCATTATCTATAGATTCATGCATATCATTATTTTCTTCCAAAGCAACAATCATTCTCTCAATAAATTCTTTGACAGAGACATTATGAGCATAGTTCTCATAGCAATATTTAAGTATGTCAAAATTTTCAGATTCGTAGAGAGCAATATCACACTTTTCAATCAAAGAAGCAACTGCATAAGCACCCTTAAAAGCAACAAATTCTTCAATTTGTTCGATATCATAGTAACTATAAACACCCCTTGCATAAGAAGATAAGATTTCATTTTCGTTAAACTCACAGAGGTAGGGAAGGTGTTTTTTAGGGTTCTTAGAGCAACAAGTAAAATCATTAATTTCACAAAGATTCCAAGCATAACACAACAATATGTTTATTTGATCCCATAAGAGTCTCCCTTTTTCAGACAAACGGTGACGCACAAAATGAGCATACTCATCTAAAGATTTCCCATCAACTAGGCTAGTTGGGGTTTCAGCACGAGCGCATAAGGATCGAAGATGATCCAAGTAGAACACTTTAAGTGGATCCATATCAATAGATTTTTAGCAAGAAAAGATGCAAGCAAATATAAGGCACATGGAAACACAAACAAAAAGACATACAGGGAGAAGGCAAAGAAAAGGCAAAGGTGGAGTGGGGGAGAGGAAAATGATAGGCAAATGGAAAATAATATAATGCAAGGGAGAAGAGTTTGTGATGGGTACTTGGTATGTCTTGACTTGAGCGAAGACCTCCCCGACAACAGTGCCAGAAATCCTTCTTGCTACCTCTTGAGCACTGTGTTGGTTTTCCCTTGAAGAGGAAAGGGTGATGCAGCAAAGTAGCGTAAGTACTTCCCTCAGTTTTTGAGAACCAAGGTATCAATCCAGTAGGAGGCTCCTCAAAAGTCCCTCGTACCTACACAAACAAACAAGAACCTCGCAACCAATGCGATAAAGGGGTTGTCAATCCCTTCACGGTAACTTGCAAAAGTGAGTTCTGATAGAGATGATAAGATAAGATAAATATTTTTGGTATTTTTATGATATAGATTGGAAAGTAAAGATTGCAAATAAAAGTATGGAAACTTATATGATAAAAGATAGACCTAGGGGCCATAGGTTTCACTAGTGGCTTCTCCCAAGTTAGCACAAGTATTACGGTGGGTGAACAAATTACTGTCGAGCAATTGATAGAAAAGTGCATAGTTATGAGAATATCTAGGCATGATAATGTATATAGGCATCACGTCCGCAACAAGTAGATCAAAATGATTCTACATCTACTACTATTACTCCACACATCGACCGACTCCTGCGTGCATGTAGTGTATTAAGTTCATAAGAACAGAGTAACGCATTAAGAAAGATGACATGATGTAGAGGGATAAACTCAAACAATATGATATAAACCCCATCTTTTTATCCTCGATGGCAACAATACAATACGTGCCTTGCTGCCCCTGTTGTGACTGGGAAAGGACACCGCAAGATTGGACCCAAAGCTAAGCACTTCTCCCATTGCAAGAAAGATCAATCTAGTAGGCCAAACTAAACTGATAATTCAAAGAGACTTGCAAAGATAACCAATCACACATAAAATAATTTAGAGGAGATTCAATTATTTCTAATAGATAAACTTGATCATAAACACAAAATTCATCGGATCTTGACAAACACACTGCAAAAAGAGTTACATCGAATAGATCTCCAAGAAGATCGAGGAGAACTTTGTATTGAGATTTAAAGAGAGAGAAGAAGCCATCTAGCTAATAACTATGGACCCGAAGGTCTGTGGTAAACTACTCACAACTCATCGGAGAGGCCTTGGAGATGATGTACATGCCCTCCGTGGTCGATTCCCCCTCCGGCGGAGCACCGGCGAAGGCTCCAAGATAGGATCTCGTGGATACAAAAGGTTTCTATGGTGGAAATAGTTTTTCGTGGTGCTCCTGGATGTTTTCAGGGTACAGGAGTATATATAGGCGAAGGAGGTAGGTCAGGGGAGCCACGAGGGGCCCACGAGGGTGGGGGCGCGCCTACTCCCCTAGGGCGCGCCCTCCTACCTTGTGGCCGCCTTAGCTGCTTCTTGACGTCCACTCCAAGTCTCCTGGATTGCATTTGTTCCAAAAAGATCGCCCCTGAAGGTTTCATTCCGTTTGGACTCCATTTTATATTCCTTTTCTTCGAAACACTGAAATACGCAAAAAAAACAACAATTCAGGCTGGGCCTACGGTTAGTAGGTTAGTCCCAAAAATGATATAAAAGTGTAAAGTAAAGCCCATAAACATCCAAAACGGGTAATATAATAGCATGGAACAATAAAAAATTATAGATACGTTGGAGACGTATCAGGTAGTAAAGGGAGAACTACCGCGATTGTGTTTCCGGTTCATCCGGTCAAGCACCTCAGTAGAGAAAGCCTAAAACTGACTGTCATGATGAGGCGAGAGCTGGTTAGCCGCTTGGTGACTTACTAAATCTTTCGCGATTTTTCCATATTAAACAAATGACTGTTTTTCTAGTCGTATACATAACACATCCGTATTTGGATAGTCACATACGTACTAGGGGCTATTTTTAGCCCCATTGTCAAACTCCTATGGCTAAGTGAGAGCGGTAAAGCCGTATAGTCCGATTGCCTGGTTCGCCGCACTAACACCTCCGTCATGGACCGAGACATTGGGTCAAGAGTGCTCATGTGCTATTCCGAACACCCTCGTAGAATCTATGTAGGGGTCGAAGCCGACGACTGGAAAACTCTCAGGCATACAAAAACGGCCGCATAGGAGGAAAGCAACTTCAGATAATGGTACAAATATATTACAAAGCCTGAATATCTATAATACACACGATCGGGTCATTCGAATACATTCATTAGAATATGATGTCCTTTGAGCATTGACGCTCTATAAAATGAGCACCCTCTAGGACGTCGTTCAAATAACACTCCGTTGTGCAGTGGTCCTTGCCTTCGGGAGGACCCTCCACCACCACGACGACGACTGTCATCTTGGCCCAGTGTACCTTGACATGGGAGAAGGACCTCTGTGCACCTTCTATGCACACCGACCATTTGATGGCAGCAATGCTAGGCACGACATCGATGAGTCACCGCACTAGGCCAAAATAACTGCTCGGAACATGTTCAGATGGGCACAACAGGAGTATAACCTCCTTCATGGCCGCTCCGGACCTCTTGTGCAACTCAGACCACTGCGTCATCTAGTCGTTCAGCAGCATCGAACACTCCTGCATCGCATATTGCGACCAACACAACTTCTCTGTCACATGCCCCTCCTGGGCCCGGTAGAATTGCTCTGCGTCAGTGGCGCTCTTCGGTAGATCCGCAAAGGAGTCTGGAGAACTCCATAGTCGATTAAGTAAGGCATACCTCTGATCGCCAAACATAGACTGTAAAAGAAAGGGCTTACTAGCCGCTATATGTCTGGCCTATCGGAGCTCCTTCCGAGCTTCTCGGGATTCGGACCTCGCCTCTTGGGCGTACTGAAGGGCCTTGGCGAGTTCGGTTGCCTTCGCTTTATTCCCGTCCTCGAGGAGATCACACTTGTGAGTTGCGCCCTTGAGCTCTTGCTCAATCTTGGATACGCGTTCCTCGAACTGACGCCGGGTGGCCCTTTCATCCTTCAAGTCGGCAGCCACTTTCTCAGTGGCAACATCGCTCACCCTTGCCTGCTCCTTTGCACGGGCAAGTTCCCTCTTGAGGGTCTCAACCTCAGCAGCGCCATCTGCAAATTATGCATATAATAGCGCGTGAGCTTCACTTGAGCATTTGCAAATTAATTCAATGATGTATGGAGCACTTGGAATATACCTTGCGCTGCTTGTTAATCCAGATATTGTCCTCATCGACAAGCTACAGTTTCCGCTTCAGTTCAGAAACTTCAGTGGCTTGAGCGGTCGCCGCAAACAATGAAGCCTGATTTTTATCAAAAATGCTAAGTATATTATTTACTGCGGATACCTATAGACCCTCTGTTCGCCCTCCTTTATTGGCCAAACAGAGTCTAAAGGGCTACTATATATATATGCGGATTTTTTATGGAAAGCAGCTAAAAGACATTACATTCCATACCTCGAAGCCTGTTAGTAGGCTCATGAAGGCTTCATCCAGTCCGCTCTTAGCGGACTAAACTCTTTCAACCACCATGCCCATTAAGGTACGATGCTCCTCCAAAATGGATACACCTTGCAGCGCATCCATCAGCTTGTTCGGCGCCTCGGCATTCGTAGAGGTCGCTGTCTCCTCCTCCTGCAGAGGGGGATGATGATCCGATTCCGGAACCGTTTGGGTCTCCGGAACAGTATCTGGCTGGGGGTCGGATGACCCAGGACCCCCATGGCCGGTCTCCATGGGGGTTGGGCCCCCATGGTCTCGGCAGCCTCCGGTGCCGCATTGGTCCTCTTCCGCACTTCTCCGAAGCCTAGAGAAATCCTTAGGGGCGATACCTCGGGATCATCCACCCTAGAAGGCGGGGAAGCTTGTGGAGGCGTCTCGCTCTCCATCTTCTCCGGCGAAAGATCCCCTAATGAGGACAATTCTTGAGGAATGTCACAGGCCAGACTGGAATATGAAATTGGATATTGTTCTTATAATCTATAAAAAAGATTAGATGTATACAACGCATCTAAAGGTACTCACGATTCGGCTAGGGGCTTGGTGCGGGGGCGGTGCTTGGGAACAGCTTCGGCACCCGAATCCGAGTCATCGGAGAGGGATACACTTCCCCTTTTGGATGCCCCCACCTCCGGATCTACGGAGGCCGCTCTCTTTTTTTCCCTTGGGAGGAGGGTTCTCTACTTTCTCCTCCTCTTCCTCTTCCTCCTTGTCATCTTCATCTTCCTCGCCTGGGTCTTTAGGGAGCGAGGCCTGACACTTAATCCGCTCGGCCTTCTTTATCCAGTCCTGTTTAGGAAATGGAATTTTCAAGACCCCTCCTTAAGATTGACAAGCCAAGGAGTGTTCCGAAATATGATACTTACTGGGGATGTCGGATTGTTGCAGTCCAGGCCAGTGTCGTCGGACGTCCGTGGCCACGTCTTCTGCTTCTCAAATAGCAGCTTCCAGATCCCTTTGTGTGTCATGCCATAGAAGTGCTGTAGAGTCTGCGGCCCCTCCGGATTGAACTCCCACATCTTGAGAGGCCGTCATTGGCAAGGGAGAGCTCGGAAGATGAACATCACCTGAATCACATCAGCAAGGGTGATGTCCTTGGTTATCATGCTCTTGATGAGCTTCTGCAGCGTCAACACTTCGTCATCGGACCCTTAATCTAGGCCCTTGTTGGTCCAGGATGGAGCCGCAGCGGAGGTCCATATCTGAAGACATGAGCAGCAACCCACTTGGTGCCGCGGCGTTCGGTGATATAGTACCACTCCCGCTGCCACACCTTCACAGTGTCCACAAATCTTCCATTGGGCCATGTAACACAGTTGAGCTTGCCCACCTTGGCGCCACCGCACTCGGTGTGTTTGCCCTCAACCACCTTCGGCTTCACATTGAAAACTTTGAGCCTAAGCCAAAGTTTGGAGGGACGCGGAGGAATGCCTGACACACAACAATAAATGCTGAGATGTGGAGGAAAGAATTCGGGGCCAGATTGTGGAAATCCAGCCCGTAGTAGTACATGAGACCTTAGACGAAGGGGTGAAGGGAGAACCCGAGTCCTCGAAGGAAGTGAGGGATAAAAACCATCCTTTCGCCGGGCTTTGGGGTCGGGATTATCTGCCCTGGGGTTGGAAGCCTGTGTTTGATCTCCGCAGTCAGGTACCTCACCTCCTGCAGATCTTGGATGTTCTTCTTCGTTATGGAGGAGGCCATTCACTTGTCCTGAAAGCCGGATCCGGCCATCGCTGGAGAAGATGGGGCGGAAGGAACGTTTGGAACTTGGGCGCTGGAGCTCGAGGGAGTGAAAGGCAGAGGAAGAAGAATGCATGAGGTGGACAGATTGGTCTTTGTCCTCTTATAGAGGCAGGGAATATCAAGCGCCCCCTCATAAGCCTTAAATCTCGCATATTCTCAAGGGGACGTGTGAACGGCGCGGTTGGATTACCCAAGACCGCTATTGATGAGAATCCTGTGATAAGGGGACACGATCTCTGCTTTGACAAGATGTGTCATTGGCCATGCCTTGAAATGCGCAACGAGGCTGTAAAATGGTTCAGAATAATAACAAGGCGAGAACATAATGTCTCGCCATAAAAGTGGCCCGTGGACGTGACTTATTTTAAGTATTGTTACTTTATACAGCTTAGGGTTGTACGTGTTAAGCAAGGCCGGATATAGCTCTTGTCTATGGAAAGCTGCTTCGGAGTATTCGGAAAGGGAACCGCCTTGCAATGCCGAAGGCTATCTGCGCGCCTGATACATCATCATTGAAGCCTGGTTCAGGGGCTACTAAGGGAGTCCTCGACTAGGGGGTCCTCAGGCATCCGGGCAATGTGATATGGGCCGGACTAATGGGCTGTGAAGATATGAGATTAAAGACCTTTCCCCATGTCCGGATGGGACTCTCGTTTGCCTAGATGGCAAGCTTGGTGTTTGGATCATGTACCTTCCTTTCTCTGTAACCGACTCTGTACAACCCTAGATCCCTCCGGTGTCTATATAAACTAGAGGGTTTAGTCTGTAGGCCAAGATCAGCATCATACATGCTAGACATCTAGGGTTTAGCCATTACGATCTCGAGGTAGATCAACTCTCGTAACCCCTATACTCATCAAATTCAATCAAGCAGGAAGTAGGGTATTACCTCCATTAAGAAGGCCTTAACCTGGGTAAACATCGTGTCCCCTGCCTCCTTGTTACCTTTGATCCTCAGACGAACAGTTCGAGACCCCCTACCCGAGATCTGCCGGTTTTGACACCGACAACCATTACCTCTCTGATAAATCGTGAGTAGTTTACCACATACCTTCGGGTCCATAGTTATTAGCTAGATGGCTTCTTCTGTCTCTTTGATTCTCAATACCATGTTCTCCTCGATGTTCTTGGAGATCTATTCGATGTAATATTCTTCTGAGGTGTGTTTGCCGAGATCCAATGAATTGTGGATTTATGATCAGATTATCTATGAATATTATTTGGTTCTTCTCTAAATTCTTATATGCATGATTTGATATCTTTGCAAGTCTCTTTGAATTATTGGTTTAGATCGGCCTACTAGATTGATCTTTCTTGCAATGGGAGAAGTGCTTAGCTTTGGGTTCAATCTTGCGGTGTCCTTTCCGAGTGACAGTAGGGGCAACAAGGCACGTATTGCATTGTTGCCGTCGAGGATAAAAAGATGGGGTTTTCATCATATTGCTTGAGTTAATTCATCTACATCATGTCTTCTTACTTAATGCGTTACTCCATTCTTTATGAACTTAATACTCTAGACATGCTGGATAGCGGTCGATGTGTGGAGTAATAGTAGTAGATGCAGAATCGTTTCAGTCTACTTGACACAGACGTGATGCCTATGTTCATGATCATTGCCTTAGATATCATCATAACTATGCGCTCTTCTATCAATTGCTCGGCAGTAATTTGTTCACCCACCATAATATTTGCTATCTTGAGAGAAGCCACTAGTGAAACCTATGGCCCCCGGATCTCTTTTCCATATTATTTAATCTCGTATACATCTTACTAGTTTCCGATCTACTATTTTGCAATCTTTTACTCTCCGATCTATAAACCAAAATACCAAAAATATTTACTTTACCGCTTATCTATCTCTATCAGGTCTCACTTCTGCAAGTGACCGTGAAGGGATTGACAACCCCTTTATCGCGTTGGGTGCAAGTTGTTGATTGTTTGTGCAGGTATTCAGTGACTTGTGCATTTTTTCCTACTGGATTGATACCTTGGTTCTCAAAACTGAGGGAAATACTTACGCTACTTTGCTGCATTACCCTTTCCTCTTCAAGGGAAAACCAACGCAAGCTCAACAGATAGCAAGGGTCCATCAAGAAACTGTCAAATAGAAATAAAAGAAAAGGAACCATAATCACAACCCCAGAAGAAGAATAGAGAGGGAGTTATAGGATCAGTTTCGGGGTTGCATGACCAGGCCTTGGCCAGAATCGACACCATTGATGCACTCACTGTTCCTTCTTTGGGAGAGAAGAACAATGGCAGAAGCAAGTCGGGGTTTTGTTGAAGATATGAGGAACAAGATGAGGGAGAAGCGAGTTGGGTTTTCTTCAAGAGAGGAAGCTGAGGGAGAAGAGTGAAATGATGGTTGCTTCGTCCGTCCAACTTACTGCTGGAAAGGTGGGGGTCTTGTGATTTGACGGCTCATTAGGCATTACTGCGGCACTTCTATCGGGGTAGTCTACCGTGTAGTTGGGCACTCTAGTATGGAGTAATTTAGTGCATGGCTAGTGGACCCCGATGCTGGCTGTCCCACATGTCGGTGAAAGTGAGTAGCAAGGTTCCCGACGACAGTCGAGGAGGATCTGCACGGTAGAGCGTGTCCACTATTTTTGAAGAAAAAAAATGATTACAACAAGTGTTTCCACTCTTACGACGGAGGAGTGCGAAACATGGCAGCCACTTGAACTTACACAGTGCTCCTACTACTAGGCATGTGCAGTGGTTCATACGTCAGTAGTACTACATAATGTTCTTACTAGTGTAGTAAGATATGATGACAACAAATGATGTTATGCGTATGTCAACTATATGAACTGTAATGCAACATAGTACCCCTTTTTTGACTGTCTGGTCGAGAATGAATAGTGAGATCAATGTTCTATAGCGCACAGAGAGTACGTGGCCACAGTACACCACGGAACATGAACCATATGAAGCACGAACCAGTGTTAGGCAGGGTGTATGAAGGGCGCATGGGATGGGAGCAAAAGTTCCCTTCTCGACACACTTTTGGGTGTTTGGCAGAGTGCATCAAGGGTGCATGAGTCCACACTAGTAGGTTAACACAAATACACTAGGAGCATGCATGTAGAGGGGTGCTGAGATGAGCATGCACGAAGAGGGAAGAACTATATTGAGATGAGAATGCAACCAAACACACCCACACGCTTTTTGCTACATTGACTGATCTGCACCATCTAAGTTTGATCGAACGGTCATGTTGCACCGAGACATGGACATGCCCATGCAGAGGACGCCTAAACACCACCGAAGTCCCTCTTCTTCTCGAGGCGCACGATGTTGGTGATGTAGGGTGCCACCGCCCGCAGAGCCCGCCCCGGTCGACGGGAGCCAGCTCGTCAAAGACGGTGCCCAATCGCACGAATGGATTCTGGTGACGGAGCCCTGAGAGGATTCACCCGGCAACAACGACGGCAGCCCGCAACCCCTCCTTGTCCAGCTCCGCCCCCACCATCGCGTGAAGACGGCTCACTTCCTCGAAGATATAGGTGAAGAAGGAAACCAGATAAGGAAGTCGCAGCTCGTTGAAGTCGATGGGGTGGACGAACGGGTTTAGCCCGACGGCCGGCATGGTCGTGCTGGCACGACGGTAGGCATCACACAGCCGCATTACGTGCGTGGCAACATGGTCCACCAAGTGGCTGAGTCGATCCTGGACCTCGTCATGATAGGCCCGCACGCGCTCCAGCCGGCTCGCCTGACCGCCTATCGTATCTCCCGCTTTCTGCAGCAACACCGACGACGCCTCAAGCATCTTCGTGGTGGACGACTGCCGCTTTTGAAGCTCCATGAACTCCCGCACATAATTGAGGAGCATGCCACTCCTCTCCTCCTTGAGCTCACCGAGCTCCATGTCCTTGCCCTGAACTCTGCATCCTTGGCCTGGCGCTCCTGTGTCAGGCGCCTCACCTCAGACTCCGTCATCTGGTGCGCCGCCATGGAACCAAGTAGAAGCAATGGGGAGAGGAAGCAAAGGGGGCGAAATGGGTGAAAGGCAATGCAATCTACGGGAATATAGAGGAAGCCAACCGAGGAGCAAGGTGAATCTTTTGGTTTTCACCATGGGAAAACACCAGTCGACGACTTTTCACAACAGGGAGCAATGGGTTTTACAGGTGGAGTCATCGTGGTAATCCTGCCATGCCTGCCGCACCCAAAGACCAGAGCAATGCCGCGGTTGATATTTAAATTTACCTGCCGGCAAGGAGATAAAAAAGGGTGAAAAAACAAATGTGGTGGCAGCCTAGCTAATCGGTTGCACTAGCCCAACTAGCTAGCCACCGTGCTTCACTGATGTACACCCCAACTAGGTGGTCTTTCGTGATTTGACGACTCATTTACTTGCTTCGGCGCAATGATACGTCTCCAACGTATCTATAATTTTGATTGTTCCCTGCTATTATATTATCTATTTTGGATATTTAATGGGCTTTAGTATGTTATTTTATATTATTTTTGGGACTAACCTATTAACTGAAGGCCCAGTGCCAGTTTTTGTTTTTTGCCTAGTTTAGAGTTTTGCAGAAAAGGAATACCAAACGGAACGAAACCTTTGCGATGAATTTTCTTGGACCGAAAGCAATCCAGAAGACTTGGAGTTGAAGTCTGGGACTCTACGAGGAGGCCACGAGGCAGGAGGGAGCGCCCAGGGGGGTAGGCGTGCCCCCACCCTCGTGGGCCCCTCATAGCTCCACCGATGTGCTTCTTTCGCCTATATATACTCTTATACCCTAGAAACATCAGGGGGAGCCACGAAACCAATTTTCCACCGCCGCAACCTTATGTACCCATGAGATCCCATCTTGGGGCCTTTTCCAGTGATCTGCCGGAGGGGGAATCGATCACGGAGGGCTTCTACATCAACACCATTGTCTCTCCGATGAAGCGTGAGTAGTTTACCACAGACCTTTGGGTCCATAGTTATTAGCTAGATGGCTTCTTCTCTCTCTTTGGTTCTCAATACCAAGTTCTCCTTGATGTTCTTGGAGATCTATTCGAAGTAATATTCTTTTACGGTGTCTTTGCCGAGATCCGATGAATTGTGGATTTATGAACAAGATTATCTATGAATATTATTTTGTTCTTCTCCAAATTCTTATATGCATGATTTGGTATCTTTGCAAGTCTCTTCGAATTATCGGTTTAGTTTGGCCTACTAGATTTATCTTTCTTGCCATGGGAGAAGTGCTTAGCTTTAGGTTCAATCATGCGGCGTCCTTTCCCAGTGACAGTAGGGGCAGCAAGGCACGTATTGTATTGTTGCCATCGAGGATAAAAAGGTGGGGTTTATATCATATTGCTTGAGTTTATCCCTCTACATCATGTCATCTTGCTTAATGCGTTACTCCGTTCTTATGAACTTAGTACTCTAGATGCATGCTGGATAGCAGTAGATGTGTGGAGTAATAGTAGTAGATGCAAAATCGTTTCGGTCTACTTGACATGGACATGATGCCTATGTTCATGATCATTGCTTCAGATGTCTTCATAATTATGCGCTTTTCTATAAGTTGCTCGGCAGTAATTTGTTCACCCACAGTAATGTATGCTATCTTGAGAGAAGCCACTAGTGAAACCTATATCCCCTGGGTCTCTTTCTTATTATATTACATCTCTTTTATTTACATCGCATCTCGTTTATTATTTTGCAATCTTTACTTTTCAATCTATAAAACAAAAATACCAAAAATATTTACTTTACTATCTCTATCAGATCTCACTTCTGCGAGTGACCGTGAAGGGATTGACAACCCGTTTATCGCATTGGTTGCAAGGTTCTTGATTGTTTGTGCATTTACTAGGTGGCTTGTATGTTGTCTCCTACTGGATTGATACTTTGGTTCTCAAAACTAAGGGAAATACTTACACAACTTTGTTGCATTGCCCTTTCCTCTTGAGGGGAAAACCAACGCATGCTCAAGAGGTAGCAAGAAGGATTTCTCGCACCGTTGCCGGGGAGATCTACGCCAAGTCAAGCCATACCAAGTACCCATCATAAACTCTGCTCCCTTGCATTACATTATTTGCCATTCGCCTCTCATTTTCCTCTCCCTCACTTCTAAAATGATTTCCGAAAACCTTTGCCTTTTCTTCGCGCTTCTTTCGTTCGATCTTATGTTTGCTTGTGTCTCCATGTGCCTTCTATGTACTTGCATCTTTGCTTGCTAAAAATCTATTGATATGGATCCACTTAAAGTGTTCTACTTGGATCATCTTCGATCTATATGTGCTCGTGCTGAAACCCCAACTAGTTTAGTTGAGGGAAAATCTTTAGATGAGCATGCTCATTTTGTGTGTCATCGTTTGTCTGAAAAAGGGAGACTCTTATGGGATCAAATAAACATGCTGTTGTGCTATGCTTGGAATGTTTGTGAAATTTATGATTTTACTTGTTCCTCTAAGAACCCTAAAAACCCTTCCCTACCTATGTGAGTTTAATGATAATGAAATCCTACCTTCCTATGCAAAGGGTGTTTATAGTTACTATGATATCGAACAAATTGAAGAATTTGTTCCTTTAAAGGGTGTGTATGAAGTTGCTTCTTTGATTGAAAAGTATGAAATTTTGACGTACTTAAATATTGTTATGAAAATTATGCTCATAATGTCAATGTCAAAGAATTTATTGAAAGAATGACCGCTGCTTTGGAAGAGAATAATGATATGCATGAATCTATAGATAATTATGATTCTGATGATTTTATTGAAATATCACTTCATAAACATGATGCTTGCTATTCTTGTGACCATGATGCCAATACTTATGAAGACGAATTTGCTATAATTCCTTATGTTAAACATGAGATCGTTGCTATTGACCCACACTTGATAGTTCCTTCGGTGAAAAGCATGATTCCAATGATGTTATTATAAATTCTCTTAATTTCAATTGTGTTAATGATATGCAAAACCTCATGCTTGGGATGCTGATTTTGCTATGTCCACTACTTGTTGGAAAGATCATGATTGGGGTGATTCTTCTTATGATCGTGAAAATTTATTTAAGCCCCATGATGAATATGAGATTGATAATAGTATTTGCAATATTATTGAAAGTGGGTTTGGAAGAGTGTCAACTTTAGATCCCACATATTTGGAGAATGTTCAATCTTATGAAATTTTTGAGAAAAGTGGCTTTGGAGAGGTCATGACTTTAGTTAATGTTAATCCCACTATTTTGGAAGAGTGTCAACTTTGCATGCATGTGGATCATGTTGGGAATATGTTATGTGATAGCTATTTTGTTGAATTTGATTATGATCCCCCATGTAATTATTATCAGAGAGGAAAATATGGTTGTAGAAATTTCCAACTTGCTAAATTACCCCTTTATCGCGTTGGTTGCAAGGTTCTTGATTGTTTGTGCAGGTACTAGGTGACTTGTGTGTCGTCTCCTACTGGATTGATACATTTGTTCTCAAAACTGAGGGAAATACTTGCGCTACTTTGTTGCATGACCCTTTCCTCTTCAAGGGAAAACCAACGCATGCTCAAGAGGTAGCATGCTATGATCGAGGAGGACCCAAAAAACACATGGTAGGTCGTCCCACGTCTTGGCAAGGAAGAAAATATGCGTGCACCTCTCGGGAGGACCCCGAAACTGTGCGGTAGGGTGCCACGTCTCGACATGGAGAAAAAATGTGTGTGTAAAAATATATTGTACCAGACGTACTACCTATGGTTGGACCTTGGGACCCAGCCAGTCGATCGAAAACACCCCACTAGCCACATAGCTTCATCATGCTAACGTGGCATGGAGGATAGATGTGGTTTGCTCCATCTCGACGAGCCACAACGTCTCTTGTTCTAGGACATTCCTCTATTTTTCCAAGTTTTCTAGTTATAATAACACCATGGCAAGCTCGCGCCTCTCTTCGTGTGTGCCCGTGCATCTAAAGGAGACGATGGAGAGGAGAGAGAGATCGCAGACATGGGACCCAATAGTGAGTCAACGGTCAAGCACGTGTTGATGAGCCACTCCCTCTAATCTACTCAACGTAACACTGTATAAAATCAAGTTATTATGGGACAAAGCCAGCAACCGTTGTTGTTTCTACCGACTTACGCTTTGTAGTCCAGGTTGCCAGTTCGAATCTCGTCTTCCAGATTTGTTAGTTTTAGGTACAAATTTGATCAATGACAAGTGGGACCCCCATGTGTTGTTCCGATATTTCAGTGTAGAATGGTTTTTTTGCACAAAAACTTTGCGCAGTTAGACAAGCAACAACACGAGTTACACTTATTTTGCAAGTTTAGGAACAAAAATGACAGCGGCAAGAATATCACATCCACCCCGCAGCTTAGATGCTATGGTGATACGAGTTTTTACGTCGCTCGAACTGAGATCCAATGGCTTGGGAGTAGTGTTTGTAATTATGCGCAATTTCCATACTCTCCAAAGTTTTTTTTGCAAATAAAACATGCAGGCCTCGTGTGTGCTGCTGCATCCTTGATCCAACGGCTCCCAATTGCTCACATTAGGTGCTCCCCGTAGCTTAATTAGCTGCTACGGTGATACGAGCATCTAGGTCGTATGACTTGTGATCAGATGCTGCATACATAGTACTTGTACTTTTTGTGCAATTCCCAAACTCACTCAGGAGTATATTACAAAAACATTCAAACCTCCTACTGTGAGCTGTTAGATATCCGGGAACTCGTATCACCATAGAATATACAGTGTGAGAGCACCTCATATTCTCCCATGCAAGAAAACATCAGGTGTTCTTTCAACTTGGATGCTACGGTGATACGAGCTTCGAGGTCGTTCGATCTGAGATCCAATGGCATTTGAGCAGTCTTTGTGCTTGTAAGCAGTGGCCGAACTCTTTGGGGGCTTTTATGAAAAAAAAATCGAACCACCAAGGAGTTGTTGGATCACAGATCCAACGGCTCCGAAGAGCTTGTATCATCAAAGCATCAAAGGTGTGGTAGCACATGATATTCTTACATACATGAAAATATGAGGTCCTCCTTCATCTTAGATGCTACGGTGATATGAGCTTCGAGGTCGTTGGATATGGGATCCAAGGGCATCTGAGTAGTGTTTGTACAAATTGTGTGCAATTCTCAAACTCATTAAGGTTTCCTGTAAAAATGTTAAGACATCATATGAGCTGCTATATCTCAGATCTACAAGTTCCAAGCAACTCGTATCAGCATATAGCATCTGAGGTGTGGAGGCACATGATATTCTCCCGGGGAGGGGGGGGGGGCACAACCAGCCGGTGTTTGGGAGGGTGGGGACACATATAATGTTCGAAAAACATAATCTAAACAATCCTAAATAGAGCTTCAAAATTTTATCTAAGGTCGAGGGATTAACCCCCGACAATCTACATAGCTCCGCCTAAGCACAACATTTGCATGCATGTAGTACTAGACTTAATATTCATGTTTCTATTTCTTGTCCATTTTAAATATTGAATTGAAGACCATGCATGTCATACATTTTACTCCCTTTGTTCCTAAATATTAGTCTTTTTAGAGACTTGAAATGGACTGCCACATATGGATGTATATAGATATATTTTAGAGTGTAGATTCACTCATTTTGCTCTATATGTAGTCACTTGTTGAAATCTCTAAAAGACAAATATTTTTGGAATAGAGGGAGTATTTTTGAATTCGTGCCATACATGCGTGGTTTGGAAAAATAGATGTAGTATACTTACTGGGTTGTTGTTGTATTTGTGTGTGTGTGTGTCATCATATGCTTGATACATACAAAGTTTTCTCACCACCATACTGTTTATCTTTTAAATTTGAATTTGCAATGAAAAACTTACAAGGGATACAATGAAATGTGAAATCCATGTTGAGATCACTATATCACAAACTCACTATAATTCAAGAACTCGTCATAAATCAATTACCACGCTGAGATTACTATTTGCAATGAAAATATGGGCATTGTAATACATATAGATTCGTTCGGCAATTTAAAAGATTTCTTTTGTATTCTCGAATGGTAGGAGTAGCACCCAACGATGTACCAGCCAGACCCGAGCTTGTGTTGATCCTTAAAAAACAATACCTAGGCTCGTTTCCTTCTAGTGGCATGCGTGGTACGCACATTAGCCAACCCCAACGAGTCGAGCCCCCGCATTTTGAATCAAAATATCTGGCGGCCGGAATTCCAGCCCTAGGAAATTCCCCTCTTGTCCCCGGTCCATAATGACTACCGATGACCAATGGAGGGATGCTTTAGTAACTAGACAATGTTACCTACCATGCCGAGCACGGTTTAATTCCCTCAGTCGCCGGTACCCAAGGACAGCCGTCAACTCCATTGCCTAGTAGTACTTAGGTGTACTACACTAGCATGAGCACAGAATTGAGTCCAGTTTGTTCATGCCTAGTACTTGAGTTAATATATCCGGCAATGCACTGGTATGGGGGGATTATCCTTTTACTCTGCATATAACCTTTCTAAAGTCTAACTAAGCAAAATGTTTGACCAAATCCTTTCTTAAGAAATATTGAGATCTACAAGTGTAAAGATGTATCGCTTGAAAACTTATTGCACGATGCAGCTTATGATATTGTTTCGAATCCCAGATTTTAAATTTCAGAAAATCCAAAAGTGACTGGAAGTTCATGAAACAGAGCATGGTCTCGTGATATGGCACAAATATGCTGACACATTTTTTGGTTCAATTTGAGAGATGCTTATGAGAAGTTGCACAAATGAAGAGCCAAGGTATTTTGGAACAAAGACATGTCACGTTAGGGCGAACGCTTTCACTATTCGAACCATGGGCATTTATGTGCCGCCACGAGTCCCGCTTCTCATTGGCAGGTGCCGTCCGAGCAAGCGTGTGAGTCGACGGGAGGCGTGCAAGCAGACCGCTGCGCCGGCTGAGCGAGAGGTGTGCGAGCAGGCCACTGCGGAGGCGAGCCCTTTGGCCAGGCTCCGCTGCCCACCTTTGTTTCAACTGCCCCCACTTTTAATGGCGTCGGCGCCGCAGTTTAAAATCACCCCCGCACTACTCGGTATCATTGCAATCTTCTCTCTTCCTCTCCGATTCTCCTGTCGTCTACCTCCAACCAGCCTGACCTAACCATACGCCATGCCGCATCATGATGGTCCGCCCTTAGTCTTCCAGTTTCCTGAGGAAGACACCCTGCTTTGGGACGAGCTTGAACTGGTCTTGCAGGAAGACGTGCTACCTCTTGAGCAGTGCGTTGGTTTTCCCTTGAAGAGGAAAGGGTGATGCAGCAAAGTAGCATAAGTATTTCCCTCAGTTTTTGAGAACCAAGGTATCAGTCCAGTAGGAGGCTCCTCAAAAGTCCCTCTTACCTACACAAACAAACGAGAACCTCGCAACCAATGCGATAAAGGGGTTGTCAATCCCTTCACGGTAACTTGCGAAAGTGAGATCTGATAGAAATAATAAGATAAGATAAATATTTTTGGTATTTTTATGATATAGATTGGAAAGTAAAGATGCAAATAAAAGTAGATTGGAAACTTATATGATAAAAGATAGACACGGGGGCCATAGGTTTCACTAGTGGCTTCTCTCATGATAGCATAAGTATTATGGTGGGTGAACAAATTACTGTCGAGAAATTGATAGAGAAGTGCATAGTTATGAGATTATCTAGGCATGATCATGTATATAGGCATCACGTCCACAACAAGTAGATCGAAACGATTCTGCATCTACTACTATTACTGCACACATCGACTGACTCCTGCCTGCATTTAGAGTATTAAGTTAATAAGAACAGAGTAACGCATTAAGAAAGATGACATGATGTGGAGGGATAAACTCAAGAAATATGATATAAACCCCATCTTTTTATCCTCGATGGCAACAATACAATACGTGCCTTGCTGCCCCTGCTGTCACTAGGAAAGGACACTACAAGATTGGACCCAAAGCTAAGAACTTCTCCCATTCCAAGAAAGATCAATCTAGTAGGCCAAACCAAACTGATAATTCGAAGAGACTTGCAAAGATAACCAATCACACATAAAAGAATTCACAGAAGATTCAATTATTTCTCATAGATAAACTTGATCATAAACCCACAATTCGTCGAATCTCGACAAACACACCACAAAAAGAGTTACATCGAATAGATCTCTAAGAAGATCGAGGAGAACTTGGTATTGAGATTCAAAGAGAGAGAAGAAGCCATCTAGCTAATAACTATGGACCCGAAGGTCTGTGGTAAACTACTCACAACTCATCGGAGTGGCCTTGGAGATGATGTAGAGGCCCTCCATGGTCGATTCCCCCTCCAAAGGAGCACCGGCGAAGGCTCCAAGATGGGATCTCGCGGATACAGAAGGTTGTGGCGGTGGAATTAGGTTTTCATGGTGCTCCTGGATGTTCTCGGGGTACGTAGATATATATAGGAGGAAGAAGTAGGTCGGTTGAGCCATGAGGGGCCCACAAGGGTGGGGGCATGCCCACCCCCCTAGGGCACGCCGGGCACCCTCGTGGCCGCCTCGTTTGCTGCTTGACGTCCACTCCAAGTCTCCTGGTTTGCATTTGTTCCAAAAAGATCGCTCCTGAAGGTTTCATCCCGTTTGGACTCCGTTTGCTTCCTTTTTTTCGAAACACGGAAATAGGCAAAAAAAAAAACAATTCAGGTTGGGCCTCCGGTTAATAAGTTAGTCCCAAAAAATGATATAAAAGTGTAAAGTAAATCCCATAAACATCCAAAACGGGTAATATAATAGCATGGAACAATAAAAAATTATAGATACGTCACTACAAAAAAAAAGACACATCCGTGACATTTTGGGCCGAACGAATTTTTTTCCTGTCATACATATGACACTTCTATGATGATAATTGTGACAAAACCCGGTATCATCATAGATGTGGTGGGCTCCTACTTCTATGACAAAAAATTATGATAGAAAATGGGCTTTTCGTCCTGGGCGGGCCGGAGACGCAGCTGCATGACATTCTTTGGGCCGTCCATGACAGAAAAAACCGTGGTAGAAGTGAGGGGGAGGAAAATTTCGGGGAGTTCCCAGTTACGGTGGGAGGTCGGGGGCCGAGCGATGTGCGTCTCTTCCGTACACGTACGCGCGTGTGTGCGAGGCGTTGGCTCTAACTGAACCCGAGCGAGGCGTTGGGCTCTAACTGAACCCGGGCGATTGCACTGTAGGCTACACGTTACTGAACCCGAGCGATTGATCGATGGCTGTTAACTGAACCCGATCGAGTGATTCCTTCGCTACTGCTGCTAACTGAAGACAATTGATGCTGCCTCTCTGGATGAACAGTGAGCGTTGCGGGGGGTTTGGATGAACAGTGAGCAGTGGGCTAGATGAACAGGACCCGTGGCGTTGCCTTGGATGAACAGGACCCCGATCGATCGAGCCGGTTGGGGCTGGATGAACAGGACCTAGTGGAGGGCTGGATGAACAGGACAACCCCATGGAGGGCTGGATGAATAGTAGGTGGTGGAGGGGTGGATGAACAGTAGCCCCGTGGAGGGGTGGTTGAACAGGAGCCCGTGGAGAGGGGTGATTGAACAGTAGCCCGTGGAGTAGCGCGTGGTGGAGGCTAGATGAACAGGAGCCCGTGGATGAACAGTCACAGGTGGAGGCTGGAGGAGGTCAATGGTGGATGAACAGTAGCCCATGGAGGCTGGAGGAGGTCGACGGTGGAGATGAACGGTATCCCGTGGAGTCCCGTTTTGCGGTACGCCACACCCCTCCCAATGAACAGGACCCCCGTTTCGACCGTAGCGCTCCAACACAAGTCCGTTTCGTCCGTTTTGTGGTACTCCACACCCCTCCCGATCAAAAGTACCCCCGTATCGACCGTAGCGCTCCAACACAAGTCCGTTTCGTCCGTTTTGCGGTACGCCACACCCCTCCCGATCAACAGGACCCTTGTTTCGACCGTAGGAGGTCCGTTTCCTCCGTTTTGCGGCAAGCCACACCACTCCCGATCAACAGGACCCCGTTCCAAACATAGGAGGTCTGTTTCCTCCTTGTGCGGTACGCCAGGCCTTGTTTCCATCGCCTGTTCCGTCCAAGCCCTCCCGATGAACATGACCATGCATTCCGTTCCGACCCAGTCGGTTGGCTCCCACGCGTTCCGTTGCCTCCCGATGAACACGACGCATTCCGTTGCCTCCCCATGAACACGACGCATTCCGTTGCCTCCCCATGAACACAACGCATTCCGTTGCCTCCCCGTGAATACGAGCCCTCGCCGTACGTATGCGCAAGTAGGCGTTCGAGACCCCGCCCGTATGTACACATACGTGGCCGTATTTTCTTTCTTGCACCATGGCCACTGTACGTATGTGTACATGCTACGTGCACGCCTCTACTACGACACGTGCACACCTCTACATCCACCAGTATATATGTACATACACGTTTGCGACCAGAATGACAATGCTACACACGCTTCGACCAGGTGGGTCCCGACTGTCAGGCACTTCCTTGCCTGCAAAGATGTAGCTGGTGGGTCCCAGCAGTCAGGGGGCGAATCATTTTTTTGCCCGGACGCACTTCCTTGCATGCGAAGATGTAGCTGGTGGGTCCCAACATTCAGGGGGAAACGTTTTTTCATGAAATACGGGAGCCCGTCTAGTGGGTCCCCACTGTCAGGTGGAGGAATAATTATTTTGCAGGTAATAAGGAGGCACTTCCTTGCTGCGGCCGTGGACCCAACTGTCAGCGTCTCCACGTACAGTCCATATCCGATGGAAGCTGTTCCTTTACCATGTTGACCACGCCGCGCCGAGAGCACCAGGGCGGTGGACGATGGCGAGGCCTAGGAAGGGGACGACACGGAGCCGGGGAAGACGCGGGAGTGGATGCCCACGCGAAGAGGTGTACGAGGGTTCACTGGTTCGCTTTGGTGTGAGGCTGCCATCGCCATAGAATAACAGGGGGTGTGGGTGAGTAGAGGGATGTCCTGGCCAGCGGTGGGAGTAGTAGGGGGCGGTGAGGCCTCCGCCGCATCGCAGCCGGCCACGGGAGGCAGGAGCACGAGGCATGACCAGCGCTGGTTTGGGCGGCTGGAGCAAGAAGACCAGAGGTTGAACAAGCACTACGGCCGTTGGATGGACATCGTACAGTCACTAGAGCTAGAATCGTGCATATTGACTAAGTTGACAAAGCCCTCCGTCCCCGTCAACTTAGTAGGCCCACAAGTCAGCCTGCCACTATACTGGGTCCCAGCTAACAGGGGAAGTATTCAATTTTTTGTGCATAATAAGGAGGCACTTCCTTGCGTGCGAAGATATAGCTGGTGGGTCCGAGCTATCAGTGGCGGTAACGATTTTTTCACGAAATACAGAGGCCCTTTCGGTGGGTCCATGATGTCAAGTGGAGGAATCATTATTTTGCGCGTACTAAGGCGGTATTTCGTTGCGTGCGACCGTGGACCCAGCTATCGGCCTCTCCACGTACAGTCCACTTCCGATGCATGTCGATCGTTGACTACGTTGACTAGGCTGCGCCGAGAGCACCAGGGTGGTGGACGGCGGCAAGGCCTAGGAAGGGAATGACACGGAGGCAGGGAAGACTCGGCAGTTGTATCCCATGCGGAGGGGAGTACGATTGTACGAGGGTTTACTGGTTCGTCTGCCATCGCCGGAGAATAACAACAGGTCTGGGTGAGTAGAGGGATGGCTAGGCCAGTGATGGGAGTACGATGGGGCGGTGAGGCCTGCGCGGCAGCACAGCACACCGTGGGGAGGAGGGAGCATGCAGTCCCGCCGACGCTTGTTTGAGCGGCTGGAGCAGGAAGAGCAGAGATTGAAGAAGCACGACGGCCGTTCGATGGACATCCAACAGTCACTGCTTGTGCGTCAACCTTTTTTTAGGAAAGCCTCAAATATGTGGAAAACAGCATACATCCCATCTGCCATTATTTCTAATAATTTATAGCCCATTTGCTAATTCTTAAGGTTTTTTTGGAGCCCATATTCTTTTTGATGGCATTACAACCCATATTGTGCCCACGGTTAAAAAACTATACGGAATTTTGCATATTTCGGTGCGGTCCGAACTGTTTTTAATCCCGAAATTTCGACTCACATTCAAACTGATTTTAAAAATAAATGTATATCAATATAAAATCCAACAAATTCTCCACGCATAAAATTTAATGTAATTTAAAATCTCGAAACGAAAAAAAAGATATTTGAAACTAATTGCCGGTTTGATGTGTTTTAAAAATGTACGGCCCAGTTCTCATTACTAATAGACCATTTTCTCGGCCAGCCGAATGAAGCTCTCCTCTTGAAAGATTTGCAGCCCAACAAGCCTAAGAAAGCGACTTACTTGGCAAATCACAAAAAAATTGGGTTGTGGCCGTGGACATAGCTGTCAGCCTCTCCACGTACAGTACTCTTCTGATGGAAGTCGGTCGTTGACCACATTGACCACGCCACGTCGAGAGCACCAAGGCGGTGGACAACGGCGAGGCCTAGGAAGGGGATGACGCGGAGCCGAGGAAGACGCGGCAGTGGATGCCCATGCGGAGAGGAGTACGAGGGTTCACTGGTTCGGCTGCGGCGTGAGGCTGGCGTCGCCGTAGAATAACAGGGGGTGTGGGTAAGTAGAGGGATACCCTGGGCCAGCGGTGGGAGTAGTAGGGGGCGGTGAGGGCTCCGTGGCATCACAGCCGACCACGAGAGGAAGGAGCACGCGGCACGACCGGCGCTGCTTTGGGCGGCTGGAGCAAGAAGACCAGAGGTTGAAGAAGCACTATGGCCGTTGGATGGACATCGTACGGTCACTGGAGCTAGAATCGTTCATATTGACTAACCTGACAAAGCCCTCCGTCCTCATCAACTTAGTAGTCCCACCAGTTAGTCACCCACTATGGTGGGTCCCAGCTAGCAGGGGTATTCATTTTTTGGTGCTTAAGAAGGAGGAACTTTCTTGCGTGCGAAGACATAGCTGGTGGGTCCGAGCTGTCAGCGGGGGGAACATTTTTTTCACGAAATACAGAAGCCCTTCCCACGTACAGTGCACGTATAGTGCATAATAAGGAGGAACTTTCCTTGCCTGCGACCATGGACCTCGTGGGTTCTAGCCGTCAGGCTCTCCACGTACAATCCTCTTTCGATGACTCTCGTATGTTGACCACGCCGCGCCGAGCGCACCGAGGCGGTGGACGACGGCGAGGCCCCAGACTGGAATGACCCGGAGATGGGGAAGACGCGGCAGTGGACTCACAGACGAAGAGGAGTGGGAAACTTGATTGGTTCGGGTGCGGGGTAGGCCTACACTCGGCAGAGAATAACAGGAGGTGCGGAGTGGAGGGATGGCCTGGCCGTCGGCGGGGTAGCGTTTCGCTGAGGAGCGCAAAACAACGCCGTTGGACGCCGAAGGCTGGAGCAGGCGGTTCCAGCAGCACTGGGGCAAGAAGACGAGAGATTGAAGAAGAATGCCGGCCATTGGATATAAATCCAACGTCTTCTTAGGCTTCGACCTACTAGCCCACATGTCAGCCAGTCCATTTGTTTTTTTAGTCCATTTGGTGGGCTGGGTGAAACAATGATGAAGCATCTAAGCAGCCCGTTTAAATCCCATTTGCATTTTTCTCGAAATCCGCAGACTTGCTGGGATGGGTGAAAATATCATGTTGGGCTAGACGGAGAAATGTTATAAAACCATAAACACATGATTGCACGTTAGTAAAATCATTGCAAGCTTATGTACGCAATCACTAGGAGTTAACTTGCCAAGTTATATATAAACAATTATTATTATTTTGTAAGAACTTTCAACTTACGAAATAAAATAACATTTTAATTTGATGAATTAATAGTACGTGGGGTGTTATTATTTTTTAGGCTAGACGTGGGACAGTTGAGTTGGTTCTAGGGGAAAGTACTGGGAGAAAACTCAGTTTACATCGAAAAAGAAAGTGGGAGAAAATTCAGTGACCTGCTGGGTCCACCTGAGGAGGGGAATATGTTGGGAGGAAGGAGATTTAAAGCACGACAGCCGAGTGAACTAGTTTTTTACGGACAAGTGAACTACTTTACATACATAAGCAAATGGCCACTAAAAAAGCAATCAGGTTAATGGGTTCTTAAAAGAAATATTTCGGACAAAACAGATAATTACGACACATAGGCTAATGCGTGAAACACTCAGATGATAAAGGTGCTTATAAATAGATAAAGTAAAACATCTAGACCTTCCTAGCACGCTTGATCATGATGTTGTGGCTGTCCGTGTACTCGTCGGTTACGGGAAGCAGACACGCCCTCATGTCCAAGATCTGCCTGTACATGTCGTAGCATGCGTATGCGTCCTTGGCCATGTAGGTTATGTAGGCTAGATGCAGAGGTACCTCCCACGTGTTCAGGTCGGCTTCTTTCATGTTGGCGTATCAGGAGTCGATGATGGTCTCAGCGAGGTCAACCACGGAGTCCTTCTCCTACCCATTGCTGATGATCTTGTATTGCTCCTGGATGTCGACAAGCTTGTTGCACCAGATGGCCGAATCGTCACGTTCTTCCTTGTCTCCACCGTAGCGAAGGTGCAGTCGGCGCTGCCGATGAAACGGGCAAATGCTCCAGAACCTGGTGCGGCCATAGGACTGAGGCGAGGCAGAGCTTCACCGAGTCTGTATCGTTGGTGTACATCACATTCAACTTGGTGCAGCCATAGGACTGAACGGCGAACTCGAAGGGGAACTCCTTGCTGAAGTCCATATCCAGCAGGCTCACCCCTCGGATCGTCATTGGAGTCTCTTCGAGTGAACGAGCGTGTAGGCGGCGGCAGCAGTTCGTTTTTCAGCTCTTGGGGAACTGGATTCAACAGTAAGCTAAGTGTGTACAGGCGACAACAGTTACTACGCCTCCCTCGTCCGCTGCACGGCCGGCAGAAGATGCACCCTCGGCGCATTGAAACGCCTCCATTAAGAAACCTACTCCGGCCACACGTCGGTTCACGAGCGGGTCTGTATTGGTACTGTAATAAGAGTTAGTGGTCACTTTACTTAAATTTAATTAGCTTTAATAGAAATTTATACTTAAAACAAGCAATGCATTCGCTCGTTCTATTAGTGCCACATGATCAACATGCACAACAATTAGAATTATTGTTCTCACGACGCACACGATCAGCACATTTGTCGCACTTTCACAAAGATAATACTACCAAGTTTGAACTGTTTGTTATGGTTGTTGTCCTCTGCATCATCATGCCATGTTTCCCAGCTTGCAAGATTCAGAACCAACAAATAAGATCCAAATAATAAGTACAACAAAGATGCTTACACATCTCATTGATTCCCAACTTGCAAGTTTCAGAACCAACAAATAAGATCCAAATAATAAGTACAACAAAGATGCCTACACATCTCATTGATTCCCAGCTTGCAAGATTCAGAACCAAGAAATAAGATTCAAATAATAAGTACAACAAAGATGCCTACACATCTCACTGATTCCCAGCTTGCAAGATTCAGAACCAACCCATTAGAGCCTTTTGATAAAGTGAATATCGGGATTAAATCCATCTTGGCTAGGCATGTCATACAGTCGAAGAACTTGGCGAATGCTCTTGACCGTCACAACATCTGTAGTTGAGTATTCCTGTTTGCATAGCATGTTTTCACAACCCAAACAAGGAGACAGGAGAGCATGATTTCGCTTTAATAGCGGCCTCCTTGAACTCAACCTCCAGCTCTACTTGGATGAGGTCTGCCTGAAGTTCCATGATTCAATTCATGCACCTTTTTCTGCAGTTCACCTGAAATGAAGCAAAAGATTGCATCATTCAGCTAGCAAGAAGTACTTGCTCTTATGAGCTGGCAGGTTCTTCTTTAGTAGTTGCACTAAAATTGAGGAACATTAAGGTTGGCTGTCCGGCTCATGTAAGGTGCAACTATAATTTTCTTATCCTTTTGTGCAGTTCCACTAAAATAAAGTGCCATTGTGGTGACAGTGACGGCTCCATCTTGCAAAGGCTAATAAAATGTTGCATGAGATTACCGGCAAAACATGACGGAGATTTTGGAAACTCCAATCACCATTTTGTGCAGTTCCACCAAAATTGAGAGATGTTGCCCACGTGACATTTTAGTTGAACTGCACAAGACACTCATTCCAAAAAAAGTGTTTTGTGGAGTTCACCAAAAGGTCACAATAGCAACAAGGTGAAATGGATATCCCTATCTGCACAAAAATATAGAAAGTAAACAGTTGCTGGTCAATAAGAATATATGAAACATATACAAAATGAAAAGAAGCATCTTAATTATGTTCATGGCAATCACGCAAGGAGAGTAGAAATTTTAAAACATTAGCAATGCTTCATGTTACCAGAAGCATTACGATCAACAATGAGATTCCTCAAATATGGGATTACTTTAATGGTGGCATTGCTTGTCTACCAGACATAGTAACTCAATAGCAGCTAAAGAGTTATTTAAGGGCATGGGACCATGGGGACACCAGGACACTCAGCAGCGTAAAGGAGCAACTTACTTATCATACTGGGGAAAACAGCAGGAGTGCCATTTGTAACACAGTTTAATTGCATCTTATCACTGGAGGCATTAGATTAACAATAACACTGGTTAGACATGTCCCTAAGGTAACAGTGTGATCGCTTCATTTTACATGCACACTTACATTAACAATAGCAAAAGGTTGGTATAAGGACATGCAACAGTGGACGCATCAGGACAATGTACCTACAAGGAGGCATAAAGTGGAGATACCGAGTTTGTTCATGCTATGCGAGGGCAGCAAACCTAATCCTGGAGACCTTGTACTATGTGAGGGCAACAAATCTAATCCTAGAGACCTTTTACTATGTGAGGGCAGCAAATCTAATCCTGGAGACCTTTTTCTATGTGAGGGCAGCAAATCTAATCCCGGAGACCTTTTACTATGTGATGGCAGCAAATCTAATCCTGAGACCTTTTACTATGTGATGGCAGCAAATCTAATCCTGAGACCTTTTAGTATCTGAGGGTAGAAAATCTAATCCTGGAGACCTTTTACTATGTGATGGCAGCAAATCTAATCCTGGACATACTCTGTTGACTTGTCCACCAGCCACCACTTTCTATCCTTTTTTCAACCAATAATAGATCTGTTCCTTATCCAGTTTGTAATGCGTTTTTCCATTATTTCCCTTTTCAACCAAGAGACCGGTTGGGTATCCGGTCTCTACTACTTTCACCATATTATTTCCTCTTTGAATTAAGTCCTAGATTCATGCTACAACTTTCCCCCCTTTCTTTGTTGTTTGAACAAAAGCCCTAGATTCGAATGCATGAAGTAGCTTTACCTCTAATAATACTAAAAATTTAGGTGGCTTTGGAAGAGCTGATGGGAGTAGAAAAAGATGCACATGCAGACACGTGGGGAGCTGGGGCAGTAGAGCAAGGCCGCTTTCGAAGAACTTATACCCGAGGGTCGCCGGGATGTCGGCGGCGGCAGGTCGGATCTGCGGACAATACGGTAGGGAGGAGAAGGGTCGGAGGACCTCCTGAGCCGGTGCTGTGTCAGAGAGAACGGCACGGGCAGAGGATCGGGCCCCTCCGGCAGCTGTGGGTTTCCTCCCTCAGCGGTGATGACCGCGTGAACGATGCACCTTTTAGTCCTCTACACACACCGGCCGAAGGGATCCGGCCGGATCTGTGACCAGCGGTGAGCAGAGAGAAAATGTCGCTACCGCTGTCTTGTTTATATCTGGAGAGGATGAGAGAATGAAGAGAGCAACCCTAGTAAAGCAAGCGCTCAGGCCCCTACGTCCGTATATAGTGGAGTGATTATCTTTTTTCTCTCCACAACAAGTGTTTCAATTTGTGTACGTGGCATTAAAGAAAAGAAACTCTCTATTTAAGGTGACTACTGTACGACTCCTACTTACTACTAGTAGTACTACAGTATTGTTCACTTGTGCTCCCCGCCCCTCCATTCATTGAACAACCCCACGGGTGAATAAACATACAGTAAGTACTGTATTTATTTAGAATGAAGAAGCTCGAACTATTTTCGCGTAGTTAAAAGTTGAGGGCGAGGCTTTTCCCAGGCAGTACGCGCGGCAGTTTTCGGGTAGGCGGTTTGACAGAGAGGCGAGGAGGGTGAGCGAGTGGGGCTGTGCGATTTGACGGCGCGTTACTGCTGGAAAGACTTGTGATATGACCACTCACTATAGTCGTGAATTACTGGCGCCCCGACCGGGTGATGCCCCCCTTCCGTTCCGCGCTCTAATCTGGTGCATGACACGTCGACCCGGATGCTGGCTCTCCCACATGTCGGAGTAGTAAGAAGGAGCAAAGAATGATGCGGTATATACTAGTACTATACTACTCCCTCCGTTCCTAAATATAAGTCTTTGGAGAGATTTCACTATGGACCACATACAGAGAAAAATGAGTGAATCTACACATAAAATGCATCTATGTACATCCGTATGTGGTCCATAGTGTAATATCTACGAAGACTTATATTTAGGAACGGAGGGAGTACTACTCAGGTCGGAGGAGTGCGAACCACGACAGCCCAGTGAACCAGCAGTGCGAACCACGGTAGCCCAGTGAACCAGCAGTAGAAAACAATGTGGTGATATGGCCATAAAAACAACAATGTGCTATGGTCCACACTGTAGCATGTACAGTAACACTCTTCTTTGTTTGGATCCCTGAGTTAGAGCTAGTTTGGGTTGAAATAGCCTCAAATTATCGAAACAAGAGGGGTTAGTTTGAGCTAGTTTGCTCTAAACCAGCTAAAAAAACTAGCCCGGTGGAGAGGTTCTAATTGGGTTAGTTATCCTCGGGCCCACTAAAAGAGAACTAAAAAATCTCCCCTGCCCGCACCAGATTGCTCCCCCCCTCTCGCACGACTCCTCTCTGTTCCCCATAGGGTCGCCCACCCAAGCGCCGCTCGCCCTCTCTCTCCTCCCGGTGCCCTCTCCTTCCGGCCTCCGCCGCTCTACTCCGGCCGCCCTCTCCCTCCGACCTTTGAAGGTCGCCCCGCTCCCCCTTCACCAGTCGTTTTTCTCCCTCTGTCGTGCGCGGGGGCGGCGCATCTACCAGGGAGGTCACGAGAGGGGTGAGTTTGTTCGTTCCTTCTCTGTCTCACGGCCATATCATTGATCTTGCTTGCTCTAGCGCTAATTCTGATTTGGAAAAGTAGATCCTGATCAAACTTGTTATAGATTTGTGGTGCACACATGGAATTGTTTGATGCTGCTTGAGGAGGTAATAAATCTTTCTAGAGGCCCAAAGATTCAGGTCACCTTTCTAGGTATTTTAATTTCAGGCTTGCATTATTTCTAGAGGCCCAAAGATTCATTTCACCTTTCTAGGTATTTCAATTTCAGGCTTGCATTATTTCTAGAGGCCCAAAGATTCAGTTCACCTTTCTAGGTATTTCAGTTTCAGGCTTGAATTATTTCTAGAGGCCCAAAGATTTAGTTCACCTTTCTAGGTATTTCACTTTCAGGCTTGCATTATTTCTAGAGGCCCAAAGATTCAGTTCACCTTTCTAGGTATTTCAGTTTCAGGCTTGCATTATTTCTAGAGGCCCAAAGATTCAGTTCACCTTTCTAGGTATTTTAGTTACAGGCTTGCATTATTTCTAGAGGCCCAAAGATTAAGTTCCCAGTCGGCGACAAGCGGCCCTGCTACCTATGCCAGTGTTGACCTCAACTCGCAAGGGCCGGCATCGGAGGGGTTCCTAGGGCTTGGGCTCTACAGAGCCTTCCTCCAGAGCGATGATGGCGAGCTCCTCCCTCGGTGCATGAGGGGCTCCGGGCTCCCTCCCTATCGTGAATGACTTCCGTGATGAGTTAGCTCATTCTTTGTTTCATGAAGTGTTTTTTATTGTGTGAAGATGGATTGACGACTTGTATGTTTAAGTGGGATACCTCATTTGTATGGACAAAGTAAAAATTATCATGTTTTGCATGCTTGATTTGTATAGATGGTTCGTTTATGTCAATTGTGAGCGGGAGGAGGACACAGAAGAACCGGACACACCAAGAGGGCGCTTGGATCCATGGGACTTATTTTAGTCTGACTAAAAATAGTCTCTTTAAGAGGCTAAAGTTCCAAGCACCCCTGACTAAAGAGGGGCTAAAACTAGTCTTGAGACTAATTTTTTTTAGTCAGGGGTACACCTACTAAAATGTGGATTAGTCCCCTCTCTCCTCATTTAACTCCTCTCCTTTAACACAGGCGAGTTCTGGATTTGAGGGTTTGGAGGATAATAAATGCTCATTAACTTGATTTTAGTCTCTTTAGTATTTGGATCCAAGAATGGGTGAGGCTAGGAGGTTTTAGTCCCACTACTTTTAGTCATGGAACTAAAAAGTATCCAAGCACCCTCCAAATCCGGCAGGAAATAGGGTCCAAAGTAGTCAAATGATTGAGATAGAGCATTTATTGTCAATCTAACCCTGCCATCCATACACCTCTTTGGTTTAGAGTTAGTTCAAGGTTAGAATCTAACTCTAACCTCTAACTGAGTTAGAGTTCTCCTCATCTCGGTTCATTGCCATCATACTTTCCCCATTCCTGTGTTTTCATTATCCTGGGAATCAAACAGGCCCTTTTTTTGTGGGAAAAATCAAAGAGGCCCTTAGACTGGTTTAGGTCCGGTCATTTTTTATGAACGTGTTATGTCCAAAATTTAATGAACGTGCTCCAGTTTCCACAAAAATAATCTGGTTTCATGTAGTAATTCATTCATTTATTTATTCTTCTGTGGGGGGTTTGCATGTAATTCGTGAGGTCTGAAATGTAATGTACCCCGGCATATGCTCCGAGTCGTGCATGCACTACGACCCAGATGCTCTATGTCCCACATGTCGGCGAATGGGAGCACGTGGAAATAGCCTAGGAGTACATATAGGAGGATAGATGCGTGAAAAAATATGTACTGTGAAGCGTAGCCGCGGTTAGAAAAGGAGACCTAAAGTGATGACAGCTATAGGTCACACGCACCCAACTAGTGGTACTAGACATACAACTAATTTTTCCCTCAAAAAAAAGAGGCACGAGTGCTCAGTACTCCTATTCTATAAACACGAGTCCCATCTGACAACGGCGTCCGTGCTACAGCTAGCTCTCCTCCCTCGTTTCTCTCTTCTAATTATAAACTCGGCCGACGCCCGGTGGGCGGGGTGGGTTTGCTCAACTGCGGCCCCACCTCATAGTGAAAACGTTATGACTAGAATAAAAATGCCATATACTCCCTCCGTTCATAAATATAAGCCTTTTAGATACTATTTCAAATGGAATACAGCATAAAGATGTATGTAGACATAGTTTAGAGTGTAGATTCACTCATTTTGTTCCGTATGTAGTAGTCACTTGCTGGAATCTTTAGAAAGACTTATATTTGGGAACGTAGGGAGTACTATACAAATAAAACATTAAGGCCACGAGGCGATGCAGTGCTGGTTACAGGAGGCAAGAAGAAGAGATGCATCCATCGACGATGTCCACCTCCTCGACTCAGGGCGCCGGCCCACCGAATGGCGCCTAAGTAGCAGCGGCTTTCGTGGCCAGGTCGACATGCTTCTGAACAATGCGTCCAAAGATTCCAGCCGCTGGAAGAAGGCCAACGTCTTTCTGTCCTTGCTTGCCTTGTAGTGGCCTATGTAGACGATTTCCTCGTATGCGTGGATGTGCAGGTCGATGATTTCTTGCATGGCGAGGCGCTACGCGGCGAGCGCGGCCTCGAGGTGCACATTCTTCGTTGCAACCTCCGGCACCTGCAGGGCCACCAGGGCTTGAAAGAGTTCGTCACCATGGAGGCCGATGAGGGTGGCAGGCAATGAGGAGCCTGGGCGTGCGGGCCGGAGCAGTACGGCAAGGTCGTCCGCATGCTTCTTAATGGCGGTGAACTTGTGGATGGAGTTGACCATCATGTCGTCCATGCGAGAGGCGAAGCCGGCATCGACGAGGGCTACGATGCTTGCAGTCGCCAGCACCGTCTAGAAACGCTGCATGGTGCGGGGTCGCAGGCCGGCGCCTTGGATGATAAGGCACAGCTGACTGCCGCTCGCGTCCATCACCTCCATAGGTGCTTGTGGCTTCTGGTCCCTTGGTCTTGGATTGGAGTGAGCAGTGTTGCGCAGAGACTTAGGAGTAGGGGGTTGTTTGGATTGTGACTATCTTTGCCATATATTGCCACATGATTTTTGCCACACTTGCCTTAGTTGAGTTGCTCAAATTATTAGCCACACTTTGGCTTGCCTAGGGGAATCTTGCCACACTTTTTATGTCTATGACATGTGGGGCTCACTGCTCATAAAAAAATCCTTTCCTTAGGTGTGGCTAGAACCAAACACCTACCTAACTTGGTCAAACTTGCCTAAGGTTAGGTGTGGCAAAGTGTGGCAAGGTGTGGCTAGGAACCAAACAGTCCCTAGATGGATTGGAGTGGTGGGGCGCCTTTATTATATGAGAGTCCAAACTCTGTTGCATTCACGTCGTGCTGGCTCTATTCTACTTCTCCAATTAATTAACTCTGCATGTAATTGAGGATGCATCATTGACCATTCAACGTCTCGGGAACCGCTACCCTCTCCCTCCTTGGCATTCAAGCACCTATGGACCCGTCGACAACGAGGTGCCTATGGGGACTTCGTAAATTTTAAGATGATAGTGCCATGCGTGTGTGCCTTCATAGGGGTGAGTGTATGCGCGTGTATATGAGCGCTTGCGTCTGTACTATGTCAAAAAAAACATAAATGCGTGTCAAAAAGAGACTAGTCAGTATACTCAATATTGTGCACCTCAGAGAGGAAAATGGTAGAACTAGTACATATTTATTTACGGTGTAGATTCACTCATTTTGCTCCGTATGTACTCCGTGTCGGTGTAGTCTAGTCACTTGTTGAAATCTCTAGAAGGGAAAATACTCCTTTCTGGTTTATAGGGCTATACTAGCAAGTAGTTGTATGTACTAGTACAATAGTGGGCTCACATAGCAATTTTGTCTCATGCAACATTCGGTTTGCACTTGGCTCTTCGCCTCTTCGAGAAGACAAACAATGATGTTACTACTACTGCTTCTACAGTGCCGAAACCACTGCTGCATGTCCGTCCACCGCGAGTGGGACGGATATCTTGTTGTAGAAGTACTACTAAGCAAAAGCCTGTGCTCGTTTGCGAGCAACCGCATGCATGGGCGAGGGAGAAGGCTTGTAGTAAAATCAAGCTTCTCCTCGTTGTACGAGTTGACGCGACACATCATAGAACTGGCCCCACATGTTTGCCTCTAAACTTGGCTGAAAGACCCATCGTGTACAATATATTTGCTGCAACCTCTAACATTTACCCACACAAATTAAAATATATGTGGCCGTATGCATCATTCTGATGCAGAGGCCGGGGAGTCCCCCCTTTTCGAAAAAAAACAAATTAAAATATATATTCCTGTCTTGACCAGATGAGCGTGCAAACTATAATCACCAGGGTGACAGGTAGGGCCAGAAGACTATTTTAATTTTTTAATAAAAACTTCGAGACGGCCACATAGCATGGAGCCGACCCGAACGATTTTAAGCTTAGAGGCACGGTACACGCTACCCTAGACTACTCTACACATGAAACTGCCACACGAGCATCCAGGTTGCGCTTGGCTCTTCGCCTCTTCGGGAAGTGAAACAATGATGGAGTACTACTGCACAGGAGGAGTACTACAGTATGCTTCTGGCCATCTGACACCGATTGAACTGATGCATGTCCACCGCGTGCGGGAGGGAGAGCGTGTAGCGAAAGCTTCTCCTAGTCTTGCCAGCCACCACGCTCATGGGTGAGGGAGGGACGCTCCTACCTTTGCGTGTATGACATGTGGGCCCGACAGGTGGGTGGCCAACCTGTCATACAGCCAAAGGCAGGTGCAGTTAAGTCCGCGAGGGAGAGGATAATCATACTTCTCGTTGACGTACGAGTTGACACGACACACCAAAGAACTACACTCGATATATTTCAATAATTTGCGGTTACCGATGCATTAATTACAATGCATGCGTGCATGCCGTGACTCTCCTTTTGGTCCTTGCATGTGTTGATTTAATGCACCTTGAAGTAGCACTCCCTCCGATTTTTTTTACTTTGCGTATAACTTTTCCTTGTTTTTCTTAGATTAGTCTGCGTGTCTGCGTTGGTTTCCATCTGTGCCCCCGCTCGATTAGTTCTGCCCCCATTAATCACGCCAGTTTCCAAAGCAGAAAATGGCTACAGGCAAATGCATGCAGCGCTGGATGCGGCTTGACCGCTTGGGGAAGCCAACTCAAGCGAAAAGGAAGGAGGACCAACCAACCATTGCATTCACATTTACTGTCGATATTTATGCAGCTTACTCATGTGCAGGGGCAAATTTGTCCAGAAAACTCAAACTACTGCCTTCCTTGGTATGCGGCAGGAGAGTTATGCGTAGAGTATAAAATATGTGACGGTAAAGCTTTGTAATGCCCCGGCCCAAGCGAGAGATGGTTGTGCACGAGGAGTGCGAGATCATGCAGATGGAACAGGAACCGACAAGGGAGCTCACTAAGGTCTCGATGGACCTCACCGTGCTCCACTGCCCCTTGTGCCTCTGCCCCTTGACGCCTCCAGTGTATGAGGTTCGAATACACCTCGTCCGTTCGGCTGACTGATAAAGGTGCAGGTTTCTTGATTGATGTGATGTTCGATTGATTTCTGTAGTGCAAGGGAGGGCATCTGGCCTGCGCGGACTGTTGCGTCGAGCACCCCGGGAACCAGGGGTAGTGCTAGAAGTGCGAGCACGGAGGTGGCTTCTACGTGCGGAACACGGCGGTGGACGTCGTCGTTTCGTCGCTGAGGGTGGAGTGCCTGCACGAAGGTTGTGGGCTCTACGTCACTTACCACAAGCTCGCCGATCACCAGAGCGTGTGTCCGCCCGTGCCCTGCAAATGCCCCGTGCCCGTCTGCGCTATGAAGGCCCACCGCCGATGCTCTACCACCAATGCGCATCCCATGCCCATGCACAAGATCCAGTACGGCAAGGTGCTCCAGCGGCAAGTGCCAGTGTCGGAGCCATGACTCTTGCTGTTCGCGGAGGAGGACGGCCACGCGTTTTTCTTGGTCGCCGGCGTGCTCGACATTGGCGCGCCTATTGCCATGTCGATGGTCTGCATCAGAGCGGGGGCGTCCCCACTGCCGCACTACATAGCCAGGCTGTGGGCGAACGGCCCGCCGGGGGAGCCCGAAGGCACGACCGACGCCGTCAAGGTGGAAATGGAGGTGACAAGCAGCAAGGATCCCGGTGATGTCGACGTGTAGGAGCTGACCTTCTTCACAGTTCCGCCCAAGCTGCTGGCCGGGGCTAAGCTGGTGTCCCTCCACATTCAGATTGACAAGCTCACGTCCTAAATGTTTCTATAGTGCCTTGTGTTTATCTTAGTGATATGCTAATATAGGGATTACCTCGGTCTACTTTAGCTTAAGAAATGGTGGGTTTTGGTGGCGATGCAACAATTACTTAGACACCAGATCAGTAATTTCCAACAGTCGAACAGATATTTTGTGTATGTCGGATATAAAGTTCCTTTGGGTAAGAAGTAGTAGATAAAAGGAGATGTATGTAGACGTATTTTAGTTTTAGATACGCCCCTTTTTATCCATTTTGACGACAAGCACTCCCTCCGTTCCACAATACATGCCTTCCATTTGTCAAAATATAGATATATCTAGACATGTTTTAGTATATAGGTACATCCATGATAGAGCCAGTCGGATGGTTGAGAACACTACAATTCGTAGCTACAGATGCATGTGTGACTCCCAGATGCAGAAGCCGGGGGTCATCATCCTCCTTCTCGAGAAAAAACAGACGCGTGTGTGAGAGGACGAGTGCGTGCGTGCACCTCTTCTCTTCCTGTATAACGTACTAAACTCAGAGTACTAGTTTTTGTGGGTGGCATGATGGTGCGTGCGAGAAGTCCCGAGAGATAGGTTTAATGCGTCGAAAAAAAGACTAGCCTATAGCTCGCCACGCGGCTATTCCTATCGAATGCCCCATTAACCGTAAGATATGTATACGACGGTGCCAGTTATTGCACGTACACAGTAGAAAAAGTGCACCACGGCCAAGAACACGTGCCCACGTAAGGCCATCCGGGAATAGTGCCGCACTTCGAAACTAAAACCGTCAATAAATTTTGAGCTTGCATCTCGTCACATTCCAAATTACTCCATGCTATATTGAATTGCAAACCTGTTCACACCGATCACAACCTAAACAGTTTCCCACTTAGGAGCGTATTAGTACTCGGTTATAAATACTTGTATGCCAAGATGACTGCGCATTCCTCCTCAACTCCTCATCCACAAGAACAAACAAGTCATTCATCATCCTTCCCTTGCATCTGCCATGGCCAGCGTGAGCTCTGGGTCGAGAGATTGCCACCATGGAGAGGCGAGTATGGATGCGGAAGCACAGAGGTCCCGTTGCTCCGTTGAAGCAGCACGGAGGTCCCGCCGCGCCGTCGATGCAGCAGACTGGTCCGACCACGCCGCGGAAGGAGCAGAGATGTCCCGCCGCGCCGCGAATGCAGCAAAGATGTGCCGCCATGCCGCGGCGGCCTGGGAAAATTTCTCATGGGCAGGCGACGACTGTTGCAGGCGCATGCATGCGATCATCCATAGCCAGATGGATCAGATCTCCGGCTGGGCGAGTTTGCAGGATGACATGAAAGCTTCGTTTGAACAGGCTACCGGTGTCATCCGGCAACTAAGGGAGGGCAATGAGAGGCTCTGGGCCGAGCGTGACCTGCTGAGGGCAAAGATCGTCCGAAGTGTAGACCAGCAGGAGGAGACTAGTGCCTTGTTGAAGAGGACCGGCGTCATCGTCAAGAAACTTATGGACGAGAATGACATGCTCCGCATCGAGCGCCAAAGACTGGTGGAGGAATCCGTGGATGTTCTTAGGCAGGGTCTTGAGGACACGAAAGAGCTCATCGCCGCTCGCCGCGGAGACTAGTTCCCGCGGCCTGCAGCAACTTATCAAGAAAGTAGATATCGGCGAGCCAGATCCATGTCTTCCTTCTTCTTTTGCCCTTGTGTATTTCGGGCGTAGCCGCATATGGCTTTTTTAATTATCTTTCTAATTATGTAAGACAATTAATCGTCCTTATATATTCATTAGTCTTGCTATAAGTCGCAGTAGATGCTATATAGGTCTGTCGGATCTTACATAAAGATCCGTGCTTTCAGATTTTCTTTTTTCTCTCTTAAATCTCAGTCGAGTGAGACATAGCCACGCCATTAAGCAGAGGCTCGGGCGCCATTAATGGACACCATGGGAGAGAGGTAGACGGCAGATGGAGGTCAAAGGGCTCTCGTCCAGATAAGCACGTGCAGGGGTATGATCGCATGCCTCTCGTACTCAAATAGCTACCCTGCACGGCGCCTCCTAGCTAATAAAAAATGGGGACGCGTGGCGGCACGTAAATGGTAGTAAATAGAACGCCCACGGTTTCAATAATACTTGTGTTTCCGATTTTAACGTGACAGCACTTGTTCCAAAATGACTTTGTTGATTGTTAGTGTGTGCGCCTTAGCAAATCGGACATGGCACCAAGCCAAGTTTCATTATTTTCAATGGTGTTTTGGATTTACAGATACTAATGGAAACAACAAAAGATGTTTCTTGCAGATTCAGACAATCCAGGATGAGCCTCCCAAAATTCCAGCTCTGTCAATATTGAGGAGATCACTGGCCAGGATTTTGCTGAAGTTCAGAAGCCAGCACACAGGCAGAAAATAAAATAAAATTGTTGATGATTCTTTCTGCAGGAGGAGCAACATGATTGCTAAGCTCACTAAGGGATACAAGGATCAGGCTGCTGCAGAAGCCAACATAAATGAACTCAGGATGGATCGCTGCACCCAGCAATGTCCCAAGAAAATGAAGAAGGCTGTCACTGTCAATTTGGGTCCCCAGTTTGATGCTGTAATTATAATTAAGCAGGCACCACCTCCTCCAGAAATCCCTATGAAGACTCTGCAGGCCATTGGCACTGGACCATGTAAGATGGCTCCTCATGAGGTGTCCTCTAGTGCCCTGCAATATGACAGTTCTGATGAATAGAAGCTGCTATTGCATTGTGGGTTTTGTGGGCTCCCATAACTACCAACTAGTTATGATTTCCATGCTTTATGTTTGCTTTTATGTGTTATTTGGATGCCTGCGTGCATCAACTATAAGTTTGGGTTGTAATAATTACTCTATGTGCTACCTCTGTCACTATGAGCTTGCTGTCAGAAGAACCTGCTTTTATATGTGTCAGCTCTATATGGTGATCTACCCATCCATGCACCTCCCATCATACTGTGGCTACTATTATATCTTTGACACAATCTGCTCCAGTTATATCACCAATCATTTTGGTTGTTCATATTATGCTTTTCATAATATGATCCAATGCTACCACCTATATTATTTTTCATGAATAGGAGCTGGAATATCTTAAAGTGGAATGTGAGAGGTATCAACTCCACTGCTAGATGGAATGATATTAGAAAGAAAATTGAGGAAAGTGCTTGTTGTATCATGACCTTTCAAGAAACCAAGAGAGAGATATTTGACAGCACATATATCAAGAATTTTTGCCCCAAAAGATTCAACCAATACTGTTACTCACCCTCTAATGCCAGCTCTGGAGGTTTGATTACTATTTGGAATGGTAATATTATGAACGGCAAGATAATATCCAAAAGCTACTTTCATATCACCATTGAGTTTACATCTAACCTGGATAATTCATGTTGGTTCCTCACTAATGTATATGGGTCCAACTACATTGAAGGTAAAATGGAGTTCACTGACTGGCTTATGAATTTAAATATGCAGCAATCCAAGTTATGGACGATTGTGGATGACTTTAACTTTATAAGAAGCCCTGATAATAGGAATAAACCAGGTGGTGATCCTGTCAGTATAATGACTTTCAATAATATTATTGTCAATTTGGATTTAGTTGAAATCCCCCTTAAAGGAAGATCCTTCACATGGAGCAATAAACAAGATCAGCCACTTTTGGAAAAGCTAGATTGGATTTTCACTAGCCCCCACTGGACTACTGCTCATCCATCTACTATGGCCATCCCCTTGGCTAAAATCACATCTGACCATGTGCCTATCAAAATTCTAATTGACAGCAACATCCCCAAAAGCCAGATTTTCAGATTTGAAGAATATTGGACTGAATTTAGTGGATTTCTTGAAACAGTGGAGAAACATTGGTTCAATTCAACCCATTACTCTGATTCTACTAAAAATATTAACTCAAAATTTAAGGCCATCAGAAGAGGACTGAAAGCATGGAGTAAACAATACTCCCAACTGAATAAAATAATTGATAATTGTTGTTTCTATGTGAAAATTATGGATGGCATTGAGGAACAAAGACTGCTATCCAGGATTGAAAGGAATTTTAGAACTTTACTTGTCAAACATACAAACAAGTTATTGGAGTCTAAGAGAATATATTGGAGAATTAGGGCAAATATAAGATGGGCTAACTTGGGTGATGAAAATACCAAATTCTTTCATGCCATTGCTACTTATGTGTTCAGGCACAACTACATCACTTATCTTATGACTATGGATGGTCAACAAGTTTTTGAACATGACCATAAAGCTGCTATTATATGGGAATCTTTCAAAAATAGAATAGGCTCTGTTTCCACATATTCTCAAAACTTTGATATATCACATCTTGCTATGGAAGAGGATTTACATGATCTTGATAGACCTTTTTCAATCAAGAAATAGATGATATCATTAATAAAATGCCCAATGATAAATCCCCTGGTCCTGATGGTTTTAATGGACTATTATGAAGAAATGTTGGCACATCATCAAGCAATATTTCTACAAATTCATTAATGGTTTTATAATGAAGTTGTATCACTTGCACCTTCAACAATGCCTATATAACTCTGATACCTAAGAAAGATAATCCTGAATCACCTGATGATTATAGGCCAATTTCTCTTGTAAGTATGCCAATCAAAATACTTACAAAACTCCTTGCCAATAGATCCCAACAGATTATTATTTCTAGAGTTAGCAAGAATCAATATGGATTCATCAAGACAAGGAATATTCAGGACTGCCTTGCTTGGAGTTTTGAATACATACATATGTGTCACAAATCCAAGAAAGAAATCATCATTTTTAAGATTGACTTTGTAAAGGCTTTTGATAAAGTAAATTATATGGCCATCTTGTTCATGATGAAGCATCTGGGGTTCAGCAGCAAATGGATTAGATGGGTAACTACTATACTATCCACTACTACTACCTCTGTCCTTCTAAATGGTGTTCCTGGTAAGTGCATACAATGCAAATGTGGAGTCAGACAAGGAGATCCTTTCTCCCCTTTGCTATATGTTATGGTTGGAGAATTATTACAAATTTTGGTAAATGAAGCATGGAGGAATGGCCTACTTTCTTTGCCCATTGAAACAAACTATACTGAATGCTACCCTATCATACAATATGCTGACGATACACTTGTTATTCTGCCAGCTGCTGAGGTACAAATCAGGAAGTTTATTGAGATCCTTGATAAGTTTTCTAATTTCACCAGGCTTGTAGTAAACTACAGTAAATCCTCTATGGTACCTATCAATATCTCTGATGAAAAAGCTATGGATCTGGCCAACACCTTTAACTGCAAAAAAGAAGCTATGCCATTTACATATCTTGGCCTGCCTATGGGATCTACTAGGCCTAAAGTATCTGACTTGATGCCCATGGTATCTAGGATTGATCACAGACTTGCTGGTATTGCCACCATGATGTCATACTGAGGGAGACTTGTTCACCTGAAATCCATTGTTGCAGCTCTGCCTATCTTTGCTATGTGCTGCATCAGAGTTCCTTTCACCATACTGGATCATTTTGAAAAATCAGGTAGGAAATTCCTATGGTATGGCAAAGATATCAATAAAAAAGGGATCTGCCTTGTAAAATGGGATAATGTATGCTTGCCAAAAAAATCAGGTGGTCTGGGAGTGCTAGATCTAAGAGTCCAAAACAAAACCCTGCTTACAAAATTCCTATACAAATTCTTTAACAGGCAAAATATTCCCTGGGTTAACCTTATTTGGAACAATTACTATGACAATGGTGAGGTACCTAATTTCCCTACCAGGGTGGGCTCTTTCTGGTGGAGAGACTGTTGCTCTATTTTGAGAGAATTTAAAGACATGACCATAAGCTATGCTGGGAATGGTAATACAATCAAGCTATGGTCAGATAAATGGTCTTCTCAAATGCTCTCTCAGGCCATGCCTCAACTATTCTCCTATGCAAGAAAATTTGAGATCACACTTGCATCTGCCAGCAATATGGAAGAGGATGAATTCTATGACATATTCCATCTGCCAATGTCTGCTATTGCAGTACATCAGAGCATCAATCTAAGAATGTTGATAAATAACAAAGATAACCAGCAAACACCTGATTCATGGAAGTTCTATTGGGGTGGAACAAAATACTCTAACAAGAGAATATATCTGGAATACATGGGAAATCCTGCGGATGCTCCTAAACCCTTCCAATGGATTTGGAAATCATGTACCTTACCCAGACAGAAATTCTTTTTCTGGCTTCTATTGCAAGACAGATTGAATACCAGAGATCTATTAATCAGGAAGAATTTCTACATTGAGACAAGTAAGTGTGAGTTATGTGATGATGAGCCTAATGAACATCTAATGCACCTATTTTTTAGTTGTGATTTCAGCCAAAACTTATTCTCAGATTTTAAACCAAGTATCTAATGCACCTAATGAGTTATGTGATGATGAACCAAGTATCTTCCTCTGGAGTGCCCAGATGTTTGAATTTTATTCTCATTTTCTGCATGGGACCTAGAAATTCACCCGAGAACACAAATGTGATTTTTCAACCAACTTTGGTGCACGAGAGCATGTGCTTGTAGTTCAAATTTGAATTATTCACATCAAATGACCAAAAACTCAATTAATGTGTAAAAAAGGCCAAAAGAAGCCGGAATGATTTCCAAAATTTAACAGGGCACTCATGTAGTTCTATGTTGCCTTTCTAAATAAACTCAAGGGGGACAACGTATATCGTTTCGCACTCAAAGGTGGCACGTTCCCTCTCAAAACCACGAGCCTTCTTGAGAGAAGCTTCGGTTTGCAAGAAGCTTATACCAAAAACTGTTCCTATTGTGCCAATTCTTTTACCACAGCATGGTAGTACCATGACATGACACCCATGCCAAGTTTCATGATTTTCAGACGTGTTTTGGATTTACAAGAATTTAAAAACCAAGTTTCTCAATGTTCTCGGCCGAGCCACGATGGCTAGATGTTTTAATTTTATTCTCTTTTCTTGCATGGGACCTAGAAATTCACCCGAGGACACAAATATGATTTTTCAACCAACTTTGGTGCACGAGAGCATGTGCTTGTAGTTCAAATTTTACTTATGCACATTAAATGACCAGAAACTCAATTAACATATAAAAAACGACAAACTAACCCAGAATAATTCCAAAATTTTACAGGGCACTCATGTAGTTCTATGTTGCCTTTGTTAAGAAACTCAAGGGTGGGGGAGGGGCAGCGTATATCGTTTCACACTCAAAGGTGGCACGTTCCCTCTTAGAACCACGAGCTTCTAAATCGGCCCAATTTTTTACCACAACATGTTAGTGCCATGACATGACACCATGCCAACTTTCTTGATTTCCATACGAGTTTTGGATTTACATGAATTTAAAACCTAAGTTTCTCGATATTCTTGGCTGAGTCACGACGCCCAGATGTTTTAATTTCATTCTCATTTCTTCCATGGGACCTAGAAATTCAACCAAGGACACACATGTGATTTTTCAACCAACTTTGGTGCACCGGAGCATGTGCATGTAGTTCATATTTAGATTATGCACTTTAAAAGTCCATAAACTGAATTAATGTATAAAAAGGCCAAACGAACCCGAAATAATTCCAAAATTTAACACGGCGCTCATATAGTTCTATGTTGCCTCTGTAAAGAAAATCAGGGGGGAGGCAGCGTATATCATTTCGCACACAAAGGTGACACGTTCCCTCTCGGAACCACGAGGCTTGCTGAGAGAATCTCCGGTTTTGCAAGACGCTTATACCAAAACTTGTCCCAATTCAGCCAAAAATTATACATATGAAAACAGGGTTTAGATTATCCCGAACATCTCGCAACGTAGACCAATAATGTACTATGATTTGAATTCCACATAAAATGGATACAAATATTTGAATTGGACAGCGTATGGTACATGTAGTTCATAGTGAAATATGATTAGTGCTATATGCATGTTTTTTGTTATCAAGATAATATTTAAATTATTGTATAACTTGACAACGATCGTATTCAAATAAGGAAAATTGATTCAAATTTAGTCCATATGGTAGACGACAATATATATGTTCACATGGTGGAGTAAAATGTTCATATATGATGGAAGATCAAAATGTACGACTACATCAATTATAAACCGCAAGGTCACCTAACGACATATTCGAATTCAACATAACATGGATTCAAAAATTGAAATTCAAGATCATGGCATCTGTAATCATATAAAAAGGGACATTACTCTTTCTTTGGTGGGAATTGATTTGTTTTTTGTTGTTGTTGAGGGAAGTGCGAATCGGTTTGGTACTGTGCAGGGTAATCTTGTTCTCCCGATTTTTTTACATTTTTCTTGTAGTTTTTTCAATGGCATCTATAGCAATATAGTAAAAGGGGACATGACTCTCTTGTGTCTTGTATGAATTGTTTTTTACACGTTAAGTTTGTTCTGCCGAACAAGGAATTCACACCTTGATATCCCGAAATTTTCAAGCTCGAGTATCTTTTGTCTCACCTGCTTTGAAACTCCCGCTTCTTCAACCCGCGCCGTGCCTTGTTATCCCGAAATTTGGATGCGCGCGAGAACTCCCTCCTCATCCGAAATCGCTCCCGCAGGCCAGACATGCAAAATCCCCCTTCTACCCCTTAGCCGAAAATGAAGCTCCATGTCGCGGTGTTAAAACCGGTGGGGGTACGCTGGTAACTTACCCTACATTTCGGACAAGCACGTCCCTAAGCTTGGCTCCCCCCTCCGCCTTCGCCCCCCCCATTCGTACACCGAGGCCACCAAAACCCGTGAAACCCCACGCTCCTCCATCGGCCTCACGACCGCCGCCTAGCCGGAGACACTTCCCCGACTACGTCGTCCACCACAATAGCTCGCCGTCCCTCATCCACCACACCGGATGAGGATCCGTTGTCGATATCATCGTCCCACCGGATGAGCCACCCCGTCCACCACCTCCAAGGAGCTGCCCCAATGTTCGCCTCGTCTAACACGCCACCTCAATCCCCACAGCGCCGTCTTGACCTGCCCCACCGGAACCGCAGCACCCTCACCAATTCCTCCGATGAAGCCGAGGCCAACTCAGCGCCACCAAGGAGGTTCTGCACTCACCTCTGCATTTTATCTTTTATTTGATCTCACGGGGCTGCCGGTGCTTGATACCGAGCAGATATGGCGGGTCTCCATCGACGGCGCCGTCGCCGGCCACATCATCCACGACGTCTCTCCCCCATGTCGTTGCTTCCTCGGCGGCGACTTCCACAAGCGGCACTAGCTGCAGCTGCTCCGGCTCTCGCTCGCGCTGCGGCTCTATTCTTGCTGTCGGTCGCGCTGCTGCACTGCTCCTGCTTTCGTTCATGCTGCTGCTCTGCTCTTGCTCTCGCTTGCGCTGCTACTGCTGCAGCACGACCTCTGACAGCTACTGGATTGGCTGCTTTAGCACTCACTCGCGGTGCTACTGCATGACTTGCTCTCTACTAGTGCGTTCCCTGCTCGAGCATCTGCTGATTTAGATCACTGCTTCTCTGCTACTAGTGCTCGAACGCCCTAAACATCTATTGCAATGCTCTGTTACTAGTTTAATCAGTTTCGACAGTAAAATTCAGTTTCGACTATGAATTTTATTTTCTTTAGTTAAGTTCAGAGGACCCCGACTCAATGCCACATCGATCTAGCATGTAACACCTCATATCACATTGCGGCCTCACGCACGGTATCCCCACGGGTGTCGCCTTACCTTTGCCCGGGACCGTTTGCGTCTTTGGGCACACGTATATGATAGTGTCGCTAGCATCCATATGATAAGGAGCCCGGGCTGACATGGCTAGTCGTAAACCCAAAGTGGCACAAACTTACAGGGACAGGCATGCATGACCCAACATCGAACGTGTCGGTCATCAGCGAGTGAATCCAGGCTGTAGCACTGGGCTAGCAGGACTCCGGTGAACCGGGCTGTAGCGGGCTAACAGGACTCTGGTATTCATCGCGTGACATTTCCCCGAAGTGACAGACACAGGAACGAAGAAGGACACATGCCGGCCAGCCTAAGTGTTCCGGAGCAGTGGCAAGCAAACATGGCTCAGTGGAAACACTAGGAGACATTTCCCGGTAAGAATGGCTACTAAGGCTAAACAACTAGATAGTCAGATCCCACACATACCAAGCATTTCAATAACATACACACAATATGCTCGATATGTGCAAATACAACATGGCATCACAACATAACTCTACAACTCAAGTATTTATTCAATAGGCTCCGAGGACCGAGATATTACAAACATGGGTCTCATGACCCAGCATTTAGAGCACACATGTCAAGCACAAGCGGAAGCTTAACATGTCTGAGTACAGACATCTACAAATGAAAAAGGCTGAGAAGCCTGACTATCTACCAGATCCTGCCGAGGGCACAAGATCGTAGCTGAGCTAACAAGCTAAATGTCGAAGTCCACGTGGAACTACTAGCGAGACTGAAGTCTCTCTGCAAAAACATAAATTAAGCAACGTGAGTACAAATGTACCCAGCAAGACTTACATCAGAACTAACTACATATGCATCATTATCAACAAAGGGGATGGTGGGGTTTAACTGCAGCAAGCCAGCTTTGACTCGGTGGCTATCCTAAACTACGACTGCAAGTAACTCTTTGAGGTGGCGCACACGAGTCCACATATTCACCATATCAATACACCACTATGGATCTGCTCCCGTCCCCCTACGAGAGCACCATCCATAGCACTCACGCTTATCTTGCGTATTTTACAGTATCCACTTACACTTGTCTATGAACTGTACAGGCAACCCAGAAGTCCTTTTCCGCGGACACGGCTATTCGAATAGATCATATTAACCCTGCAGGGGTGTACTTCTTCACACACGCTCTCACCACTTACTGTCGTTTACACGACATGTACTCGGCAACCTTCAAGGGGAAGCCCAGCGAGGGTGTCGGCCACGACCTGACAAACCACACAAGTCTCTCGTCCAGGTTTATCGCCTATTCGGGTTCCATCCGCAAGGAGATCCGGTCGGGGTGTCGCTCACGGCCCCAAACAATGTGTGCAGGGTTCCCAAGCCCACCTCGACGGGTGGATCTACGCTTGGTACACCATGCCACGGTGCCTAGTCTGTCCCAAGTCCACCTGTACCGGGTGCCACTTGGTAGACTACTAACACTACCTACAAACACTAGAAACTAGTTGCAACTCCTGGACAGAGATCATGTTGATTAATAAGTCGAGAGGGGTCGAGTTACCGGAACCCAATGTGTGGTAGTAACTGTTCATGGATCACAAACACAGAACTCAGTTCCTGAGGACGGCTGCAATGAGACACCCACCATGTACTCCTACATGGCCTCTCACCGCTACCTTTACCTAATCGTGTTCACACACTTAGCTCACACACAGTAGGACATGTTTACACACCTCCAATTCATCCCCGATGAATCAGACCTGACACAACTCTAAGCAATAGCAGGTATGACAAACAAGCATGAATGAGTAGGCACATCAGGGCTCAAACAACTCCTACTCATGCTAGTGGGTTTCATCTATTTACTGTGGCAATGACAGGTCATGCAGAGGATAAAGGGGTTCAACTGCCGCAGCAAGTAACAGTTGTATCGTTGTTGTCCTAATGCAGTAAAATAGAGCAGGAGCGAGAGAGTGGGATTGTATCGGAATGAACAAGGGGGTTTTGCTTGCCTGGCACTTCTGAAGATAGCATTGAGTCTTCATCAGTGTCAACGATCACAATGTCGGAACATCGTCTACCGAGAGGGGACAATTACCGGCAACAGAAAGGAAACACAATCAATGCAATGCTACATTATGATGCATGATCATGACATGGCAACATGCTGGTGTTTTGAGCTAATGCAGCTAGAAACAAAGTTAAATGAAGTTGGTTTGAACCCTAAGTTCAAAACCAAACTCCATATGTGAAATTCAAATGTCATTTACATGATTTGTGCTAAACAGCAGGTATAAGTTGTTCTAACATGCATGAAAATTGTACAGATGGATAGATTGGATTTTTCTGATCATTTTTCATATATAAATTATTTCATTGGGAGTTACGGTTGATTTTCTATGAATTTTAGAAGATTAGGCAATTTTCTGGATTTCCTGACTAAGAATAAATACAGAAAATGATTAACTGCATCAGCATGACATCAGGGTGACGTCATCAGGTCAAAGGCACCAGCCCAGGTCAAAACCTGACGGCTGGGGCCCACATGTCAGTGTAACAGCTAGCTAACAGAGTTAGTTAGTGTTACGGTAGCACTAACCTAGGTTAATTAGGGCCTGGGCCCACTGGTTAGTGACTAAACTAACTGTCAGGGTTAATTAGCACTAATCTAAATCTAACTAAGGGTTAACAGAAACAGGCCCGCACGTCAGTGACCGTGGGGGGGTCAAACCCCGGGTCAAACGGGTCAACCTCGCCGGACTTGGTCCATGGCTCGTCGCCGGCGATGCTAGAGACGGCGGAGGTGCTCGGAATCGCAGCTCAGGTGACCAAACGAGCGGCGGGGAGGCTCTACGAGACGCCCAAGCTCGCGCGCATCCATTGCGGCCAGCGGCAGCAGCTGGGGTGCACTACAGCGACGGCGGCGATGGCAAGTGCGCCGGCCGGAGCTACGGGTTCGAGCGGGGCGAGGCCACAGTGGATGGGAGGGCTGGCTAATGGGCTCACCGAGCTCCTGAAGATGCTAGGAGCACGGTGCCGTGCTCGGTTTCGAGCCTCAGTGGCTGCAGTTACGGCGGCGACATCGCCGGCGGCGTGGAGTGCTCGGCCAAGACGGGGCTATGGCCTAGAGGTCGAAAGCGACCAGGGGAGCATGGGGAGGCGACTCGGGGGCTCACCGTGAGTCCGTTTGAAGGGTCAGTGGGCTCGAAGGCGGCCGGAGTTGAGCGGGGCGGCGAGGCGGATCTCCGGCGGCCGAGGAGGAGAAAAGCATCGGGGCGGCGCTTCGGGGCCCTTCCGGTCGCGTGGCTCGGTGAGGAGGTAGGGAACGAGGTGGCAGAGCTCGAGGATAGCTCGGGGCGGCTCGGGGATGGCCGTGGCCGTGGTGGTGCACGTCGGCGGCGGCGGGCGCGTTCTGGTGGTGCGAGGGAGAGAGCCAGAGGAGGGGAGAGGCACGGGAGAGAGTGAGAGGGGCCAGGGGGTGCGTGGCGTCTCCGTGGCGTCGTCTAGGAGCACCGGGAGGAGCCAGGCAGGCAGGGAGGGAGGAGGCGGCCGGCGCGGGGCGGCCACGCGCCTCTGTCCTTCTGGCGAGGGAGGAAGACGACAGGGGGGAAGCGGCGGTGGGCTGGGCCGGTTGGTGGCGCCAGGTAAGGCCCAGGTACTAACTCTCTCTCTGTGTGTTATTTTATTTATTGTTTCTGTTTTCTATTATTCTTCAGTCTTTAGGGCTTTATTTAAAATACTGAAATAGATCCAAAAATCATGAAACTAATAATGGCTACTTTTTAGGATATATGCCACAGTAAATATTTTAGTTTATGATTATTTGAGCATTTAAAATATTTAATAGCATTTAAATGCCCAAATGCAAAGTACATATGATTTAATTCAGTGACCAAATATGTCATGGAAAAATGTGCAACACCTCTGGTTATGGTTTCAAGCATTTTCCAGAAATGATGAACATTTTTGAAAGCCATTTGGATTCACTGAAAATATTTTTAGGTTGAACCTATTTGAATTCCATTTGGTACTAGGGTTTGGACATCCCCATTTCAAGTTTCTTTGAAAGTTTAAACATGATGCACACATGAAGTTAGCCTAGTGCAAATCCAGAAGCTAGGGATGTGACAACTCGCCCCCACTAAACAAGAATCTCGTCCCGAGATTCAAGCGTAGGGTAGGATGAAGGGGGAACGCAAACTAACATAATCTTCACGATCCAGATGGCACTTCATCGGAACGTTGAATCGATCACCATCATTGTCTCGTTGTCTTGCTCTGAGAACTCCAGCCAACATGACAATGAGAGGATAGGGAAACTCCAGAAGAATCGATCTTCTTGAAGACCGAACAACTCAGGATAAACTCATGGGATGAGACATAGCAACATCTCCCAAGCTGAGACACGAAGCATACATCTAGAGGGATGGAGTGGAACAGATGACGAGGGTTCACTAGGTAGACAACAATTCCACACTTAAGAAGGTGGTAAACGATTGTCAATGTAGCGAGGAGTTGAGTTGCCATGATACCATAACGGGGCACCTTAGGGAAGGTGACTTGTAGAAATATCCCCTTAAGTGGCAAAAAGAATTACCTTTGATTCAGAGATCATTGAAACTCTTTATACCAGCCTAAGGCAATTCTCGAGCGATCGTTTGGAGGGGTTCGGTAGAATGGCATACCCGAATTAGAATGGATGATGTGGATTACCTTGTTGAAAACAACACAAGGGATGATTTTAGTAACTGAGGAGAAGCTCAACAGTAGAGAGTGAGTCCACTGTTTGAGAAGTTATAGCATAACCGAGGAGCTGAGAGCAAGCCCAGTTAGTGCCGATGATAACACCTAGCGCTTGTGCGTTCTCTCAAGAACTTGAGCATTTCCATATCCATCAGGGTTTTACCAATATCCGTGTCAAGGATCCTGGCAACACAACGTACTACCATGATGAATGCCGGTAGAAGATGCAGATGCAAAGGAAGATAACACCTTCTCAGATTTCACCTTGGCGGGGCCAAGGGGACAAAATCTGGATGATCGACCGAGAGACATTTAGCACTCCGCTTCTAATGTTCTCCTTGATGTACCAGCTTAACCCAATACCAGTCGGTATCTGGAACATCAAGTAAAGGTCTAGCTTCGGGAGAACAAAGGATCCATAAGGAACAACTTCTAATAAGTCACTCGAGATCCTCATGGAGAAGATGGTCGATTTGCTCAATCAAAATACTACAATGATAGATCTTCCGGCTAGGTGTGTCGGCTAGAACATCAACCTTGTCGGGACCTACATCATAGATCTTGGAAAGGTTCCAACCATCATATCTGCCTGAGATTCAGATCTGGTTGGTAACATAATATTCCAGACTCATCAAGTCTAGAAAGAAAAATGAAAGTTTGCAACACAAATCGATGAGATGACGTTATGAGATTCTCGGGAAATGAATTACGATAGTAAGCTCCAAAACATGAGCTGGTTCTGCTACAAACATGTGAACATGTTGTCCCAGACAAACCTGATCACATGGTAGTCTTACAATAAAACACTACCGAGTTCAGGTGGGGAGCCATCATCGAGGATAACGAAGTCCTAACATAAGTCATGATTAGCTCTTATGAAGGTACTTCTTGTCCTTGAACAAATCAGTTAGTGGCTTGGTGTGCTAGGAAACCCATATAGAATGGAGGCGGCCAACCTAGCAAACCATAGAGTACTTCACACATGTGCATGATCAACTTGGGACGATTCCAGAGGAAGCAACAACAAGCTTTCTCGAATTCATGGCGGCAACTTGCATCGATTGCACGTGAACTTAGAGAAAGTCATTGCTCACATCCAAACATATACCTCAGAGACGGAACTTGAATGCATTGTTTACAAAGTTTCCAACACTAGCTTAATGTCCAACAGAATCATGGAGGAGATAAGGATGTTGTCGATGGGCTCAACAACAATTCATCCAGGTTTCCATGAAGATGGAGTTCCGTAATTATGTGAACAAGTGATAGCATTGGTCAGACCCAAAAGATATAATGGTGTATGCTCGAGGGATCAACCACGAGTAAGACAACATTACGAATATCGCTCGTTCTGGTCTGATTTGATGATAGCCCATACTCAAATCAAAGGTTGGATAAGATGATAGGTGCATTAACTGATCACGAGGGTCAATCGATGAAAATACCATCTTTCTTCAACACGCGTATACAAATAGATATCCCTTTGGAATGAACTAAGTTGGATAAAGCATTTATCTTCCAACTCTCCAAGTTGTTGTTTGGTTTAACCAACTAGCTCAGGGTATCCAACACGAATTCTTGGAGAAAGGGTGGTTTCGAAAACCAACTTGATCACGAGCTCAACATAGCGGTCGGGTGACAACCTGGTGATACTTCCGAGAAGATAATCGGAAAATCACGAACCACCGGTATGCTTCTAAGCTCGAGAACAATCTTGCTTTCAGGGCAAGATAATATGATCAAATAAGCGAGGGATTGGCACAATCCTAACTCATTGATCGAGAAGTGCACCGGAAGTAAGGACTAGGTAGCACGATCAACCCTAGGGTGACGATTCGATAATCAACACGCTAAGGATGAGATTGTTGTCCATTAACTACCAAGCAACAGGGTTGCTACGAGTATTGACTTCACACATCATAGTTCACTTGTCGGCATTCCGGTTGCGACAACACGAAACCGAGGAATGAATAATGATGGTGAGAGTATCACTAAATCAAGAATTCATAGGATGGTGTGCCATTCCCATGATAATCTTAATATAAAGATGGTAACACTCCAGGGTGGAACAGAACAAAAACTGGATTAGTATTTGATCTGCGGAGTACAACTGCTTTGACCCAATCCTGAATATGGATGAGGTACTGGAGTTTGTTTCTCCTAGTCATCCTGAATAGAATGGCTTGACGGACCACAAGAGTAATAGGCATCATTAAACGAATGCACACATACCCCTGACTATCAATTGATAGACGAGGGTTGGAAGACAACTAAAATGGAACAACTCAAAAGAACATATGATTTTCTGAGTTGTGGATGCATAGATTAGCATGTCGAACGAGTTTAACATATTTCTTCCGGATAACCCATGCAAAAAGGTTGAACTGGCAGAGTCACAATATAGAATGAAGAACTCATCGAGAGCACTCCTGTTGTGATATTTTGGTTCAAAAGAACTTCTGCCATAATCAGTTCATGGTATTTGGAAGAAGAAAATACCACGAACCTCGAGGACTATCGCAAGGGTTACTAATATCCTAAAGGAATTGGCAAACACTATCAACATGAAGTAGGTGGGGTGAATCTCGGGTTCGAAACCCAAGGAGGAGAATACCTACTAGTAGGTGGCATCATGGGATGCTTTCGAGAATAATGGCCAGAATCATCACACTGGGACACATAACATGGTTAGATTACTAGGTGACCCCCTAAGATACCTAGGGTCATAATAATAATTCCAATATAAATGTCGAGGCAATGAAGTACCTCAACACACTAGTTAGTGTGGTTGATCTGGCACAAAGGAACTTCGGAACGGTAGGAAGGAATTTGCAAATGCATCAGATTATTTAGAAACCTGGGATGACTCGGACAGCATAACGGCTGTAAATGCTCAAAATATTTGAGACATCCTACAAAAATGGTGGCATAGCCACTCAGAAGCACAATATCAAGGTTTCGAGATCAACAGTTAACAAACGGAAGTAATAGGAACTGAACCGAGGCTTAAGTTCAACAATCTTATAAGTCTACAGATTAGTAACACGTGATCCTGATAGAAAGAAGAGAAAGCCTAGTTTCTTAACCCCGTAGGAAAGAAGAGGCTGACTCATATCAGAAGGGCATAAGGTATAAGGAGTAAAAAGAGCCTTACGTTCCCTTCCCCAATCAATTCCCTTACATAACTAAAGCATTTCTAGACTCAACTTCGACCAGTTTGGCTTGGTAATCCTACAGGCAGTCAAGCTCTGATACCAAAGCTGTCAGGAGCCCGACTCAATGCCACATCGATCTAGCATGTAACACCTCATATCACTTTACGGCCTCACACACGGTATCCCCACGGGTGTCGCCTTACCTTTGCCCGGGACCATTTGCGTCTTTTGGTACACGTATATGATAGTGTGGCTAGCATCCATATGATAAGGAGCCCGGGCTGACATGGCTAGTCGTAAACCCAAAGTGGCACAAACTTACAGGGACATGCATCCATGACCCAACATCGAACGTGTCGGTCATCAGCGAGTGAATCCAGGCTGTAGCACTGGGCTAGCAGGACTCCGGTGAACCGGGCTGTAGCGGGCTAACAGGACTCCGGTATTCATCGCGTGACATTTCCCCGAAGGGACAGACACAGGAACGAAGAAGGACACATGTCGGCCAGCCTAAGTGTTTCGGAGAAGTGGCAAGCTACCATGGCTCAGTGGAAACACTAGGAGACATTTCCCGGTAAGAGAGGCTACTAAGGATAAACAACTAGATAGTCAGATCCCACACATACCAAGCATTTCAATAACATACACACAATATGCTCGATATGTGCAAATACAACATGGCTTCACAACATGACTCTACAACTCAAGTATTTATTCAATAGGCTCCGAGGACCGAGATATTACAAACATGGGTCTCATGACCCAGCATTCAGAGCACACAAGTCAAGCACAAGCGGAAGCTTAACATGTCTGAGTACAGACATCTACAAATGAAAAAGGCTGAGAAGCCTGACTATCTACCAGATCCTGCCGAGGGCACAAGATCGTAGCTGAGGTAACAAGCTAAACGTCGAAGTCCACGTGGAACTACTAGCGAGACTGAAGTCTCTCTGCAAAAACATAAATTAAGCAACGTGAGTACAAATGTACCCAGCAAGACTTACATCAGAACTAACTACATATGCATCATTATCAACAAAGGGGATGGTGGGGTTTAACTGCAGCAAGCCAGCTTTGACTCGGTGGCTATCCTAAACTACGACTGCAAGTAACTCTTTGAGGTGGCGCACACGAGTCCACATATTCACCATATCAATACACCACTATGGATCCGCTCCCGTCTCCCTACGAGAACGCCATCCATAGCACTCACGCTTATCTTGCGTATTTTAGAGTATCCACTTACACTTGTCTATGAACTGTACAGGCAACCCAGAAGTCCTTTTCCGCGGACACGGCTATTCGAATAGATCATATTAACCCTGCAGGGGTGTACTTCTTCACACACGCTCTCACCACTTACCGCCGTTTACACGACATGTACTCGACAACCTTCAAGCGGAAGCCCAGCGAGGGTGTCGGCCACGACCTGACTAACCACACAAGTCTCTCGTCCAGGTTTATCGCCTATTCGGGTTCCATCCGCAAGGAGATCCGGCCGGGGTGTCGCTCACGGCCCCAAACGATGTGTGCAGGGTTCCCAAGCCCACCTCGACGGGTGGATCTACGCTTGGTACACCGTGCCACGGTGCCTAGTCTGTCCCAAGCCCACCTGTACCGGGTGCCACTTGGTAGACTACTAACACTACCTACAAACACCAGAAACTAGTTGCAACTCCTGGACAGAGATCATGTTGATTAATAAGTCGAGAGGGGTCGAGTTACCGGAACCCAATGTGTGGTAGTAACTGTTCATGGATCACAAACACAGAACTCAGTTCCCGAGGACGGCTTCAATGAGAGAACCCACCATGTACTCCTACATGGCCTCTCACCGCTACCTTTACCAAATCGTGTTCACACACTTAGCTCACACATAGTAGGACATGTTTACACACCTCCAATTCATCCCCGATGAATCAGACCTGACACAACGCTAAGCAATAGCAGGCATGACAAACAAGCATGAATGAGTAGGCACATCAGGGCTCAAACAACTCCTACTCATGCTAGTGGGTTTCATCTGTTTACTGTGGCAATGACAGGTCATGCAGAGGATAAAGGGGTTCAACTGCCGCAGCAAGTAACAGTTGTATCGTTGTTGTCCTAATGCAGTAAAATAGAGCAGGAGCAAGAGAGTGGGATTGTATCAGAATGAATAAGGGGGTTTTGCTTGCCTGGCACTTCTAAAGATAGCATTGAGTCTTCATCAGTGTCAACGATCACAACGTCGGAACATCGTCTACCGAGAGGGGACAATTACCGGCAACAGAGAGGAAACACAATCAATGCAATGCAACATTATGATGCATGATCATGACATGGCAACATGCTGGTGTTTTGAGCTAATGCAGCTAGAAACAAAGTTAAATGAAGTTGGTTTGAACCCTAAGTTCAAAACCAAACTCCATATGTGAAATTCAAATGTCATTTATATGATTTGTGCTAAACAGCAGCTATAAGTTGTTCTAACATGCATGAAAATGGTAGATATGGATAGATTGGATTTTTCTGATCATTTTTCATATATAAATTATTTCATTTGGAGTTACGGTTGATTTTCTATGAATTTTAGAAGTTTAGGCAATTTTCTGGATTTCCTGAATAAGAATAAATACAGAAAATGATTAACTGCGTCAGCATGACGTCGGAGTGACGTCATTAGGTCAAAGGCGCCAGCCCACGTCAAAACCTGACGGCTGGGGCCCACATGTCAGTGTAACAGCTAGCTAACAGAGTTAGTTAGTGTTACGTTAGCACTAACCTATGTTAATTAGGGCCTGGGCCCACTGGTTAGTGACTAAACTAACCGTCAGGGTTAATTAGCACTAATCTAAATCTAACTAAGGGTTAACAGAGATGGGCCCGCACGTCAGTGACCGTGGGGGGGTCAAACCTCGGGTCAAACGGGTCAACCTCGCCGGACTTGGTCCACGGCTCGTCGCCGGCGATGCTAGAGATGGCGGAGGTGCTCGGAATCGCAGCTCAGGCGACCAAACAAGCGGCAAGGAGGCTCTACGAGACACCCAGGCTTGCGCGCATCCATTGCGGCCAGCGGTAGCAGCTGGGGTGCACTACAGCGACGGCGGCGATGGCAAGTGCGGCGGCCGGAGCTACGGGTTCGAGCGGGGCGAGGCCACAGTGGACGGGAGGGCTGGCTAAGGGGCTCACCGAGCTCCTGAAGATGCTAGGAGCACGGTGCCGTGCTCGGTTTCGAGCCTCAGTGGCTGTAGTTACGGCGGCGACATCGCCGGCGGCGTGGAGTGCTCGGCCAAGACGGGGCTAAGGCCTAGAGGTCGATAGCGACCAGGGGAGCAGGGGGAGGCGACTCGAGGGCTCACCGTGAGTTTGTTTGAAGGGTCAGTGGGCTCGAGGGCGGCCGGAGTTGAGCGGGGCGGCGAGGTGGATCTCCGGCGGCCGAGGAGGAGAAAAGCATCGGGGCGGCGCTTCGGGGCCCTTCCAGTCGCGTGGCTCGGTGAGGAGGTAGGGAACGAGGTGGCGGAGATCGAGGATAGCTCGGGGCGGCTCGGGGATGGCCGTGGCCGCGGTGGTGCACGTCGGCGGCGGCAGGCGCGTTCGGGTGGTGCGAGGGAGAGAGCCAGAGGAGGGGAGAGGCACGGGAGAGAGTGAGAGGGGCCAGGGGGTGCGTGGTGTCTCCGTGGCGTCGTCTAGGAGCACCGGGAGGAGCCAGGCAGGCAGGGAGGGAGGAGGTGGCCGGCGCGGGGCGGCCACGCGCCTCTGTCCTTCTGAAGAGGGAGGAAGACGACAGGGGGGGAAGCGGCGGTGGGCTGTGCCGTGGTGGGCCGGTTGGTGGCGCCAGGTAAGGCCCAGGTACTAACTCTCTCTCTCTCTCTGTGTTTTATTTTATTTATTGTTTCTGTTTTCTATTATTCTTCAGTCTTTAGGGCTTTATTTAAAATACTAAAATAGATCCAAAAATCATAAACTAATAATGGCTACTGTTTAGGATATATACCACAGTAAACATTTTAGTTTATGATTATTTGAGCATTTAAAATATTTAATAGCATTTAAATGCCCAAATGCAAAGTACATATGATTTAATTCAGTGACCAAATATGTCATGGAAAAATGTGGAACACCTCTGGTTATGGTTTCAAGCATTTTCCAGAAATGATGAACATTTTTGAAAGCCATTTGGATTCACTTAAAATATTTTTAGGTTGAACCTACTTGAATTCCATTTGGTACTAGGGTTTGGCCATCCCCATTTCAAGTTTCTTTCAAAGTTTAAACACGATGCACACATGAAGTTAGCCTAGTGCAAATCCAGAAGCTAGGGATGTGACACAGCATCTGTCGGAGCGGCTGTGGCGCGGCTGATGCGTTTTACATCTAGCACTTTTTGGTGATGTATTTTACATCATCTATTGCAGATGATATTAGGGTCCCACTTCATATTAACATTGTCTGTCTTGTCATGCTTCAGCCTCGTCGCCGTACACCTTAGCGGAGCAGTACCCTTGGCGCCGTTTCCAGAGGCCTCAGATCTTCTTCCCCGCCTCCGACAGTCACACCAGCATCATCACCATCCTCCACGCCCAACCCAATGATGTTGAGGTCCACAAGGCTATGCCAAAGAGGTTGTACACTCGTCGCATCACTTTGTTTCTCCATTCCTCTGTTCTTCCAATTCATGTGAGCCAAACACACAGGTTGACTGAAATCCTATGTTTACAAATGCTCTGTTTTGCACGTGCATTCCTATCCTATTCCTGTGTTTTTCCTGTCCCTGCGTTTATAGAATCCTCCAATTCTAAGGAGCCCTTATAGATTTACTTCGTTTTCAAATAGGCGTCAAAGAAAACTCTGTGTGTTATGTCCTGCTCCTGTCGTGCCGTCATCCACCCCACCTGAGGTGCACCATCGATAGAAGCATTCACTACAGGAGAGATCCCCCCTGCAGACTTTCTTTCGCCGCCTCAGATCATCTTCCCCGTTGCCGGCAGCCACGCCACTTCATTACCATCATCGACTGAGCAGATGAACCTGAGGACTACACAGTTCCAGAAGAGAGGTCGCAGTCTTTCGTGTTTGCTTACGTTATACATCGGTTATTATTACCTCCTTCTTTATCATTCAATATTGAATTTTGAATTGCCTGTGGGTCTCATACCGAGCGAGTAACGGATAGTATTTATCTACTATCTGGTTCATCTGGGGTCTTCTATGTGGTTCATGTTGGGTGGGCAACAAACAATAGATGATCCATTGTCTATCTTTTTAAACTGAAGCTATAATCTACCTGCTATCATTAGTTTTGGATCCATCCACTCGTTTGCTACCATCAGCCTTGATTTTTGCATCCACCCCTTAGGCCTTACAAAATCTAACTATTTTTATTATTATGCATCTCAGATATTGTACACAATCATACTGAACATGTAGAGAAAAAGAGAAGACCATTGCGTGTGAATATAATGTCATGCAGACGCCGCTCCATGGTGGGCGAAGTGCCCCCCCTCCCGCATTTCCAGATTGTATTCCAGAGGAAGATAACTGTTTAGATGGAGATTTAGAAGGAGCCGACCATGCCTATTTACCACCTGAGGTGTTTGCTCTAAGCTGGCATGCTGATGTTGGTCATATCATGCATATGGCGCCTTGCATTGCTTACATTATACATCTTATATATCATCAGCTTAGTTTAGATTTACTTTCTGTGAATGCCACCTGTTTGGTTTCTATATCATACTCCCACCATTCCTAAATATTTGTCCTTTTAGAGATTTCAACAAGTGACTACATACGGAACAAAATGACTGAATCTACATTCTAAAATATGTCTATATACATTCGTATGTGGTAGTCCATTTGAAATCTCTAAAAAGACAAATATTTAGGAACGGAGGGAGTATATGGGAATTATGCAATGCCGTCTTGTTTAGCCAGTCATCATATACGTGAATCATGCAATGCCATCCTGTTTAGCCAGTCATCGTATATGTGAATTGTATCGTGCCATATTTTTTCCATAATGTATTCCATTTGTCAACAATGTTTATACATTCATCTACTCTTCCTGTGCATCAACCATTTGAGTCAGTCATGGGAAAATCTGGAGTGAAAACAAGGTCTTCTGAGCAGTCAGTGCTACCTGTCGATGCAGATTTCTTGCTGGTTACAAATAGCTCCTCAGAGGAGGATTCAGAGAGAGATGACCAGTCGTATCCCCCCCCCCCCGAGGTGCATGCTCTAACTTAGTTGGGTTATATTGCTCATATCATGCATATGGTGTCTTGCATTGCCATGCCATCTGCTTAGATTAGACATGGTTTGTGTGAATGCCTCTTGTTTGCTTTCTATATCAGATATGTGAATTATGCAATGCCATGTTTTTCAGCCAGTTATCATATATGTGAATTATGCACCGCCATGGAGCCAGGCATCATATATGTGAATTATCTCATGCCTTATTTTTTCATTACATATTCCATTTGTCGACAATCTGTGTATATTGAACTACTCATCATGTGTATCAGCCATTTGAGCCGGTTATGGAAAAATCTGGAGTGAAAACAAGGTCTTCAGAGCAAGCAATGGTACCTACTGAAGCATATATCTCAATGGTTACAGGGAGTTCCTCCAAGGAGGATTCAGAGACAGATGACCAGTCCTATATCGCACTTGAGGTGTATGCTCTAAGTTGCAATGTTTATATTTCTCATATGATGCATATGGTGTTTTGCATTGCTTAGTTTAGACATCATATGCACAATATTTAATTCTATCTGCTTAGTTTAGAGATCATACATGCGAGTGCCAGCTGCTTAGTATATGAATCAATTATGTTAATTATATCATGCCATCCTGTATACTTAGACAACATGTATGTGAATTATTTCATCCCAACCTATTTTAGAAAGACATCATATAGTTTTGTCATGTCATCCTGTTTAGGTACTCATCATATGTTGAGTTATGCCATTATATCTTGTTAAGTTATCCATCATATATCTGAAACTGTGTCATGCTATCCTGTTTAGTTAGGCATCATGTATGTGAAATTGTGTCATGCTGTCCTGTTTGGTTAGAAAACATATATGTGAATTACCACATCTGTCTATCATACATTGTCTGTACGTTCAATTTCTTTTCTTGTTTATCAGCCATTTGAATTGGAGGGGGTGATGCCAGTATCTAGGGGAGCAAAAACCCGTTCTTCAAAAAGACAGTGCTACCCGTCGATGCAGATAGAACCATGGTTGTACTGGCCCACAAACTAGCCCCACCACACATACTCGAACTCTTCCAGATTGCACACTTACAACGTTGGGCAGAGAACCAGCTACAACCCATCTAACCGCAACCCCAGCGGATAGTAACCCACTTATAGTTGATAAAGCACCATGTCCACCATAGAGTACCCCCACACGAGCAGTTTCTAAAGCTACTGCAGTGCCCAAAGCATGAAGACCAGCACAGCTAACCCAAACTCCATGTTTAAAGCAGAAGAACAACTGTTCTCAGGTCAGATTCCGTAGCTATGGTCCATACTCCTTTGCTGTTGCATCACTATATTTACTCATACCAACTACTTTCGAATTTGAAGGATCCAATTGAAACTCCAATGGCGCAACAGGTATGTTTAAACCTATTTCTTTAACTTGATTGCTGTTCTAACTTCTTGCTCTATGTTGATTTCAGTTTAAGTTGTATAAATAGTTATGTTCTCATGTGATGCACATTACAAGTGCTGCCAATGTTGTGTAGTTTCTCACACTGATATTCTATCTATGTTGTTGTGTTTTAAAAATATATGAGTTGAACTGTGTCTCTATCTTGATTAGGGAACATAAACTAGAATGATATGGACATTACAGTGACCATAGTACATAGATATATGTTTGTTTCATGTTGTTATCCTCTCCACCTTACTACTGAACCGGTTTACCAAAATGAGTTTCGTATACTACAAGCTAAACCTGTGATGTGTCTGCTTGTTTCTCTTATAGTATGCAAACAGAATATTGGAGAAGAGCACCCCACTATGCAATGGTAGAGAAAGTAATGCAGATAAGGTTCAAGATAGTGAGACAACCCTGTTGGTCTCCAAGAAAGGTGATAAAAACGATCTTGTAGACAGTGAGAAAACCCCTCAGTCCTGCGTTGATGTAGTGTTCGAGTTACTGGCTAGTACCGTTGGCACAAGCTCTTCGAACTTGCTACCTGAATCACTTCGGCTTCTTCAGCCTCAGCTACAAGCTGAAAGGCATCAGTCATCTGTGCTGCGGCAAGAAGCCGAAGGACTGAGGAAGTCCCTGCAGAATTCAGATGCGCACTTTCTTGTGCAATAGCAAGCGCTGGAGGATTTAAGCGCCAAACAAGAGAATATTAATAAGCTTGCTAAGCATCTTGCCAGCATTATGGGTACCCAGGATATTGTTTCTTGAACTCTTCTGAAGTGGTTTTAGTTCTGGACTTCTTTTGCTGCGGCGTTTATATGCTGCTTAGTTCCCTATATTTGCACTGGTGGCGAACTTTGATGCCCAGTGGATGTAATATGTGTAATAGCCGTGATAGCCTAGCATAAGTTGCTTGCTTATTTATTTCCTTGTTGTCTTGTAGTCAGTGCACTCTTTTTCCGCGTTTTTTTAGTGGCTGCAATAACCTATTTTTTAAAACTAGGCCACAATAACTATGGGCTAATATTTATTGTAGTGACACCGGGCCTCCTACGGACCGTAGAAACAGTGGGCCTTCTACGGGCCGTAGAAACAGTAGGCCTTCTACGGGCCATAGAAATAATGGTCCTTCTACACTACAAAAAAAAGACACATTCGTGACATCTTGGGCCCAATGAAATTTTTTTCTGTCATACATATGACACTTCTATGACGATAATTGTGACAAAACCCCGTATCATCATAGATGTGGTGGGGTCCTACTTCTATGACAATAAATCATGATAGAAAATGGGCTTTTCGTCCTGGGCGAGCCGGAGACGCAGCTGCATGACATTCTTTGGGCCGTCCATGACAGAAAAAACCATGGTAGAAGCGAGGGGGAGGAAAATTTCGGGGAGTTGCCGGTTACGCGGGAGGTCAGGGGCCGAGCGATGCACGTTTCTCTCGTACACGTACGCGCGTGTGTGCGAGGCATTGGGCTATAACTGAACCCGAACGATTGCAGTGCAGGCTACGTGTTACTGAACCCGAGCGATCGATCGACGGCTGTTAACTGAACTCGATGGAGTGATTCCTTTGCTACTGCTGCTAACTGAAGCCGATCGATTGGATGAACAGTGAGCGTTGCGGGGGAGGGGGGTTGGATGAACAGTGAGCGGTGGCGTTGCCTCTGGATGGACAAGACCCCGTGGTGTGGAGGGCTGGATGAACAGTTGACGGTGGAGGGGTGGCCGTGGAGGACCCCGTGGTGTGGAGGGCTGGATGAACAGTAGACGGTGGAGGGGTGGTTGAACAATAGCCGGTGGAGTAGCGCGCAGTGGAGGCTGGATGAACAGGAGCCCGTGGAGGCTGGAGGAGGTCGACGGTAGCCCGTGGAGGCTGGAGGAGGTCGACGGTGGAGATGAACAGTACCCCGTGGAGTCCCGTTTTGATGTACGCCACACCCCTCCCGATGAACAAGACCCCCGTTTCAACCGTAGGACGTCCGTTTCGTCCGTTTTGCGGTACGCCACACCCCCTCCCGATCAACAGGACCCCCGTTTCGACTGTAGGAGGTCTGTTTCCTCCGTTTTGCGGTACGCCACACCCCTCCCGATCAACAGGACCCCGTTCCGAACATGGCCGGTTGAACACAAGGCCGTTTCCTCCGTTCTGCGGTACGCCAGGCCTCATTTACATCGCCTGTTGCGTCCAAGCCGGTTGGCTCCCATCTGTTCCGTTGCCTCCCGATGAACACGACGCATTCCGTTGCCTCCCAATGAACACGACGCATTCCCTTGCCTCCCCATGAACACGACGACGACTCTGTTTCTCCGTTCCGACCCAGCCATGTACGTATGCGCGAGTAGGTGTTCGAGACCCTGCCCGTATGTACGTACGTGGCCGTATTTTCTTTCTTGCATCCTCACCGCTGTAAGTACGTGTACATGCTACGTGCGTGCCTCTACTACGACACGTGCGCGCCTCTACTACGACACGTGCACGCCTCTACATCGACCAGTATGTATGTACACGTTCGCAACCAGAATGACAACACTACGTACGCTTCAACCAGGTGGGTCCCGACTGTCAGGCACTTCCTTGCCCGCGAAGATGTAGCTGGTGGGTCCCAGCAGTCAGGGGGGCAAATCGTTTTTTTGCCCGGACGCACTTCCTTGCATGCAAAGATGTAGCTGGTGGGTCCCGGCACTCAGGGGGCGAATCGTTTTTGTTTTTGCCCGGACGCACTTCCTTGTGTGCGAAGATGTAGCTAGTGGGTCCTAGCAGTCAGGGGGAAACTTTTTTTCGCGAAATATGGTGGCCCGTCCAGTGGGTGCCTGCTGTTAGGTGGAGGAATCATTATTTTCCGTGTAATAAGGAGGCACTTCCTTGCTACGGTCATGGACCCAGCTGTCAGCCTCTCCACGTACAGTCCACGTCCGATGGAAGTCGTTCCTTGACCATGTTGAACACGCCGCGCCGAGAGCACCACGGCGGTGGACAACGACGAGGCCTAGGAAGGGGACGGCTCAGAGCCGGGGAAGACGCAGCAGTGGATGCCCACGCGAAGAGGAGTACGAGGGTTCACTGGTTCAGCTGCGGTGTGAGGCTGCTGTCGCCGCAGAATAACAGGGGGTGTGGGTGAGTAGAGGGATGGCCTGGCCAGCGGTGGGAGTAGTAGGGGCCGGTGAGGCCTCCGCGGCATCACAGCCAGCCACGGGAGGCAGGAGCACGCGGTACGACCGACGCTGGTTTGGGCGGCTGGAGCAAGAAGACCAGAGGTTGAAGAAGCACTACAACCGTTGGATGAACATCATACGGTAACAGGAGCTAGAATCGTTCATATTGACTAAGTTGACAAAGCCCTCCGTCCCCGTCAACTTGGTAGGCCCACAAGTCAGCCTCCCGGTATGTTGGGTTCCACCTGGCAGGGAGAGTATTCATTTTTTTGTGCGTAATAAGGAGGCACTTCCTAGTGTGCGAAGATAGCTGGTGGGTCCGACAATTCAGCAGGGGGCACTTTTTTTCACAAAATACAGAGGCCCTTCCGGTGGGTCCCAGATGTCAGGTGGAGGAATCATTATTTTGCACGTAATAAGGAGGCATTTCCTTGTGTGCGGCCATGGACCCAGCTGTCAGCCTCTCCATGCATAGTCTACTTCCGATGGTGTCGTTCGTTGACCATGTTGACCATGCCGCGCCGAGTGCATCCAAGGTGGTGGACGAGGCGAGGCCCCGGACAGCAACGAGCCGGAGATGGGAAGACGTGGGAGTAGAGTCGCAGACGGAGAGGTGTACGAGGGTTAACTGTTTCTAGTGCGGTGTGGTTCGGTAGTCGGTGGAGAAGAACAGGAGGGGTGGAGGGATGGCCTGGCCAACGGTGGAGTAGCGCTTCATAGCGAAGCGTGCTAAGCAGAGCTGCTAGCAGGAGGAGGTGAGAGGTGGTCCCGGCGGCGCTGGAGGAAGAAGACGAGATATTGAAGATGGATGCTGGTCGTTTGATGTAAATCCAACGGCTAACATGTCAGAATCATTTGTTGACTAAATTGACAACGACTTGCGTTGGCTTTGACCTATTGGCCCACATTTCAGCCTCCAAAAATGTGGCACGTATTCAACCCATCTTTCTAGAATTTACAGTTTTTTTTGTGCGGTAGAATTTACAGTCAATTTGATCTTTTTTTTGAATTACAGCCATTAGCTGGGCTGGGTGAACAATTAATGTAGCATCCATGCAGCCCATTTATTTTATTTCCTAAAAAATTACAGGCCATTTGCACTTTATCTAGATACACGATTTGGCTGGGCTAATTCTAATTATAATGTTGGGTTGGGCCAGCAATGTTATCAAAAAATAAAAAAGGGATGAGCATTTTGTTATAAATATATTTAAATAATAAGTGATATTATTACATTCGTCCTTAAATCTTACCAAGCTTTTGTACACAATCACTAGGATTTTTGTGCCAAAACAATCTAGGATTTTATTTGTTAAGAGATTACTTTTATAAGTTAATAAGATGTGGGATATTGTTTTCTTACATATGTAAGTATCTGTTAAATATATGATGACAATAAAAATAATATATAATAACATATAAAATAATTTAAATATATATAATATAGTTAGAAGGTAAACATAAGTTGTACCTGGCATTCCTATTCTTATATAGAAAAATAGAACAGACCTCTGCGTTTTCTTCAAAAAAATAGATAAATTGGGCTGCCAAAAATAAAACCTCGGATGGGAGGTCCATAGGCCGGTCGATACATGACGGCCCTAAGAAAATACAAATAGGCCCTCCCATCCGAGATAGTGGGCTGCGCATGTTAAAAATGAAAGCCTAGACGGGGCAGCCCAAAACCACGTCCAACACTTGCCAAAACTCCGTCCCTCGTTTTCTCTGTGTTTCGCACACTCGACATTGTGTGGGCATTTTGACTGTGCATCATATGAAGATGTGCTATGCATGAATGTTGATCAGCATGATGTTAACTGGCTGGTAGTTCCATTTTCGACCATGAATAAAACTTCCAACATGATGTTAACCCTGTTTGAAAAGGCCGTGTTAGTATAAATGCTCTGCCTCTGAAAGTTGCAGTTTCTTATTTGAAACTGAACTTGCAGTTTCTTATCTGAAATTGAAACTTGCAGTTTCTTATCGTCTGCACTTTTATACTCCTATGGAACTACATTTTTTAAGTGCTAAAAATAGATCTCTAGAATTTATAAAATTCTTCATATGCTCAATACTGCAAATATGAAATTCAAAAGACATTCATATCTGAAAGTACTCGCAAAATACACAATTCACAACCTGCAAATACTGACAACCCTAAGCTCCTCCTGACAATTCACAACCTGCCCGACTATTGGGCTGGGGGTGGGGGGCAGCCCCCTCCTATTCCTCGGCGGCAGACAGCCGCCCCGTGAGGCGATGTGAATGGCGAAGGAGACGATGGCGGGGAAGCGTCCTCGGGCCAACTGCTTTTCTCCTCTTGCAGTTGGGTTCGGTCGACGAAGACTCCACCGACTCGCTCTGGAAGGACACCCTCACAAATGGCACCCTGTAGATGCTCGATCCTTCAATCTCTAGTCGATGCTCCATCTGGGATCGATACTCCCACCACCTCTCCCTCACGATCGGATTCGGTGAATCTGTTTGCTCCATGGCCCAGAGGAGCAGCTCTATGTACTCCGGCGTGACTCCCTCCGAGAGTATCGTTGCCTTTTCACTCTGTTGCAGATATTGGGCCATGGATGTCGCCGTCGCCGCTAGTTGGTCCTTGTTGTCAAACCAAGACTGTATCTCCAACATCCTAGCTAGCTTTATAGGGTCGCCGTCTGCGATCCTGACGTATCGGTTGTACTCCTCCGTCGATCTACTTCTCCGCAACACGTTCACTCGCCGGCGGTGGTTTTTGAATGGAAGAGGAGAGGAGCAGCACTGGTTTTGGATTAGAACGGGAGAGGAGCGATGCTGGTTTTGCACTGGAACAGGAGAGGAGGGGCGGTGGTTTTGAAATGGAAGAGGAGAGGAGCGGCGCTGGATTTAGATTGGAACAGGAGAGGAGCGACGGTGGTTTAAGAGGAGAAGAGCGGAAGAGCGGCGCTGGTCTTGGAAGTATCTTTTTGTTGTTTTGCGTATTTTGGGTCAAAGTTTGACCACGTACTGTATGTGACAAGCAAAATGTGAATGCATGTCACGAAAAATTGTATCGTTTGCTTCGTATCTGAATGTACTTTCAAATTATATTATTTTTGCAACATATAACATATATTTTATGTGCGAAAATCATGGTCAATTATGACCCAGAATAAAAGGGAGACTAGTTAATGTGGGGTCGCTTTCTTAATTGAAGGGTAAATTGATTTTGATTTTGATCCAGTCACAGCGCGCCGGCCCTCTTGCCCAATCCTAAATCGCTGCCGCACGCTCCTCTCCCTCTTCTCCATTGCAAAACCACCTCCTCTCCTCTCCATCATCTCCATTCGAAAACCACCGTCTCGCCTCTCCCTCTTCTGATCTTCTCCATTGCAAAACCACCTCCTCTCCTCTCCATCATCTCCATTCCAAAACCACCTCCTCTCCTCTCCATCATATCCATTCCAAAACCACCGCCTCGCCTCTCCCTCTTCTGATCTTCTCTCCATTGCAAAACCACCTCCTCTACTCTCCATCATCTCCATTCCAAAACCACCTCCTCTCCTCTCCCTCTTCTCTATTGCAAGACCACCGTATCTCCTCCCATCTTCCAAAGCTAGCACCAGACCACTCAGAACAACATCTATGGAGAGGATGCAGTAGCGAATCAGGCAGGTCGCCGGCCGCGACCAGGTAAAGTTAGCCAGGTTGAAGGAGATCCTTAGTTGGTTTGACAATGAGAGGGAGATTTCGAGGACGGTGCGGGGCATGTGGCAATGTATGCGAAAGAGCGAGACGGTGGCGATGAGGGCAGCGATGTACATGTACTCCTCGGCGGCAGTCACGCCGCAGTCCTCCGAGTTCATCGAGTATCTCCTATGGGTGATGGAGCAGACAGATTCGCCCGAGGCGATAGTCAGGCGGAGGTAGTGGGCGTACCGGTCGAAGGTCGAGCACCCAGAGGATAACGAATTGATCGAGTATGGTGTGCCGTTCGTGAGGGTGCAGAGCCAGCCGGAGTCACAGGAGTATTCGTTCTCCCACCGCAAGAGGAGGCCGGATGGCGCGACGTCGCTTCCCCGCCGTTCTCCACGGTTCCCTTGATGCCCGCCTCGTTTCAACGGCGACAGTAGGGTTTAAGCTAAGCTTCACACTAACCTAATCTTCCACCTGCTCATGCTTACAATCAGTGTGACAGCTAATGAAAATCATGCTTACAATCAGTCTCCGAGTACTACGCCAATCACCCTAAAATAGCTCTGGACCTTTGGGTCAAAGTTGTGACACAATGTACAAATAAAGAAAAATAGATTGGTGCTTCTTTCAGAAAAGAGTACTCCCTAGAAAACTGCCAATATAAGCTACTAGTATTTGGTTAGAGGATTTGCTGCCGAGAAAGATCTGTCCACAGAGAGCGCCACACATCCCACTGGTGGTGGTGGATGCCAATGCGTGCATGCAGCATGGTTGGTGTCGGTAATTTTTACTTGGCACACCTCGCACTCTGCATATATGCCGGTTCCATACATACATTTGTGCAGTTCCACCAAAATGCAGCTGAATAACCCTGTTTGCACAGATAATGAAAAAGCGTGATGACATTATAGTGGCACTAGTTGATGAAACACACAAAATAAATAGAAGAAAATATAGCGATAGTATCATAGTATGCCATGCTGCGAGGGCGAGATGGGCCCTGCGACGCCTCATACGGTACGCCTCATACTGGACATCATCCCAAGTCTCCCAGATACACCTTCTGCTAGTGATGAACATCAGTGTACATCAGTAGTACAAGGAGGCGCCTTGAGACATTCAAATCTCTATTTTTGTACATATCAACTAAAATTAAGCACCCCAGTTTGCAGAAACGCTTAAACATTAACAATGGGACTAGTTGATGAAACATACTTTAACAAAGAGAAACACTTTCTTTATCTACATTGGAAATGAAATGATAGAGATGACACTCGCTCTATTTTAACTGTATCATTACTTAATTTTATCAGTGACACTAGGGTCGAGCAGGTGGCAAACGAGGTGTACCGTGTGTCGCAAGGATGGAGGCTAGGGGTGCTTAGACTGGGATGCTGAAGCTGGCTCTTTCAGTCACCAACATGGATGATTCAATTCATGGGACCTTTTGGTGCAGTTCACCTAAAATGAAGCAATGTACCATGAGCTAGCAGCTTCTTCTTCAAAATCTTTTTAAGAAAAGGGCTCCAGCCCCGGTTCCATTTCCATCAGAAAACGAAACCCACAGAGCTTCTTCTTCATTAGTTGCAATAAAATTGAGCAACATCAAGGTTGGTTGTGAAGCTCCTGGAATGCTCAACTATAATTTGGATATCATTTGTGTAGTTCAACTAAGATCGAGCATGAAATGTATATCTCTGTTTGCACAAGAAAGGTGGAAAGGAGGGTGACTAACAAGTGATGAAACATGCATCAAATGAAAAGAAGCATGTTCCTTATCTGAATGGCAATCCTACAAGGACAGTAGCAATTTCTAAAGTAGTGGCATTGCTAGATATTAGTGTGGGCATTAGGATTAACTATGACAACCGTTAAATACAACATTACTTTGGGCACGGGAGAGTAGGCGGACCAGGACAGTTGCATTTCTAACGAAAAGAACCAACTTATCTTAATAGGAAATTTTAGCAGGACATGTAAAGAAGTGCCATTGATTCATATTACTGGAGGCATTACATTGAAAACAACATTGGTTTAACATGTCCTTACTTTTAACAGTGTGACTACTACATTTTACCAGTGGCATTACATAAAAGTGGCCCGGGGCAACAAACATCAGAACAGGATATCTGGGTTGGTCCCATTTTTGTTCGGTATAGCCACCTTATACTGTGTGAGGCTAGCAAATCTAGTGCTGGACTTACTCTGTTAACTTGTCCCCCAGTCCCCACTTTCTTTCCTTTTTCAACCAATAGATCGGGTTTATATTGAGTTTGTACTGCGTTTCCCTTTATTTCCCTATTAGACCTAGAGACCAGTTGGATAGCCAGTCTCTGCTACATTTCGCCCCCATTATTTCCTCTTTCGACCAAGTCCTAGATTCAGGTAACAAATCCTCCCCCACCCCCACCCCCTTTCTTCCTTGTTTGAACCAAGTAGTACTAGATTCAAGTGCATGAAGTAGTTTTACCTCTTCAACGTAAAAAAATTAGGTGGTTTTCGAAAAGCTGATCGATCCTATCTATGAGGGGGCCTGAGAAATAGTAAAAGTTACAAATGCAGCGACGTCAGGAGCTCGGGAAGTAGAGCAAGGCCGGTTTCGAAGGAAGGTATACCTGATGGTCGCATGGATGTCGCTAGGTGGGCGGCGGAAGGCCGGATCTGCCCACACTACAGCAGCAAGGAAGAAGGGGTCGGAGGCCCTCCCTCGCTAGTAGTGCTTGGGAGAGAACGGCAAGGCAGGCTGATCGGGACGCGCCCAACAGTGGTTAAGAGCCGTCGCCGAGGACGACCGCGTGAACCTTGCACCTTCTCACCTTCCCCGGCGGAGAGGATCCGGCTGGATCTGTGACCAGAGGTGAGCAGAGAGAGAGAGAGTGTGGCCACCGCTGTCGTGTTTAGATCTGGAGAGGCTGAGACAGTGTGAAGAGAGCAACACTAGCAAGCAAGCGCGGAGGCTCCTGCCTATATAGTGGAGTAGTACTTAGTTTTCTTTTGTCTACCGGAGCCGGCTTGACCTCGTCAATGACTGTCGAGAAGTGTTCATGCACGTGGCCCGGAGGCGTAGTTGTTGTCATTTTGATCTGAAGTGCCGGATTATAACATATAACACGAAAAAATGCCACATGACAAGAAATCATCACCTCACTGCCCAAAGGAGACAACATGAATCCCGAGGAACAAATCTCAAATTAAACATAAACTCGTAGAAAAGGGGTCCATCGATAGATGTCCTAATTAACATAGCCGGATTGACATAGATGGTAGCCGAGTAGTCACTATTCGTGCATGTGCCCCCAATGACTAGACCAACTCAGTTGTCGCTGTTTAACCCTCGCAGTGATCTGAAGCACATGACACATAATTTTGCGAGATGACAAGAAACCTTTTTTTAGATTTCTCACCACAACTACAACCATGTACAACACAACCTGCATGATATGTAGACGATAGCCAATCCAGGCGTGTCTGCTGGAATCTGGTCACATGCATGGACGAACTGATCTTCCGTGTCTTGCAGGGATCATCCAGGCACCAACGTAGTACAACACTTCTCTAGTACTATCGCTCGTCTCCCTCTTCTATTAAGTCACCCGACTTGCGGGGCCGGGGAGTGTGCCTATGGTCAGTTCTCAATTGCCGTCCCACATGTGTGTGCGAACGCAATATGACACGCGTTCCATTCGGAGAGCAGCGTGCCAGACCGACCGACCGTCTGGGGTGCGACGCAAACGCGACAGGCGTGTTGTATACTCCATACATGTGTACCGCCGTTTTCTAGACGACTTGCTCCATGGCACGGGCGCAATCCATGGATACAAAATTAGTATTTGTATACTATTTAAAAGTCGAGGGCGGGGCTTTTCCTGCCCGGTAGGTGGCGGGACAGTTCCGCCTAGTCGGTTCGACAGAGACGCGAGAAGACGAGGGAGTAGGCTGCTGCAAACGTAGGACTGTGTGATTTGACAGCGAGTTACTGCTGGACAGGTGGGGCCCCGTGATTTGACTTGCCATTATCATTTTAACTGCGACGCTACGACGGGCGTGAGTCTCCTGATTCCTGACCACCTCCATAGAGGTGCCTCTCCCAATGCTCCATCATGTAGTAGTAGAGGCTGGCTCTTGCCTGAGAGCCCACTTCTCCACTTTTTCCTTGCCTCTCTTTCCTCCACATATGCAAAAATGCCATGTAAAGCGCACTATTGTACTTACTTGCTCCTACAGGTGCTTAAGCTTGCCACATAGGCATAAAGTCTGATGTGGCAAGTTAATCAAGAAGAGAGAGACTAGTTTGGTGACCCAAGAAAGAAACGGTGCTAAGCACGTGTACCTAGGTGAAAAGACAATTTTGAGTCTATAGCTAATTAAATTAAGCAAACTTAGCAACACCATTTCATTGGAAGAGGTCACTCCTTGGCAAATGCAATAAATACTAGTACTCCCTGTGTCCCATTATATAAGAACGTTTTTGACACTACACTAGCTAGTGTCAAAAACATTCTTATATTACGGGACGGAGGGAGTACGGAGAAAGAGATAGAGAGGAGTAAAGAAAATACACTTATAGCCAACCTTGTTGTAGTATGAGTGACTAAGTGATGACTATGTATGACATGCCAACATCAGATAGCCTAACGCACCATGTTAAATCTCCAAGGGCGCGACCACGCGAGCGACGTGACGGTCATGGTAGGTGCGACCATGATACGGGCTGCTGGCAGCCCTTGGATCTGAGATCAAACTTTCGCATGCTAAGTTGCTAAAAATTTGCAGAATAACCCTCCAGGCTAGGATATTCACCCATAGGTCTAGAATCAAGCCATGCAAGAGTTCGATATCCGATCCAAGGGCTCTCGGAAGCCCGTATCATGGGAGAATGGAAAGCCACTACCGTGCCGTTCGCACGCTGGCAGTTCGCTCCTACTCGTCCCCGCACGTCCTTTAATACTAAGGTGGTTCGCTCCTAGTCGTCCCGTCCATTCACATTAGTACATTACGGCAGTTCCACTAATCCTAACCCTCCTCCCAAATCCATGGCGTCCCAAATCTCCCCGATCGGCGGTGAGTACAAAGTTGGAACCATCATCGGCGATGAGTTCGACGTCATCTACACCCGTTCTTCCGCGACAGTGAAAGGATGCCTTTCTTGCTTCAGACGCATGGTCGAAGATTCAGATTATGAGTGGGTCGCTGGGCTAGATGTTGAGTACACCACAGTCGTGGGATGAGAGAAGGATCTAAAGGACGAAGAGAGGAAGAAGCCCGCCGTGATCCAGGTTTGCGTGCATGACTTATGCTTGGTCTACCACATATGCCATGCCGACGTTGAGTGCCAGGATTTTAAGGACTTCCTCGAGAGCAACCTAGTCAAATTCGTTGTTGTAGACTTTGGTAATGACAAAGAAGTCCTGCGTCAGATAGGCCTCGTTGTAGGCAACACCTTCGACCTCCAAAAGAATCGGCTGGTGTCCTCTCATCAGCCTTCAATGCTAACCCTGGCAGGAGCCATGGTTCATCCTTCGTACGGTAAACTGGAGAAACCTCCATACACGTTTCATCGTCATGCATGGCAGCGGAATGTACTAGATATTGACCACATCCAGTATGCTGCAATGGATGACTACCTTTGTTTCAATATCTACAAGGGTAGGATGAAGAGCAACAGCCAAGTTGGTGGTTCAAGCAAAGAAGTATCGGCCAAGAGGAAGAGGGACAAAAACGAAGTCGAGGATGTGGACGAGGACTCCGAGTAAGGTGGCAGTGTCGTTGCTCATGGTGGTTCTAATGCAGTGTCTACCGGAATAGTTGCAAACTTCAATTTCAGGTGTGCTTAATTTAATTTGAGGGGTGTGTTGTGCTGAGCCCCCAGCAGAACTATGTTATGTTTCTTCTTGTTACTTTAACTCTTCAGTAAGTACATACTAGTATTTCTTACATTTCATCTTTTAGTTGGTATAGTACTACCACTCGTTTCTTCACATTATATACGTACAATATATATGGCCAACATCATATAGCCAACAGTTTAGTTGTCAAAGAATTTCAGGGTGCTTGCTTTTGTCAAAGAATTCCAGGATGCTTAGTTTTATTTGAGGGGTGGGTTGTGCTGGACACCATTATTGTGACTAGCCTTTTTAATAGTACTATATGCATAATTTGGCGACAAGCGCTCTCCATATGTACCACCTTTTTTTTATTTCAAGTTTTGCTCCATGGCGCAATCCATCGATACTACTGTTGTACAAAAGTGTACATTTTTTAAAAGGCTAGAGGGCGGGGCAGTCTAGCTTGGTCGGTTTCACGAGAGGCGAGGGCCTTTCTGATTTGACGTCCCATTACTGCTGGAAGGCGGGGCCTTGTGATTTGACTGCTCGTATAAATGCGCCGACGACCTGATCGAGGAGGAGCAAAGAACCGTGTGGTATACTCAAGTTTTCCACTGGAGTAGTACTGCGACGGAGGAGCACGAAACATGGCAGCCCAGTGCCATATGGCGATAAAAATGATCTAATTTGCTAGTCATCTCATTGTTAGCATTGTTCTATTCATTCCCTCAAAAAACAAAAACCATTGTTCTATTCATGCCTCGCAGAGAACGTGACACGTGCGGCGAAACACCTGAAGCAAAAGATGAAACACAGCAGCAAAAGAAGAAGGAAGATTATCACCCCAAATGATCTAATTCGCCGCGGAGTCGTAAATGCTTCTTCATCGCCTCCATGACCTCCATCTCCTTGCGCGTCTCCTCCGCCATCTTCTTCATTATGTCCATGACGCGGGATTTCTCGACGCGAGCCTTCATCATCTGTTCCACGGCCGCATTACGTACCTTGACAGCAGCCGGGTGCTCGATGCAGAGCTTCGCCAACTCCTCCTTCTGATCCATGACGAGGGCCTGCAGCATCTTCATCGAGGAACTACTATTCTCATGCAGCTTCTTCCAGCCGGCGTTCTTCTCCTTCAACAGGTCGATCTCGTGGCAGAGCTTCGCCTTGTCCTCCTGAAGTCACAGGATTTCGCCGGTCGCCTTCTTCTCCGAGGCAATGCTCTTCTTCAGCAGCATCACCAAGCCGGCGGTCAACTCCCCCTGCTGATTGAGCTCAGCGGGCATGTCGTCGAAGCTCTCCTTCAGCAACTCCGTCAAGCCTTGTATGCACTCATTCTGCTTATTGAGGTGCTTCTTGAGCTGATCGGGCATGCCATCAAGGGATAACGACTCCAGCTCCGCCGGTCGGCATGTTCGCCTCCGCGGCTAGGGCGCTCCTGGGAGCCATCGCCTGCTCGTGAGAGATCTTTCGAGGTCTCTGCGTGGCGGCGAGCCCTCTCTTTTTTTCCGCAGCCTTGGTTGTCGCTCCCTTGTTACGAGTAGTTCTCGACCTAGAGCTCTGCTCACCGGCCATGGCAACGACGGACAAAGAAGAAGCACTTATGAGGAGGAAAGGTAGAGTAATTTTCGATTAGGTAGTTCCACTTTTTATAACCTAAGTACAAGCACTAGTAGTACTAATACCTGCATAGTGGGAACACGTTCAGGTTTGGTACATACTAGTAGGTGTGAGTAGGCTTTCGAATGTGATGCGAACAAGGTAAAGATTAATTGATGGTTTTGCTTTCAAGGCCTGAAACGGCTCCCGATGAGTTTAGCGGAACATAAATTTCAAGTACTACACTGCTCAAATGCGTAAATATTATGTTACTATCAAAAATTGGCACAAAATACGAAGGAGACCAATGGAAGTACTACTAGCAACCCATGATTTAACTACTCGCATGCACGCAGTGGAGTAATAATGTCTTTCTTCCGCCCTCACGTCCACTCAATTTGCATGCGCTGTATTAATTGACCATCAATGAAATGAATGACTTTACACGCGTCAAATTATCACATGGGGTGGATCTTGGTAGAAAATTGCGTCCGCCCGTGTACCCGCGTGTGCGTGTGAGGGAATGAGTGCGTGCGTGGCGTGCGTGCACATCTTTGCTTCATGCATTTACCGCCAGTATGGCTCAGGGAGGACGAGTACATTCTTTTGGAACCAGCAGCACGTCACTGTGATCAATCCACGCAAGGAGGTCGCGACAACGCCTCCACATGTGCCACGTGGCTTCATGAACTGTAAGACAGACACTGTGTAGCGTGCCATTGGTATTCTAGTTTACGTGTTTTGCACATACTCGAAGTACTAGTAAGGTACACGTGCATTGGACGCATCAGATTTTGCAACCAAATTATGAATAAATACCACAATATAGCATGTAAGCTCTGAGTCATATATGCGTGATGTAGCCCTTCGTTTAATTCTTATAGTTCATCTCATTAAAAATCAATTAGTTTTTTATAAAAAAGCTAAGAATGCGTGAATAGGAAAAACATGGGATTATAGTGGAATGTCATCTTGAATCCTACAGGATTGTACGAGTGTTTGATTGTGCATAGAAAAAACACAGAATTCTTTCAAAGAGGTTTGAGTGGATGGGATGTTTCCTATGAAATCTAGTGCAAATGAATCATATGGAAAAATTCCTATGGTTTACAATCCTACGAATCAAACAACCAAGATAGGAAAAATTCCTAATGATTAGAATCCTCCGAAATTCCTTTGAGAATCCTTTGAATCAAAGAAGCCCTTAATCTATTTTATGATTCATTGAATTGTGCGTTGTCAAGCATAAAGTAAAAACAAAAAATGGCAATTCAACTAGAAAAAAAGTTTGGCAGTTATGATACGCAAGATTCTAGAACAAAAGAGAACCACTGTTGTTTTGATGTTTGTGCATTATGCTTAAGTTCAACCATGGAGTCTGCTAGATTGTACATGTGGCAAAATCCGGTGGGGGGCTAGAAGATGGTGCGAGGGGCTGAGTGGAGGGAGACTATGAAGGAATGCACAAGTGCGAGATCGATATTTAGAGAGAGGGGGCGAACACGTGCGTTGTTGCACGCAGTGGCTGAGCCATGAAAAATAAATGAGCTAGGGGGGCAAGCATTGCTAATCCTTTACGAGGAGGGTCAATTCATGAAATTAAACCTTTTTTAGCAGCAATTATCTAATGATCACATTCATATTAGCATGGATATATAGTGATGTTAGGGGGGGGGGTAGGGCCCTTAGTGCCCCGTGTCTTCGCCATTGTGCACGCGTCTGAGAGATGAAGCGGAAGGCATGGATGATGAGAGGGGGACATTGGATATATAATTAATGTGGGTGTATTAGCTATTTATGTTAATCCTATATAGAGAGCTATAGATTGACAGATGTGGATGTGGGTAAGAGGGTGAGACCTCACTGGATATATCGATTGATCGGTTTGTGTGGAAAACTATGAAAGACCTAGCTATATACACACATACATAGAGGAACATCGATCGTTGCGCATGCACGCGTGAGAGATAAAGAATGCCCGGTATGATGGAGAGGGGGATGTGTGTGGGTGTGTTCCTTCATGGGAGACCGACCTGAAGAAAAAGATTGCATGCGTGCGATAGATAATGCCGACTGGTAGTGTGTGTGCATGCATGCACGAGAGAAAGTTAGTGGTACAATTATAAAGAGAAGACTACCGTGTGGGTGTAAAAGAATAGGTGAGGTCATAATCAATGTAAAGTTGAATTCAAATATTTGAATAAGAGATCCTGATGTTTGAAACCCATGCATGCATGAATATAACGGAGATCTGTGCGGTGTGGTTTGGAAACGAGCATGTTGTAATGTATACACATTGAACAAGGTCAGACTGATTTGAATTTGAGATACCGATGGCAGACATCATTTCCCACGTCGCATCCGTGCATGGACATACTATTCTAATTGGAGATGATGGGCTGCTTTCGCATCACATATCTATATCTATACCCCTATATATTATATTATATTATATATATATTTATATTGTGTGCAGGTAACTTTAACTTTGAAAGATGGTCGTTGGATGAGGCAAATCCGATGGTCCAAAGATGGTAAATTTGAGCACTATTGGCCGTTGGATATCATCTAGATTCCACCAGATTTCGCCACATGTATAATCTAGAAGACTCCATGGTTGAACTTAAGCATAATGCACAAACATCAAAAAACAAGCATTTCTTATTTGTTCTAGAATTTTCAGTATCAGAATTGCCCAAATGTTTTTCTACATGATTTGTCATTATTTGTTTTTACTTTATGTCTTACAACGCACAATTCCATGAATCTTAAAATAGATTAGCTTTCTTATAAAAACTAGATGATTTTGAATGAAATGAACTATAAGAATTAAACGAACATCTACATCATGCATATATGACTCAAAGCTTGCATGCTATAATGTGGTATTTATTCATAATTTGGTTGCCAAATCTCATGTGTGCAATGCACGTGTACCTTACTCTAGTCTAAATGGTGTTTGTGTGTGTGCTGTGCGTGTTGAGGTGCAAATTGTCTTTTTTTGGGTACACGTTAAGCTTGTTCTTCCGAAATTTCAAGCCGCGCCTTGTTATGCCAAAAATTGAAGCTAGCGTCTCTGTCTATCGTGCTGCGAAACTCCCACCTCTTCAACCCGCGCCATGTTAGCCCGAAATATTTAAGATATATCTTTGTCTCGTTGTGCTCCGACAACTCCCTCCATCTCAACCCGTGCCTTGCTATTCCAAAATTACAACACGCGCGAAAACTCCCACCTCCTGTGAAATCCCGACACGCGAAATGCCCGTTGTCAGGACCCCGACTCGATGTCACATCGATCTAGCCGGTAACACCTCATATCACTTTGCGGCCTCACGCACGGTATCCCCACGGGTGTCGCCTTACCTTTGCCCGGGACTGCGCCTTTTGGCTCGCGTATATGATAGTGTCGCTAGCATCCATATGATAAGGAGCCCGGGCTGACATGACTAGTCGTAAACCCAAAGTGGCACAAACTTACAGGGACAGGCATCCATGACCCAGCTTCGAACGTGTCCGTCATCAGCAAGTGGGTCCGGGCTGTAGCACTGGGCTAGCAGGACTCCGGTAAACTGGGCTGTAGCGGGCTAACAGGACTCCGGTACTCAATGCGTGACATTTCCCCGAAGGGACAGACACCGGAACGAAGAAGGACACATGCCGGCCAGCCTAAGTGTTCCAGAGCAGTAGCAAGCTACCATGGCTCAGCGGTAACACTAGGAGACATTTCCCGGTAAGAGAGGCTACTAAAGATAAACAACTAGATAGTCAGATCCCACACATACCAAGCATTTCAATCATACACACAATATGCTCGATATGTGCAAATACAACAAGGCATCACAACATAACTCTACGACACAAGTACTTTATTTAAGGCTTAGAGAGCCATACATAACATACACAAAGGTACAGGTCACACGACCCAGCATTCAAGTCATACAGTCATACAAACTAGCAGCGGAAGTAACTTGTCTGAGTACAGACAACTAGAAAAATAAAAGAGGCTTGGAAAGCCTAGCTATACTACGAGGTCCTTCACAAGCTCAGGATCACCACCTGGGCCTTAGCCTACTCATTGATGTCAACGTCTACGTAGAACCCATCAGAAGGGGTTGCAGCGTCTTCTGTAAAAATGTAAATTATAGCAACATGAGTACAAAGGTACTCAGCAAGACTTACATCAGATCCTACATACATGCATATTATCAAGAAGGGTTGGTGGAGTTATTGCAGCAAGCCAGCTTTGACTCTTGGCTAGGCTAACCTACGAGACTCCAACTTGAAATGGTTTTGCGTACACGAGTCCACTACTCACCAATTCAATACACTACCGAGGATCCACCTCCGTCTTCCTACGAAAGAGCCATCCTCGGCACTCACACTTATCTTGAGGTTTTTAGTAGTTTCCATTTACTTGTCTATGAACTGTATAGGCAACCAAGTAGTCCTTTACCGCGGACGCGGCTATTCGAATAGATCATGATAACCCTGCAGGGGTGTACTTCTTCATACACGCTCTCACCACTTACCGTCGTTTACACGACATGTACTTGGCAACCTTCAAGCGGAAGCCCAACGTGGGTGTCGGCCACGACCTACCTAACCACCTAAGCCTCCAGTCCAGGTTTATCGCCTATCCAGGTTCCATCCGCAGGGAGTCCGGCCGAGGTTTCCCATACGGCCCCGAACGATATGAACAGGGTTCCCGAGATACCTAACGGGTATTCGGTACACCCGGCCACGTACCTACCGCATCACAGCCCACCCCTACGGTCAGTGTTGTCCACGGCCTCCTGTAGGCTACAAACACCAGAAACTACTTGCAACTCCTGGACGGAGAACTAGGGTGAATAAGAAGCCGAGAGGGTCCATTGGTTTCGGGCCCAATGCATGGTAGTAGCTGATTCTTAAATCACACATACAGATCTCAGTGCTTAAGGTCGGCTTCAATGAAACAACCCACCATGTACTCCTACATGGCCTCTCATCGATACCTTTACCAAATCGTGTTCACCACACCACTCTCATTACTGACATAATCATTTCACTCTAGCCCATCACCCAGATGAACCAGACCTGACACGACTCTAAGCATAGCAGGCATAGCAAGGTAGGAACAGCACATACATATGGCTCAATCAACTCCTACACATGCTAGTGGGTTTCATCTAGTTACTGTGGCAATGACAGGTCATGCAGAGGAAGTGGGTTCAACTACCGTAGCACACAGCAGTTTGAAACGCGTTGTCTTAATGCAGTAAAAGAGAGCAGGAGAGAGAACATGGGATTGTATCGATATGATCAAATGGTTGGTTGCTTGCCTGATGGTTCGATGCACTGATACGGTTCTTCGTTAGGGTAATCACGGTACTCCTCGGAGGCAGAACCTGCCGCAAAGAACACCGATACACAACCATCACCAAACAATGTGCAACAATATGATGCATGCATGAAACATAGCAATATGAGTGTGTTGGGCTAATGCAACTAAGACAAGAAGGGTTTGAACCAATTTGAATCAAAGATTCAAATTTCAAATTCAAACATAGCCTTTTAAAGTGCTTTTCCTTGTTCTGCATTAAACATCAGGTTAACTTGTTTAATCATGCATGAAAATAGTACAGATGGATAGATTGGATTTTTCTGATCATTTTTCATATATAATTTGTCTGATTTGGAGTTACAGAATAAAAGTTATGAATTTTTGAAGTTTAAACTATATTCTGGAATTTCCTATATTAGATTAATTCCAGAAAATCAATTATTGCGTCAGCCTGACGTCAGTGTGACGTCAGCGGGTCAACGGAACACGTCCGGGTCAAACCTGACAGTGGGTCCCGCGTGTCAGTGTGATTAGATTAATTAAAGTTTAATTAAAACTAAACCTGTTTAATTAACAGGGCTGGGCCCCACCTGTCATTGACTCAGGGGAGTCAACCAGGGCCCACCCGTGGTCAAACCCGGGTCGGCTGCACCGGCGTTTAGCCGCCGGCGAGCCCGACGCGGCGGCGGAAGTGGTTTTGGCTGTTTCGGCCACCAAATGGGTCGCGGAGACCACCGGAGTGGAGCTGAGTACGAGCCGCAGCTCTTGGTGGAGTCCGTTGGGGTCGGGGTGGCCGGAGTTGGCGCCGGCGACGACTTTGGCGGCCACCGGGGTTCGGCCGAAGACGAACTTGACGCTAGAGGGGTCAGTGAGGCGCGGGGAGTAGCTAGCTAGGTGCTACGTGACACGGTGAGTATGATGGACACCGTGGAGTGGCTGGAGGGCGACCGGGAGCACGTCGGCGACGAGCTCCACGGCGGTGGGTGCGGTTGAGCTCCGGGAGGTCGCTACACGGCTCGGGAGCAAGCAAAGGAAGGGGGGAAAGATGGCTAAGCTCACAGTGAGTGCGACGAAGCCCTTGGTGCGGCCGGAGATGGACCGGAGCGACGATGGCGTTTAAGGGGATCTTCGGCGACGGCGGTTCGGGCGAGGTCGTTGCAGTGGACTCGGGCGTTGCGAGCGCTCGGGGCTCGGCTTGCTCGATGGAGTGGACAGCGGCGGAGCTCCTGGACACGATGAGAGGACGCACGGGCGGCAGGGAGCACGGCTACGACGAAGGCACGGCGATGGTGGTGTCGGTCTTGGCGGGGGAGCGCGAGGGGAAGGAGCTGGAGAGGAGAGGGGTTGTCTGGGGGGTTCGGGGGAGCGAGGGAGGTCGATCCACGACGTCACCGGGCGAGGGGAGCGGCGAGGCGGCGAGCAGGTGCGTGGCGCACGCTGCGGTCGCCGTCGGGCACCTGCCTGCCTGCCTGGCCGGCAAGCAGCTCGCTGGAGCGGCGCTGGGCTGGGCCGGCAGGTGGGCCGGGTGCTGGGCGCCAGGTAAGTTTTTCCATTTTTTCTGTTTTCTGTTTTTTTAATACTTCTGCAACTTTGTTGAATTAAATAAAATACTTAGGCAACTCCTAAAATCACCAAACTACTCCTGGTCCATAGTTGGATTATTTCCAACATGAAACATTTTAGTTTGGAGATATTTGAGCATTTAAATATTTTATATAATTTTAAATGCCCAAATTCAAATATTTATGATTTAATTCAAAAACCCTAAGTTGGCCTAGGAAAATGTGCATCACTTTTGGCAGAGGTTCTGAACCAAGACAAAAATGATGGGCATTTTAGAAGGGCATTTCAGGTTCATTGAATTTTTTTTTAGTAAACCGTAATTGGTTTCAGAGGGGATTGGGGGTTCTGTCATCCCCATTTCAGGTTTCTGATGAAAGAGTAAACATGATGCAACACTCTAATGCATGGCTAACTAGGATGTGACAACTCACCCCCACTCAAAAGAATCTCGTCCCGAGATTTGGGTTCCTCCGGAAAGAGGGCGGGATACTCAAGTCGAAGACGATCCTCCCTTTCCCAAGTTGCTTCATCCTCAGAATGGTGCGACCATTGTACTTTGAGAAACTTGATATTATGACATCGAGTGGTATGCTCGGCCTGATCGAGGATACGAATGGGGTACTCTTGATATGTAAGATTATCTTGGAGATCAAGCTTTTCGTAGTCCACTCCACGGATAGGATCCGAAAAGCAACGCCTGAGTTGAGAAACGTGGAAGACATCGTGGACTCTAGAGAGGTGCGGAGGTAGTTCCAACTGGTAGGCAACTTCTCCTCGTTTAGCGAGAATGCGAAAAGGTCCAATGTAACGAGGAGCCAATTTGCCTTTGATACCGAAACGATGGGTTCCCTTCAGAGGGGTAACCCGAAGGTAAGCCTTCTCGTCAACCTCGAAAGTCATAGCCTTATGTTTTCGGTCATATTGACTCTTTTGACGAGATTGGGCTGTTTTCAACTTTTCACGAACGATGCGAACTTGTTCTTCTGCTTCCTGAATCATATCCGGGCCAAAGAATTGTCTTTCCCCGGTCTCTGACCAGTTAAGGGGTGTTCGACACCGTCGTGCATAGAGAACTTCAAAAGGGGCTTTACCCAAGCTAGATTGATAGCTGTTGTTGTAAGCGAATTCGGCAAATGGAAGGCACTTCTCCCAATCCATTCCGAATGAGATAACAGAGGCTCGAAGCATGTCTTCTAGGATCTGGTTGACGCGTTCCACTTGACCACTCGATTGAGGGTGAAAAGCGGTGCTAAAGGAAAGGCGGGTTCCCATGGCGTTTTGGAAACTCTCCCAAAATCGAGAGGTGAAAAGACTTCCTCTATCCGAGTTGATTTCCAAAGGAACACCATGGAGAGACACTATTCGGGAGACGTATAAGTCTGCCAGCTGACTAGCGGTTATACTCTCGCGAACAGGTAAGAAATGGGCCACTTTGGAAAGACGATCAACAACGATGAAGATAGCATTATTCCCTCTTTTGGTCCTGGGAAAACCGGTAATGAAGTCCATACCAATTTTATCCCATTTCCATTCAGGAATAGCTAAGGGTTGAAGGGTGCCAGCAGGCCGTTGATGTTCTTCTTTTACACGACGACAGACATCGCAATTAGCAATATACTAAGCAATTTCTCTCTTCATCCTAGTCCACCAGAACCTCTGGCGTAGGTCCTGATACATCTTAGTACTACCGGGATGAATGGTGAGAGGAGATTCATGAGCCTCCTTAAGGATCAATCGCCTCAGGTTTCGTACTTTGGGAACCACTAGTCGATTCTCGAAGTATACAACCCCTTGATCATTAATGGAGAAACAATGCGCAATTCCTTTCTTGATGTTTCTCTTGATGCGGGAGATTCCCGGATCTACCTTCTGTGCCTTGATGATCTGGTCCGTAAGGGTAGGTTTCGCCACCAAGGTGGAAAGAAAACCTTGAGGAACAATGTGAAGGTTAAGCTTCCGAAATTCCTCATGGAGAAGCGGTTGACTTTGTTGCAGCATTAGGTTGTTACAATAAGATTTACGACTTAGCGCATCGGCCATGACGTTGGCTTTCCCTGGGTTGTAAGTTATTCCTAAGTCGAAATCTGTGATCAACTCAACCCAACGTCTTTGCCTGAGATTCAAATCCGGTTGGGTGAAAATGTACTTCAGACTTTGGTGATCAGTGAATATTTTGCAACGATTACCGAGGAGGTAATGTCGCCAGGTCTTAAGTGCATAGACTACGGCTGCAAGCTCTAGATCATGAGTAGGATAATTCTCCTCATGTGGGTGCAATTGCCGTGAAGCGTAAGCAATTACATGTCGATCTTGCATGAGAATGCAACCTAATCCTTGTCGCGAGGCGTCGCAGTAGATAACAAAGTCCTTAGAGAAGTTTGGCGGTACCAGCACGGGAGCAGAAGTCAGGCGTATTTTCAGTTCCTGAAAGCTGTGCTCACATTGTGGAGTCCATTCGAACTTTTTATCTTTCTTGAGGAGTTCGGTTAGAGGTTTAGCAACTTTGGAGAAGTTCTCGACAAAGCGACGACAATAGCTCGCTAAGCCGAGAAAACTCCGAACTTGCTTGACCGATTCAGGTGGAGTCTAATTAAGGACGGCTTGAACTCGCTCAGGGTTAACAGCAATACCTTCACCAGATATTACATGACCCAGATAGGTCACTTCTGACAACCAGAATTCACATTTAGAAAATTTGGCATAAAGGCGATGCTCTCGAAGTTTCTTCAACACTAGCCTTAGATGTTCGGCATGTTCTTCCTCGTTCTTGGAGTAGATGAGTATATCATCGAGGTAAACAACGACGAATTTATCCAAATACTCCATGAAGATTGAGTTCATTAACCGAGAAAAGGTGGCTGGAGCGTTGGTTAAACCGAAGGACATGACGGTGTACTCGTATTGGCCATAACGAGTAACAAAGGCCGTTTTAGGAATGTCCCCGTTTCTGATTTTGATTTGATGGTAGCCCAACCTCAAATCCATCTTGGAGAAGACTGAGGATCCAGCGAGCTGATCATACAGGTCGTTGATCCTGGGGAGCGGATATTTGTTCTTGATTGTGACCAAATTGACAGGTCGATAATCTACAACCATCCGGTCCGTACCATCCTTCTTCTTGACGAATAGGACGGGGCAAGCCCACGGAGATAAACTAGGTCGGATGAAACCCTTTTTCAAGGACTCATCGAGTTGTTTCTTAAGCTCGGCTAGTTCTAGTGGTGCCATCTTATAGGGTCTTCTAGCAATCGGAACGGTTCCTGGAATGAGGTCTATTACGAACTCAACATCCCTGTCAGGTGGAACACCTGGCAATTCCTCTGGGAAGACATCCGGGAAGTCACGGACTACCGGAACGTCCTCAAGGTCTGGCAAAGGGCTGGCGTTAAGAGAGTATAATTGTCGCTTGGCTAATCGGGTCAAGACATTGACTATCTTGCCCGAAGGATGAGTGAGTTGAACAGTCCTAGAGAAGCAATCAATTTTGGCATGATGAGCTGACATCCAGTCCATACCCAAAATGATATTAATATCTGAAAATTTGAGAGCTATCAAAGATGCAAGGAAAACAAGTTTGTCGACTTGGATTTCATTTCCATAACTTACCCTGGAGGTCTGCCATCTAGAACCAGGAGTAGAAATTTCCATAGTGGATGGCATGTCACAGAATGCGGTGTTATGCAAACGAGCATAGTTCTCGGATATAAATGAATGAGAGGCTCCTGTATCGAAAAGAACAGATGCCGGATGGCAATTAACAAGGAGCGTACCGAGAACGACGTTGGGATCCTCTTGAGCTTCTTCGGCAGAGATACAGTTGACATGGCCACGTGTAGCGGTGGCCGGCTTGGCGTGGAACACTTTCCCTGTCGGCTTGCCACGGCCAACAGCTTTAGCAGATTGGTTGGGGTTGGTCTGGGGACACTCACGCATATAGTGGCCAGATTCCCCACACTTGAAACAAGTCACGGAACTGGTACATGGAGGAGCATTGTTGGTTGGACCCCCATAGGGCTTGGCTGGTGCAGACTGTTGAACAGGGTGAGGCGCCTGGAAAGATGGCCTCGGTGTGAACCTCGGTGGCAGGGCAGTGTTGGGTACCCACACGCGGCACTTCTGAGGACCCGCACCGGATGAGGAACCCATGTCACGGCCATGCTTGCGTGTTGCGTCATAGTCAGTCTGACCAGTCTCAGCACTAATGGCCTTGTTAACAAGTTTCTGAAAAGATGTGCACTCATGCAGACGGAGGTCGCGGCAAAGCTCAGGACTAAGTCCCTTACGGAACCTTGCTTGCTTCTTGGCATCAGTAGAAACTTCCTCAGTTGCATATCGTGCGAGGTTACCGAACTCCCTGCTGTAAGCATCCACAGAGAGTCGGCCCTGAGTGAAACTGCAAAATTCCTCACGTTTACGGTCCATGAGACCCTCCGGAATGTGATGTTCACGGAAAGCCTCGCTGAATTCAGCCCAAGTAGTGACATGGCCCGCTGGGCGCATAGCTCCATAATTCTCCCACCATAAACTGGCGGGGCCTTCAAGATGATATGCAGCAAAGGTGACCTTGTCAGCCTCAGCTACTAGCGCGGAAAGCAGCTTGTGAGAGATACTGCGAAGCCAGTCATCAGCGTCGAGAGGCTCGACGGAGTGGTGGAACGTGGGTGGATGTAACTTGATAAAATCACTGAGTGACACCACGTTAGTCCTCTGATGGTGTGTTGTGTTCTATTCAATACGCTCCAACAAACGGTTGGTCTCCCGCTTGTTTCTTTCGGCTTCCATCATAACCTCGGCTAGGGAAGGAGGATGAGGCAGATTTGCATTCCTGACTTTACTGCCTTCGGCCTGCTCATGAGGAGCAGGGTTAGTGCGCGTGTTGACCATCCTAGGTAAACAAGACAATGATTCAGTCAGAATGATAAAATTCCGACATAGGATACAGAATGTACGGAATAACTCGGAATGCAAGATGATCATCCGTATGACATGGTAGATACAGAAACTGCTTCTTTATTCCATCATCATACACACCATACAGGGTTTAGTACAAGACCAAACAAAGTACTATTACGGTGTAAAAAAAGGATTACATCTCATCGGAGGCATTCCCAGCTCCTATACATTATTTTTCTACACCTCCGGAAGGCGATACAGCTAGGTCATATCCCACGAGTCACGCAGGATGATAGACGACACAGCTAACACGAACTAGTGATAGTACCACTAACTCAGACCGATACGTAGTAGTCCTCGTAGAAGTCACCTCCATAGCCTGGAAGCTCAACATGATCATCCGGAAACAGACGATCTCGCGGAGCTTGTGGACCATAGGGGCTAGGATGAGGTCTTGGACCAACAGACGATGGCCTTCGGGGACCGCGAGGTGGGGTGATGCCTCCTACATCACGCCAACCCATCACGTCTGGCAGAGCAGATCTCACAGGATAGAGATCACGCATATCCGAGTATCCAGCTTGCACCGCCGGTGCAAACCGAGTCAATGTGGCCCAGTGGTCAGCACGGGTATTGAAGAGCTCTAACCTCAAGGCCCGATTTTCACGGTCCTTATCCTCGAGCATCTCAGCAGTAGTGCGAGTCCGTGAATCCTCCTGAGTGGGGTCAGCATAGATAGCCTGGAGATACCCTTGTGCTCCCGGAAGTGATCCTGGCATATACCGGAAATCAGAGTCCCGAAATAGACCAGACCTGACTCGCATGATGGTCATCATAGAGTAGGCGGCGTCCTGCACAGCCATCTCAATAGTAACCCCGAGTCCATAGGAGCAGTGAAGGGGCTCGGTGGACCCAGGATAAGATGGAAATATCCTGACAGTGCAGAGATACTGGCTTTGATTAAAGTCTCGGAATTGCTCTTCGACCGTGTACTCAGGATACCAACGGTATCCAGCCTCAGTCATTACCCTGACCAACATGGCAGTATGGCCGGGTACATCTAGGCATCGAGTCAGGCGAACCACTTGATTGAGGTCGCGTGTGGCCATCTGAAAACACAATCATAATGCAAAGGCATTAGAATTTCTAGCAAAATTTCGGCAGCATAACAGCTGTAAATGCTCAAAAAGGAATTTGAGACATTTGACAAAGGATTTCATGCACACTCAACATCATCATATCAAAGTTCTGAGTCCATTCTACAACATAACGTGGTAGTAGAACTGAACTAGGCTTGTATCCATCAAACCTATAAGGTACTACTGATTAGTAACACGTGATCCTGATAGAGAGAATAGATCCTAATTCCTTAACCCCTGGTGGAAGAATAGACTGACTCAGATCAGAATGTCATAAGATAAAGGAGTAAAAAGAGCCTTACGTTCCACCCACAAACAATTCCCCTACATATAACTAAAGAATTTCCAGACTCAACATCGACCAGTTTGGCTTGGAGAACCTACAGGCAGTCCGGCTCTGATGCCAACGCTGTCAGGACCCCGACTCGATGTCACATCGATCTAGCCGGTAACACCTCATATCACTTTGCGACCTCACGCATGGTATCCCCACGGGTGTCGCCTTACCTTTGCCCGGGACCGTTTGCGCCTTTTGGCTCGCGTATATGATAGTGTCGCTAGCATCCATATGATAAGGAGCCCGGGCTGACATGACTAGTCGTAAACCCAAAGTGGCACAGACTTACAGGGACAGGCATCCATGACCCAGCTTCGAACGTGTCGGTCATCAGCAAGTGGGTCCGGGATGTAGCACTGGGCTAGCAGGACTCCGGTAAACCGGGCTGTAGCGGGCTAACAGGACTCCGGTACTCAATGCGTGACATTTCCCCGAAGGGACAGACACCGGAACAAAGAAGGACACATGCCGGCCAGCCTAAGTGTTCCAGAGCAGTAGCAAGCTACCATGGCTCAGCGGTAACACTAGGAGACATTTCCCGGTAAGAGAGGCTACTAAAGATAAACAACTAGATAGTCAGATCCCACACATACCAAGCATTTCAATCATACACACAATATGCTCGATATGTGCAAATACAACAAGGCATCACAACATGACTCTACGACACAAGTACTTTATTTAAGGCTCAGAGAGCCATACATAACATACACAAAGGTACGGGTCACACGACCCAGCATTCAAGTCATACAGTCATACAAACTAGCAGCGGAAGTAACTTGTCTGAGTACAGACAACTAGAAAAATAAAAGAGGCTTGGAAAGCCTAGCTATACTACGAGGTCCTTCACAAGCTCAGGATCACCACCTGGGCCTTAGCCTACTCATTGATGTCAACGTCTACGTAGAACCCATCAGAAGGGGTTGCAGCGTCTTCTGTAAAAATGTAAATTATAGCAACATGAGTACAAAGGTACTCAGCAAGACTTACATCAGATCCTACATACATGCATATTATCAAGAAGGGTTGGTGGAGTTGTTGCAGCAAGCCAGCTTTGACTCTTGGCTAGGCTAACCTACGAGACTCCAACTCGAAATGGTTTTGCGCACACGAGTCCACTACTCACCAATTCAATACACTACCGAGGATCCACCTCTGTCTTCCTACGGAAGAGCCATCCTCGGCACTCACACTTATCTTGAGGCTTTTAGTAGTTTCCATTTACTTGTCTATGAACTGTATAGGCAACCAAGTAGTCCTTTACCGCGGACGCGGCTATTCGAATAGATCATGATAACCCTGCAGGGGTGTACTTTTTCATACACGCTCTCACCACTTACCGTCGTTTACACGACATGTACTCGGCAACCTTCAAGCGGAAGCCCAACGTGGGTGTCGGCCACGACCTACCTAACCACCTAAGCCTCCAGTCCAGGTTTATCGCCTATCCAGGTTCCATCCGCAGGGAGTCCGGCCGAGGTTTCCCATACGGCCCCGAACGATGTGAACAGGGTTCCCGAGATACCTAACGGGTATTCGGTACACCCGGCCACGTACCTACCGCATCACAGCCCACCCCTACGGTCAGCGCTGTCCACGGCCTCCAGTAGGCTACAAACACCAGAAACTACTTGCAACTCCTGGACGGAGAACTAGGGTGAATAAGAAGCCGAGAGGGTCCATTGGTTTCGGGCCCAATGCATGGTAGTAGCTGATTCTTAAATCACACATACAGATCTCAGTGCTTAAGGTCGGCTTCAATGAAACAACCCACCATGTACTCCTACATGGCCTCTTATCGATACCTTTACCAAATCGTGTTCACCACACCACTCTCATTACCGACATAATCATTTCACTCTAGCCCATCACCCAGATGAACCAGACCTGACACGACTCTAAGCATAGCAGGCATAGCAAGGTAGGAACAACACATACATATGGCTCAATCAACTCCTACACATGCTAGTGGGTTTCATCTAGTTACTGTGGCAATGACAGGTCATGCAGAGGAAGTGGGTTCAACTACCGTAGCACACAGCAGTTTGAAACGCGTTGTCTTAATGCAGTAAAAGAGAGCAGGAGCGAGAACATGGGATTGTATCGATATGATCAAATGGTTGGTTGCTTGCCTGATGGTTCGATGCACTGATACGGTTCTTCGTTAGGGTAATCACGGTACTCCTCGGAGGCAGAACCCGCCGCAAAGAACACCGATACACAACCATCACCAAACAATGTGCAACAATATGATGCATGCATGAAACATAGCAATATGAGTGTGTTGGGCTAATGCAACTAAGACCAGAAGGGTTTGAACCAATTTGAATCAAAGATTCAAATTTCAAATTCAAACATGGCCTTTTAAAGTGCTTTTCCTTGTTCTGCATTAAACATCAGGTTAACTTGTTTAATCATGCATGAAAGTAGTACAGATGGATAGATTGGATTTTTCTGATCATTTTTCATATATAATTTGTCTGATTTGGAGTTACAGAATAAAAGTTATGAATTTTTGAAGTTTAAACTATATTCTGGAATTTCCTATATTAGATTAATTCCAGAAAATCAATTATTGCGTCAGCCTGACGTCAGTGTGACGTCAGCAGGTCAACGGAACACGTCCGGGTCAAACCTGACAGTGGGTCCCGCGTGTCAGTGTGATTAGATTAATTAAAGTTTAATTAAAACTAAACCTGTTTAATTAACAGGGCTGGGCCCCACCTGTCATTGACTCAGGGGAGTCAACCAGGGCCCACCCATGGTCAAACCCGGGTCGGCTGCACCGGCCTTTAGCCGCCGGCGAGCCCGACGCGGCGGCGGAAGTGGTTTTGGCTGTTTCGGCCACCAAATGGGTCGCGGAGACCACCGGAGTGGAGCTGAGGACGAGCCGTAGCTCTTGGTGGAGTCCGTTGGGGTCGGGGTGGCCAGAGTTGGCGCCGGCGACGACTTTGGCGGCCACCGGGGTTCGGCCGAAGACGAACTTGATGCTAGAGGGGTCAGTGAGGCGCGGGGAGTAGCTAGCTAGGTGCGACGTGACACGGTGAGTATGATGGACACCGTGGAGTGGCCGGAGGGCGACCGGGAGCACGTCGGCGACGAGCTCCACGGCGGTGGGTGCGGTTGAGCTCCGGGAGGTCGCTACACGGCTCGGGAGCAAGCAAAGGAAGGGGGGAAAGATGGCTAAGCTCACAATGAGTGCGACGAAGCCCTTGGTGCGGCCGGAGATGGACCGGAGCGACAACGGCGTTGAAGGGGATCTCCGGCGATGGCGGTTCGGGCGAGGTCGTTGCGGTGGACTCGGGCGTTGCGAGCGCTCGGGGCTCGGCTTGCTCGATGGAGTGGACAGCGGCAGAGCTCCTGGACACGATGAGAGGATGCACGGGCGGCGGGGAGCACGGCTACGACGAAGGCACGGCGATGGTGGCGTCGGTCATGGCGGGGGAGCGCGAGGGGAAGGAGCTGGAGAGGAGAGGGGTTGTCTGGGGGGTTCGGGGGAGCGAGGGAGGCCGATCCACGACGTCACCGAGCGAGGGGAGCGGCGAGGCGGCGAGCAGGTGCGTGGCGCACGCTGCGGTCGCCGTCGGGCACCTGCCTGCCTGCCTGGCTGGCAAGCAGCTCGCTGGAGCGGCGCTGGGCTGGGCCGGCAGGTGGGCCGGGTGCTGGGCGCCAGGTAACTTTTTCCATTTTTTCTGTTTTCTGTTTTTTTTAATACTTCTGCAACTTTGTTGAATTAAATAAAATACTTAGGCAACTCCTAAAATCACCAAACTACTCCTGGTCCATAGTTGGATTATTTCCAACATGAAACATTTTAGTTTGGAGATATTTGAGCATTTAAATATTTTATATAATTTTAAATGCCCAAATTCAAATATTTATGATTTAATTCAAAAACCCTAAGTTGGCCTAGGAAAATGTGCATCACTTTTGGCAGAGGTTCTGAACCAAGACAAAAATGATGGGCATTTTAGAAGGGCATTTCAGGTTCATTGAAAAAGTTTTTAGTAAACCCTAATTGGTTTCAGAGGGGACTGGGGGTTTTGTCATCCCCATTTCAGGTTTCTGATGAAAGAGTAAACATGATGCAACACTCTAATGCATGGCTAACTAGGATGTGACACCCGTGGTACCCCTGAACCGAAATAACCGCCTCAAATCGGTGGGGGTACTTTTGAAACTTACCCCACATTTCGGACAAGCGCGTCTCTAAGCCATGGTTCCCCACTGCCATCCATCCGCCCACCCATTCGTAAATCGAGGCCGCGAAAACCCGCGACGAAACCCCACACCCTGCTCCATCCGCCACCTAGTCGGAGCCTCTTCCCCGACGACGTCATCCACAGCAACACCTCGACGTCCCTCATCCACAGTACTGGATGAGGATCCTCGTTGATCTCATCGTCCCGCCGGTTCAGCCACCCCGTCCTCCACCTCCAAGGAGCTGCCCCGATGTTCCCCTCGTCTTTCGCGCCACCTCCATTCCCACACCGCCGTCTTCACCTGCACCACCGGAAGAGCATCATCATCACCGTTTCCTCGGATGAAGCTGCAGCCTAATCGGCGCCACCAAAGAGGTTGTACACTAATCGCCGTATTTTCTTCTTGATTCGATCTCACGGTGCTGCCGACACTTGGTCCAGAGCCGACATGGTGCGGCCCCATCCACGGCGGCGTCGATGGCCACTTCCTCCACGGCGTTGCTCCCTCAGTGGCGACGTCCACATCAGTAGGAGTTGCTGCTGCTTTAGCTCTCTCTCTCTCTCGCGCTACTGCTCTGCTCTTGCTCTCGGTCCCCTGGCTGGTCTGCTCTTGCTATTGCTCTTGCTCGCGCTGCTGCTCTCGCTCTTGCTCTTGCTTGCGATGCTGCTCCGATTTGGCTACACTTCAGTCGACTGAATCGACTTTTGGGTCAGTTGATTTTCAAGGGGTGGGCTCGCCAGGGTGAAGGAAGAACCAGCCGCAGCGGGGAGGGGGGCTCGCAGGAGAGGTACCCCACTATCTATCTTAGAGTTCACGATGGGGGCAGTGGTCGCCGGTGGTGGCGGGGCGGTGGCGTGGGGATCGCCGAAGAAAAAGCTCGGCATGGGGGGGCCTAGAGGGATGGCCGGGGCGGCGGTGGGGAGTGTTTTTGGGGCGGGCGGGGAGGCGCATCGCCGGCCGCGGGCGACACGGGGCTGCTGTTTGGCCGGTGGTGGCTGGCGGCTCAGGGGGGTGGAGGTTGAAGATGAACCGCAGGCCCTTGATTTCGTATCCAACGGCTGCAAAATCGACTGACCAGAGATGAAAAGGTCAGTCGACCGACGTGTAGCCTCACCTTGCTAGTGCGTTCAGTTTCGACAGCAAAATTCAGTTTCGGCAGCAAAATTCAGTTTCGACAGTTAAGTTCAGTTTCGACAGTTAAGTTCAGTTTTGACAGTTAAGTTCATAGATGAGCGGCTGATGTATTTTACATCTAGCACTTTGTGGTTATGTATTTTACGTCATGTATTGGAGATGCTATTAGAATTCCACTCAGGTTAACATTGTTCGTTGTCTCTCTTGTCCTGCTTCAGCCTCGGCGTCGTACAACTCACCGGAGCTGCTCCAACGACGAAACCCTCCATCACAGCGGAGCAGTACCTCAGGCTCCATCTCTAGATGCCTAAGATCTTCTTCCCCTCCTCCGACAGCAAAGTCAGCCGGAGCATCCTCACCGGCCAACCCAATCACGCTGAGATCGACATGGCTTCGCCAAAGAGGTTGTACACTTGTTGCATCTCTTTTTTACTCTACATGTTATATATATTGTCCACTGAGCAGTCGTAGTAACGGGAAATACGATTATTTTATCCTACTATATGACAAGCAGTGAGGTACCAGGCAACTTAGCTATCCGTGATGGACTCTCTTGAAAGCCATCATTATTTATCTCTGCGCGTTTGAGATGTGCATTTGTCGATGGGCCTGGGAGTTGAGCTACTATGGCAGTGGCCTGGGTCCAAAGTAATAGAAGTAGCACAAAACATTTTTTTAGTGTAGGATTTTCCTTGCTCAAGCCTGCCTACTAGAATCGCCAGTGCTTGAAAGGAAAAGTGAATGAAAAAACATAGGAATTAGAAAGTTTCCTATGGTACTACTTTTCATGAATTTGGTGCAAAGGAATGGAGCAAAGGAAAACTGTAGGATTTCTTCCTTTAGTGTCTCCTTGAAAGAAAAGCCGTAGGAATTCTAATTTCCACTTCTCCTCCTTTTCATATTCCTATTCATCAAGAACAAGACTAAGAGATAGTAGCATAATAGCATTATAACCATACATTTTCTTGTGGTTTGACTTAATCTCACCATGCTTTTTTGCATCCTGTGATCTTCCAATTGTTGTGAATCAAACACCCAGATTGGCAGAAAATCCTGTGTTTTTAAATTCTCTATTTTGCACATGCATTCCTATCCTATTCCTGTCTATTTCCTATCCCTACATTGTTAGAATCCTCAAATTCAAACAAGCCCTTACTCAATTACTTCTGTTACAGATATGTGTCAAAGAAAACCTTGTGTGGTTTGTCCTGCTCCTGCGACGCTGTGTTCCACCCCAGCTCAGCTGCTCCAACGACGGAAGGGTTCACCACAGCAGGGATCCGCTCTCCAGACTGTCTTTCGCCGCCTCAGATCTTCTTCCCCTCCGCCGGCAGCCACGACAACTTCATTACCATCATCAACTGAGCAGATGACCTTGATGACTACACGGGTCCGCAAGAGAGGTCGCACTCTTCTGTGTCTGCTTACGTTATGCGTCGCTTAATATGATGACATGCTACATTATCGTCGTGTTCACCTATTAGACTCCGAGTCAGGTCCAAACTAATGCTGAAACTTGAGTATTTAAATGGTTGTGGGGTACATATTGGGGCAGCAATCAGTACTATCTGTCTACTATCTCGTTAATCTCCGGTGTCTACTATGAGTTTCATGTTGGGTGCAAACAAACATTAAAGGAGCCATTATCTGTATTTTTTAACTAAAGCTATTATCTGCCTGCTATCATTGGTTTTGGGTCTATCCACAGTTTGCTACCATCACTCTGGATTTGTGCATGCACTCCTTACATAATCTCACTATGTTTTATTCCTATGCATGACAGTTATTTTACACAATGGAACTGATCATGTAGAGCAAAAGAGACGAGCCTTGCGTGGCAATAAAATTTCATGCATACGTCGTTCCATGGTGGGTGCAAAGGCAGCCCGCCCTCCACCCATTTCAGATCGTAATCAAGAGGAAGATAACTGTTCTAAGGGGGATTCAGAAGGAGAAGACCACTCCTATTTACCCCATCAGGTCTTTGCTCTAACTTGGCATGCTGATGTTGGTAATATCATGCATATGGTGCCTTGCATTGCTTACTGTATACATTAAAGATGTCATCTGCTTAGTTTAGACATGCTTTGTGTCAATGCCATCTATTTAGTTTCTTTATCGTATATGTGAATCATGCAATGCCATCTTGTCTAGCCAGGCATCATATATGTGAATTTTGCAATGCCACCCTGGTTAGCCAGTCATCTCATATGTGAATTATATCATGCCATCATTTTTTATTATGTGTTAAATTTGTCAACAATTTTAGTACATTCAATTACTCTTCCTGTGCATCAGCCATTTGGCACGGTCATGGAAAAATCTAGAGTGGAAACAAGGTCTTCAGAGCAGACAATGCTATCTGACGAAGCGCATGTGTTGCTGGTTACCGATAGCTCCTCAGAGGAGGATTCAGAGACAGATGACCAGTCATATTTCCCCCGTGAGGTGCATGCCCTATCTTGGCAGGGTTATGTTACTCATATCATGTGTATGGTATCTTGCATTGCTATGTCATTTGCTTAGTTTAGACATGCTTTGTGTGAATGCCACCTGTTTAGTGTCTAATTACCATATATGTGAATTATGCAATGCCATCTTGTTGCAAGACATTGTATATGTGAATGATGCAATGTTATCTTGTTGCAAGGTATTATGTATGTGAATTATGCCATGCCATGCTGTTTAGGCAAGCGTCATATATGTGAATTATATCATGCCGTCCTTTTTTTGTATTTCTCATTGCTTTTGTCGACAATGTTTTGTATGTTCAACTGCTCTTCCAGTGCATTAGCCATTTGAATTGGTGATGGAGAAATCTAGAGTGAAAACAAGGTCTTCAGAGCAGACAATGCTACCTGCTGAAGCAGATATCTTGCTGGTTACAGATAGCTCTTCAGAGGAGGATTCAGAGGCAGATGACAAGTCCTATTATCCCCCTGAGGTGTATGCTCAAACTTGGCAGGGTTATATTACTCATATAATGCATATGTTGTATTGCAATGCTTAGTTTTTACATCATATACACAATATTGAATGCCATCTCCTTAGTTGACACATCATATATGCAATTGCCCTCTGCTCACTTCCTTAGTATCATATATTTGAATTATGTCATGCCATGATGTTTACATAGACAACATGTATCTGAATTATGGCATGCCAACCCATTTTCTAAAGACATAATATAGTTATATCATCTCATCCTGTTTACATAGTCATCATATTTTAAATTATGTCATTCTATGCGTGAATTATATCATGCCATCATGTTTCCATCGACGGCATGTTTGTGATTTATGGCATGCCAACCACTTTAATAGACACATCGTATAGTTATATCATGTCATCCTGTTTACATAGTCATCATATTTTGAAGTATATCATTCTATCCTATTTAGTTAGCCATCATACATGTGAAATTGTGTCATGCTATCCTGTTTAATTAGCCATCATATATGTGAAATTATGTCCTGCTATTCTGTTTGCTTAGACAACATAAATGTGAATTATTTCATGCCCTGTTTTCTTCCCTACTATCCATTGCACATGTCTATCTTACAATGTATGTACATTCAATTACTTTTCTTGTTTATCAGCCATTTCAATTGGAGGGAGTGATGGCAGTATCTGTGGGAGTAAAAACACAGTCTTTAGAAAAGATCGTGCTACCTGTCGATGCAGATAGAACCATGGTTGTACTTGCCCAAGAATCAGCCCCACCACACATAACCCACACTCATGCAGATTGTACCCCTACCCAGTTGGACAGAGAACTAGCTACACCCCTTCTAACCCCAACCCCAGCAGATAGACACCCAGTTCCCGTTGACACAACACCGTCTCCACCACAGAGCACCCAAAAACGAGCAGTTAGTAAGGCAACTGCAGTGCCCAAATCACGAGGACCACCACTCTGAAACCGAAGTCAACGCTTAAAGCAGAAGAAGAATTGTTCTCAGGTCAGGTTCCGTAGCTATGGTTCATACTACTTTGCTCTTGCATCACTTTATTTACTGATATCAACCAATTTCAAATTTGAAGGATGCAATTGAACCTCCAATGGCGCAACAGGTATGTTTTAAACCTGTTTCTTCAAAGTGTTTGGTTGTTTGCTGTTGTAACTTGCTCTATGTTGATTTCAGTTTCAATTGAATAAACAGTTATGTTCTCATGCCATGCACATTACAAGTGTTGTTATTGCTGTGTAGTTTCCCACACTTATATTTTGCCTATGTTGCTTTGTCTTAAATAGATATGATTCGAACTGTATCTATCTTGATTTGGCAACATAAAATAGAATGATATAGACCATACAGTGACCATACTACATAGATATATGTTTGTTTCATGCTGATATCCTGTCCACCTTACTACTGAACTAATTTACCAAAATGAGTTTCATATACTACATTGTAAACCTGAGATGTGTTTGTTTGTTTCTCTTTTAGAACGCGGATAAAATATTGGAGAAGAGTACCCTGTTATGCAATGGTAAAGAAAGTAATGCAGATAAGGTTCAAGATAGTGAGACATCCATGTTGGTCTCCAAGAAAGCTGATAAAAACTATATTGAGGACACTGAGACAACCCCAAAGTCCTGTCTTGATGTAGTGTTCGAGTTACTGGCTACCACTACTAGCACCAGCTCTTCGAACTCGTTGCCTGAATCAGTTTGGCTTCTTGAGTCTCAACTTCAAGTTGAAAGACATCGATCAGATGTTATGCGATAGGAAGCCGAAGGACTGAGGAAGGCCCTGCAGAATTCAGATGCATACTTTCTGGTGCAACAGCAAGCGCTGGAGGACTTAAGCGCCAAACAAGAGAAAGCTAATAAGCTTGCTAAGCATCTTGACAACATTATGGGTACCCAGGATATTGTTTCTTGAGCTCTTCTGAAGTGGTTTCAGTTCTGGACTTGTTTTGCTGTGGCGTTTATATGCTGCTGTGTTCCCTATATTTGCATTGGTGGCGAACTTTGATGCCCAGTGGATGTAATATGTGTAATAGCCGTGATAGCCTAGTGTAAGTTGCTTGCTTATTTATTTCCTTGTTGTCTTGTTTATTTGTTTGCTTGTAGTCAGTGCACTTATTTTTCTGCGGTTTGCTAGTGGCTGCAATAACCTATTTCTAAAACTAGGCCACAATAACCATGGGCTAATATTTACTGTAGTGACACTGGACCTACGGGCCGTATAAACAATGGGCCTTCTATGGGCCGTATAAACAGTGGGCCTTCTACGGGCCGCAGAAACAATGGGCCTTCTACGGGCCGTATCATCAATGGGCCTTAGACGGGTAGTATGATCGATTGGCCAAACATGGGCCAATAACAGGCCGCATAATGGCCGTAAATGGGCTAGAGTTGGAATCGTCCGTTCATGGGCCGACCATAACGGTCCATCGTTAATAGGCCGTATTTCATGACGCTATGAAAACGGCCCAACGTGTTAACGGACCACAAACGGGCCGACTATAACCACGGGCTGAATTTGGCCCATAAGCAGAAAATTACAGTAACGGGCTGTAAGTAAACGAATGCTGGAAATGAGACCAAGAATAGATGGGCTCTGAGAAGGCCGAAAGATAACATGGGCTGGAAACGGCCCAATGGAATAACGGGTCCTTAATGGGTATAAAGTGATACACTGTTCATTACGGGCCAAATTCACCACGGGCCGTTTATGGGTGTAGAGTTATACACTGTTCATTACGTGCCAGTTTCACCACGGGCCGTTAATTGGCCAAGAGTTACATAGGGCCTCATATGGGTCGAAAGACGTCATGGGCCAGAAGTGAAAACGGGCTGGAATCATACTGGGTGGCCCAGATGACGCTATTGAGCCCAATTCGGATAGGGCGTAACGGGCCTTGGCTTAGCGGGCTGTAAATGGGCTATTTGCGAACAAGCCGTTAACAGGCTTTACATGGGTCGGCCCGCGACCTTTTGACCAAGTCAAACGGGCCGGCCTTTTCACAGGAATGAGCCTCTGTTGGGCCGTGCCATGTGTCGGCGCATCATAGGCGCCTTCTGTCCAATGAGTGGATGACATCTGTCCCAACAGTGAGCCGACACGTGTTTCCTCCAGCCAATGATGATTTTACACGTGGAAAATCACCATCGGTCGTGGCTGTTAACGGGTCATCGGATCCAAAACCCGACCCGATAGCTTAATGGCGTTCCCTTATGGTGGATGCCACGTGTCAGTCACCCTTGACAAAAGAACTTCTGTGACGCGCGATTTATCATCATGGAAGAGGACACTTCTGTGATGATAATTTTGGTAATGTCATGGAACACTTCTACGACAGCACATGTATGACTATCTTGATTCTGTCATAAATTTGTCATGGATGTACATGCATGACAATAAACGTGACCTATTGTGACAAACACGTATCAACACGGAAGTGTATTTTTTTTGTAGTGCTATGGGATGTAGAAACAATGGGCCTTCTACAGGCCGTATCATCAATGGGCCTTATACGGGCCGTATGATTGATTGGCCAAACATGGGCCAATAACAGGCCACATTATGGACGTAAACGGGCTAGAGTTGGAATCGTCTGTTCATGGGCCGACCATAACGGGCCATCGTTAATAGGCCGTATTTGATGACGCTATGAAAACGGCCCAACGTATTAATGGACCACAAACGGGCCGACTGTAACCACGGGCTGAATTTCGCCCACAAGCAGAAAATGAAAATAATGGGCCGTAAGTAAACGAATGCTGGAAATGAGCCCAAGAATAAATGGGCCCTGAGAAGGCCGAAAGATAACATGGGCTGGAAACGTCCCAACGGAATAACGGGCCGTTAATGGGTATAAAGTGATACACTGTTCATTACGGGCCAGTTTCACCACGGGCCGTTAATGGGTGTAAAGTGATACACTGTTCATTACGGGTCAGTTTCACCACGGGCCGTTAATAGGCCAAGAGTTACATAGGGCCTCATATGGGCCTAAAGACGTCATGGGCCATACATGGGCCAGAAGTGAAAATGGGCTAGAATCATATTGGATGACCCAGATGACGCTACTAGGCCTAATTCAGATAGGGCGTAACGGGCCTTGGGTTAGCGGGTTGTAAATGGGCTATATGTGAACATGTCGTTAACAGGCTTTCCATGGGTCGGCCCGCCACCTTTTGACCAAGTCAAACAGGCCGGCCTTTTCACAAGAATGGGCCTCTGTTGGGCCGTGCCATGTGTCGACGTATCATAGGCCACTTCTGTCCAATGAGTGGATGACATCTGTCCCAACGATGAGCCGCCACGTGTTTCCTCCAGCCAATGATGATTTTACACGTGGAAAATCCCCATTGGTCGGGGCTGTTAACGGGTTATCGGATCCAAAACCCGACCCGATAGCTTAACGGCGTTCCGTTACGGTGGATGCCACATGTCGGTCACCCTTGACGAAAGCACTTCTGTGACGCGCGATTTATCGTCATGGAAGTGGACACTTCCGTGATGATAATTTTGGTAATGTCATGGAACACTTCTATGACAGCACTGGTATGCCTATGTTGATTCTGTCATAAAATCGTCATGGATGTACATGAATGGCAAAAAAGCGTCCTACTGTGACAAACACATATCATCACGGAAGTGTATTTTTTTGTAGTGCGTTGGAGACGTATCAAGACACCGCGCATGTCCCTGCTCCCATCGCCCCGACTGCGGCAACGCCAATCCCCGTGGCATTGATGGGCTCGGAGCCACACATGGTCGCCGAGCTTGATGCCACGGGGTTCCATGAGGTCCCCGCCGACTTTCATGCGCCCGTGCACTTGCCAACGCATGCGCTTGCGCGTGCATTGCCGCGCGTGCCCGTGCTGATGCCCGTGCACATGAATGTCTCTGCTGCGCTATTGCCAGCACCTGTGTACGCATGGGTGCCAGCCCCCATCAGCGGCATGGATGGCCGTCGTCGACCGCTTGCTTGCACCAACGCCTGTCGCCTCCCCCCGTGAGTTGACTCGCTCCTGGGGACCAAAGTCCAGAACATCCTAGCTTTCCTTGAAGCTAGGGCCAACGTCCAGGAGTACGCCAACACCGGCGCAAGACGCCGCTGTCGCCGTCACCGTCGGTCAGTGGCCTGACAACACATAGAGGACGGCAGAGGAGCAGCTTCCCAACGCAAGACGCCGTCGCCGCTGCCGCGTAATCTAAATTTGCCATGAAAAATGTTTAGATTGCCATGCTTAAAATCCGACTGTTTATCATTTCCGTTTATTTTAGATCGATTGTCGTATGATTGTAAAGTCGGAGTCAGATTGAATGAAATCTGTAGTTTGATCGATTGAATGTTCTGCTAGAGCCATGTCAAGTTAAATATAAAATGTCATCAAGCCACATGTATTCCTTCTAATCGCAAGCATTTCATATTAAATACCATGTCAATTCCAAATATTTTCTTAGGGAAGTCAATTCCAAATGAACGTGCATTGCACATAGACATTGACTTGCACTACTAGTACATGAAACTGGTGCTGTAACTTGTGAACGTGTCCAGATATGGTCAACGTCAGCATTGCCCGCGAGTTCTTCGTCTTTGCCTGTGCATCTAAACAAAGAAGGGGGAGAGAGAGAGCAGACATGGAATCCACCAGTAAGTGAAAGCGAATAGTACGTGCTAACGTGCTAACGAGTGAATAGTACAAGGACTCCACTAATGTACTGAAAATAATATTAAAACATGTTATCCAATAAATAAGATGTGGTAATATAACAACATTATATCAACAGAGGGGGGGGTACAACAAACGTTGTTGTATTATGTTGCCTATTGACATGCGTCTTGAAGGCCGTGGTCGCATGTTCGATCCTCGTGTTTCTCATTCTTAATTTATATATGGGTCGAAATTCGTTCCATGACATGTGGGCCCCTCGGTGTGTAGTTTGTAGCACTTTAATTTGTGGGTCGAAATTTGTTCCATTACAGGTGGACTATCGGGGAGTAGTTTTGTAGCTAATTGGTACTCCCTCAGTCCGGAAATACGTATCATCAAACTGGATAAAAGGAGATGTATCTAGACGTATTTTATTTCTAGATACATATCTTTTTATCCATTTTGATGACAAGTATTTTCGGGCGGAGGGAGTAATAATTAAAGAGAATTACAGAGTTTTTTTGCAAAAATACCATGGTGCGACATTGATGGTGAGAAAGGACATGCGAGAGAGCGATGACTGAGGCAGGGGGAAATCAATTGGGGGAGGTGCGGGGGTTGCAACGGTGTTTGGAGTAGTTGTGGGCCGAATGCTACAAAAATATAATCTAAACCCACCAGAATAAATTACTTCACAAATTAATCCAAGGTTGGAGTCCCCCTCGCAATGTAAATAGGTCCGGCTCTGCGAGGGATGGAGAGGTAGCTTCAATGTCAACCGAGACACAAATAGATAGAGAGACAAAGTGAGTGTGGTCCGGCATTCATTGAAAAGATATATATGCTCTGGATAGATATTGTCAAATTTTGGGAAGGGTGACGGATGTAAGATAGAGCTTGAGAGATGATCCAGTCACAGACATGTAGATATATTGTGTGTGTGGGAGGAAGCAAGGTTAATCGATTACATATATAAAGGCAGAGAGATTGAGCGAGTGTGGGTAGTCATGAGATCCAAAGAGTGAGACGGGTTGGAGAGAGTGACCTATATAGACAATGTGCGTGAGAGAGTATACAATATGAATATGTCGAATTGGGCTCAAATATGGAGATATATCGTTTGTGTCCAAGAAAGAGCAAGGTCAATCAAGACATACAAAGAGAGAGAGAGAGAGAGAGAGAGAGAGAGAGTGAGAGAGAGAGGGAGAGAGAGATTGGGCGAGCGTGGCCCACCATGAGGTCGAAAGAGTGGGAGCAACTTGGATGAACTGACCTAGATAGACAATCTGCGTGAGAGAGTATAGTGTGTGTCGATCGAGGCCCGAACAGGGAGATATATCATTTATGTGTGAAAGAAAGCGACATTAATCGAGACTTAGATAAAGAGAGTGAGATTGAGCGAGTGTGGCTCACCGTGCGGAATAAAGAGCGAGACAATCTCGAGAGAGTGACCTAGATAGACAACGTGCGTGTGTGCACACAAGAGGGGGCATCTGCATAGGAAATGCGTGTATCTAGTGAGAGAGGGTGGGAGGGAGAGAGAGTGAGCTTGGCATGGAGTGCCATGGCGGGTGTGTGAGGTAGATACATTTGGTAACAGAGTGGAAAAAGGGGGTTGTGCAGTTGAGAGAGTTAGAGATCAAAACATGGAGAGAAGGAATGAACATGTGTCGGAAACTGATAGCTTCCTAAGGTGGTTAGGAGAGGAAGATTGATCAATACATGGAGTATGTAGCATGTGTGTCGAGGGGGGTGGGGCTAAAAACTACATTTGAATGGAGATAGTACGACACTTAATATCGACGTTTCAATTTAGTGTACATTGTAAGATTTGAATTGAGGACCATGCATATTGCTTCCATAATTATTTCGAATTTGTGTCATACTAGGTTTGGAAAAGTTGAGATTGGCTCAATTGTTGTGCTATTTTGTAGGTCATATGTTTGAATCCACCCAAAGTTTTCTCACTACCATGGTGTTCATCATACACATATGAATTTGTGTATTTAAAAAGTATTGTGGATACTGTGAAATGCGAAACCCACGTTAGAATTGGAGAATGCTATGTGACACACACTCTAATTCAAATAACTCTGCATTAATTAATTTATAGCATCTCGTTTCGAATAACTAATTACTTCCAAGGAAAACACGGGCATGGTAATACATACAGATTCGTTTGCAAATGGAAGAAGATTCGTTTGCATTCTCAAATGTAGGCGCACCAAGCAGACCAGGGTCATGTCGTGGTGGTCGCGTGTGTCGTACGGATGCTAGCACCCAACCACCCACCCCTCCCTCCCTTCCACGTTTTGGATTGAAATATCTAGCGGCCCCAATTCCAGCCCTGCAAAATCTCCCTTCTCCACCATTCCCTTCCGCGCCCAGAGCGCTCAAATCCCTAATTCGCTGCCAACCCAAGAAAAGTTCGAATCGCCCCTCATCTCGTCTCTTTCCCCACCTCTGTGCCGAACGACGAAGATGAAGACGACGGTCGCGCTTCACCATCGCACCGGAGTGACCTCATCTATGCCCTCGACCACTACACCGGGTGGTCCACCGACAATGTCGGCCGCCGAAACCAACGTGCCTCACAGACACCGACTTCCACCGCATCAGGTGCGCTTCACCGATGCCATCTCCCACCTCAGCGGGTCTACTTCACTGAGCACATCATCGCACTCCCGCCCCCCGAGGCCGTTGGGGCTTCACCAACAGTCTGATCCACCACATCGTAGCGGTCTGCTGCCACTCAAGATCTGCATCCGTGCGCATCCAGCCAACGCCAGCACATCACCCTTAACAGCTCTAAAGTGACCCGCACTCTAGTTAGGCGAGCATGCCCAAACGTCGGCCCGAACTAGGTATCCACATATCACTCCCTAATGCACTGTCCCGATGATGTTTGGATATCCTTTCACTGCTCTCTTAGATTACACGCCTATGCAACTCTGACTTCGACTCTTATTTCTTCTAGAGATATCATCTGAAACAAGCAAAACCATTTTTTTTATCGAAGCATGACAGTGCTACGGGATCTGGTACACATCCTGCACACCAATATAACCTTGTAAGTACCTGTCCTCTGGTACAATAGCAAGGTCAACTCCTCTTATTTGATCAACCATTTTCCATGTCAAAAATGAAGAGGGGGATGCAAGGAGCACAAGGCATGCACATCCAAGCAAGTGGTAACATGGACTTGTGCATGGAATATCCCAAGCGCAAGCAGAGCTGAAGTGAGCGTGTACAACAAGCTAGCATAAGTCCCTGCATTTCATTTAATTCATACTGGCATGCGTGTATGATTTGTGTGAAGTGGCTGATCCATGAATTCAAGTTACCAGGGGCAAAAATTTAACTTAAAAAATACAAAGGCGCTTGCACTCCAGAAATCAACATAACTTGAGAAATGTGAAGCTACATGCACTTCGAAACCAGCTTATGATCCAAAGTAGTTCCAGACTATAAAACACTAAATGATGTAAGCACCAAAAAACACAAAATGCAACATGGTGTACAAGGACTACTAACATGGTCTGTACCTGCTTGAATTATTCGTTCTCTGGCTGAAAATATCGAAGTGTAATTGCACCTATAACCAGTGCGCAAACTGCATATCAATATATCTACCCCGCACAAGTATGCCAATAGTTTCAAACAATAGATTAGAAAAGTATTTATGCTACATTGTCATGATACTGGGACTTTCTGGCAGATGGCCTCGACGTTTCCTCAAGCCATGAAAATGTACTATAATTTGCTTGTCATCAATGCCTGCAAATCTCTATGTCTCTGTTAACATAGCCGATCATCATTAGACACTAAATCCTTCAATGGGATCTTGCAAAATGCTTGCATTAGATCCATCATTAGACACTATATGTTCATCACGAGGAGCATGTAAAATGTTTGCATCAAATCCTTCATTAGCAGTCTGTCCATTAGACACTTCAGGCTCAAGAACAACATGAGCTTGTATGTTTGCACCGAAAACTTGATTAGATACATCGGGTTCAGTTAGTTCAGTATTGATTGGGGGAGTTACAAAATAAGCAGAAATTGGTTCCAGTTTCTCATATATCACCTACATACAAGCAGTTTTACAACACGGTCAGGTTTAACTATTGGCGAGAAATTGAACAGTTGAATTAGATATAATCAGGGATGTGATGTACCTGCTTGTTGTGCATGCTTCTCTTGCAAGCTGCGACTATCCATTTGTGCAAGCTCGATGCCATGCCTGTGTTGCCGCCGCTGCCTCCCACGTAGGCTACACACAGGGTCGGATCTTCATCTTCTTGTCCTTCCATTCGCTTGAAGCCCGGCGACCAGCGTCCAATGAGGGCGCGAGGCAGTGCTGTGTTGGTCCGTCCAGCGGCAGCTAGGTTAGGAGAAAACCAAACTAGAGGCTGGAGCGAACGAATTGGGATTTTTCATGCCGTCGATCGATATGGGAGGCACTCGTTTGGGCCGCGAGCCCGCTATAGGGCCTGCCTTGCACTTACGTTATTGGCCCATCCAAATTGAAACATTTTTCTTCATTTTTTACATTGCCTGCTCGTGCGTTGGGACAAACAAAACTAGCCTGGGCCAACCTGGACGACTCAAACTAGGTGCACACTTTCCAGCCACCCGAGGCGGCCGCGCATACCAGCCCCTACGGTGGCGTCGCCCCTTTTTGCGTGTATGATTGGGGTAGTGAAAAAGTTCCTGTGGCGCTTTTGATTTACCCACAAAATGGTTGAATTGCTTATTTCAATGAACTGAGTTCGCCAATAATGTGAAGGATGCCAGTTTTTTCATCCTATTTTAGATTGCTTAGATCTCGATATGCCAAATGTAATCACATGAAATATGCGGTAAAAGCCAGTGTGATGTCTGTGGCTACATCTAGTATGACAACCCGTCTTCATATAACATATCAACGATGCACCATCTTAACAGATTAACCATTGGACTTACCAATGCAGTGTGGGAAGAAAGAAGTATTGGGACTGCGTATCCAAGCAATTGATGCCATGGACTACTTCGTACAACCATGTAAGCGAAAAAGAAGTTGCAGTGTGCCTGTACAAAGAGCTAGCGTAAGTTCAGTTACCTGCTTCTCGGAATTTTAGTTAGCCACTTATTGCAAAATTGTTCAATTACGTTGCTTGGCTTAATTTAGTTTGCTAATGATTACAAAATGCTATAGCCTGTTAATCCTATTATAGACTGCGCCTATCAATGTGTTTGATACTTACTATTAAGAATAACCTATTTGCCTGAACTTAAATAGCTACTTAAGCATGTAGATAGCTGGTCATATGTACTTCTAGGATGCAACAGAATTCATGTGTAATTTATGTTCTGATACCCTATTTGTTTAAATGGTTTGCTGTTATCACTTGTAGCACTAGTAATGTTTGCATGTTCATAGATAGACAACTGTCAGGTTTATATGAGGGACACTGTCTTTTTAACTTATATATATATGTGTGTGTGTGTGTGTTTGTTGGAATCATTTTGCTTACATCAAAGAAATTAACAGATGTCTCTGTTGCTGGTAAACGGTACCGACTTGTTACTTTAATACATTGCCAAGAACTTGTTAGTTTTACTAGTTCATGTGTAAATAAATACGTTGCCAAAACTGATTAGTTTTACTAGTTTGGTGTTTAGTTTCCTATGGCTCTTGCAACACTTTATTTATGATTGCTAACATTCAAGTTTGCAGGATCCAACCAAAACTCTGTTGGCACAACATGTATGTCGTCAGAAACTTCCTTGTTTACCCGGTTTGCTGCTGTAACTTGTTGCTGTAATCTTCTTACCAACTTCAAGTTTTCAGGATCCAATTGGAAGTCAAATTGCACAGTAGATATATTTTCAAAGATATATTTCTGTAACAGGTTTGTTGCTGCAACCGGTTGCTCTAATCACGTTACTAGCTACTCTACTTTTCAGGATCCAAGAGAAACTCCAATGCCACTATAGGTACCTTTTGCAAAACTTGTTTTTTTAACTGCCTTGCTGCTGCAACCGGTTACAATGATGTTAATAACTACTTTTCAGCATCCAAATGAAAATCTAATTCCTTTTTTGTTTAATTGGTTTGCTGTTATAACTCCCAGTTGAGATGTTTTGCTAACTTCAACTTTTCAGAATACAATCGGAACTTTAATGGCAAAACAGGTTAGCCCAAGATCAAAGAGCGAGGTCCCCATGGACGTTGTATCATCCCACAATAGTGGCACTGACCCAATTGTGCATCATGAATTGCCAACTGCTGATGCTCTAGAGGCTACACTATTGGTAGAAAGAGATTCTGCTTCTGCACTTAGAGATGAAGTTGACATGTTGAGGAAGCAAACAACACAATCACAAGTAGTACTCAAGACAACCATTAAATATTTGGTGGATTTCAAAACAAAGCAAGCTGAGACTGACCGCATTGTTAAGGTCCTGAAGGAAAAAAGGAAATTAAATTCCCACTTGGTAAATTGTGGGTTAAATGTTCTTTCCATCGTTGAATGACCTTTGTGTTGTTTGTTCATGTAATCGATCAAACCATTTGTTTTTGAGATCATGTAATAATTGTTTTTTGTTTTTTTGGGTTGTATTTTTTAGCACAAATTTGTATTAATTGATAAGACTCTGATACGTTTCACTTTGATTGTTGTGCCAGACCTATAAATATGCCAATCGGGCTGAATGTGCATTCAGCAATAATAGTAGTATAAATGGTCCTTAAGTGGGATGCATCTGAAAGGGCCAAGATGTTGTACTAGCTTCGCTAAAAAAGGATGCTCTTCTAGCAAAAAAAAGTACAGCGGCCTGGCTTATGTATGTTAGTTGATATTATTAATCCATATACTCTGTAAGTGTTTATATGTCTGTTAGTTTTGTACATTATTGGTTGATTGACTCGGTATTTTGAATCTTGACACATTGCTTGTGTACATATCTAAAAGGGAGTTATGCTGCGTGTGACACTTGAGATGGACATAAAGTGGTTTCAAATATTCGAATTCACCTTAAACTGGATTCTAGCTTTTGGATTCGAGTATCGGCATTTGTAAATCATATTCATATATGACAGTGGAATACATCTTTGTCGTGCTTTTTAAGATATATAAAAACGCATAGAATGATTTATTAAGATTCGTATAGGAATACATAATGGATTCGAATTTAGTTGCCAGGCTAAACGTGGATGCTTATTTCGAAAGAAGCGGCCAAATGTCCACTCCCACGTCGGCTGCCCGAAGCCAGTGTTTAGGAGATGGAAATTACTGTCTACCCCTTACACGGACAATGCATCTGCCCGATTTCCATGGATCTCAATAGGGGTATGTTAGTAACTTCAACTAGACGTGACACGACGGCCTCTGAGCCCATTCCAACAGGTGGGCGCCAAACATGGACGGCAAAACACATTTAATTCATCTTAGAAGAAGAAATCCATCATCAGTGAGGAAAACATGTACATAACTGGAAAGCTAATTCTAAAACCAAACTTAAAATGCGAGCTAATTATTTATGTGCACTGAATCCATATAAAAATCAATGATCATTCTCTCTCTAAAAAGAAGTAACTTCATGAGGGGTTGTGTTTTTCATACCTGAATGGAATCCTTGCACACACGAGAGCAAAGCTGATATAAAAAAAGCTTTCTGTAGCGCGGGGGTAGCAGTAGTACAACATAGATATAATGTAAAGACAAAACCGGGGAGACCACATAGCCATGTGAGAGATGACATAGGAATTGAGAAAATATAATAGGACCAAAATCTAGCACATTCTTTCGAAGATATCCTAAAGTTGTTTAGAAAAATTTGTCTTCACATTAATTTTCACTACGAAAACGCTAATTAAATCAAATTGTGAGTTGCACTACTGATCATTAAATAAGCAGTAGTGCAACACTCTCCATCGGCCAACCACCTAGACATCCAAAATTAGGATTTAAAATGAGATCCTTCATTGAAAGGTGAGAACCTGTCATTGCAATTGACATGTTCAGGCACAATTTAATTTAGTTATTCTTGTCCGTGTCTTCAAAGCATTATCAATGTATAAGATGGAAGGTACTAAGTTAGCAAACTGACATTCTAACATAAATATTTCTATTGGCAACCAGACAAATCATGCAAGTAAACAATATAAAAGAGTATCGTAGATGATAAATCACGCATGTAAGAAATATGAAGTGTATGTTTCTGTACACTTAGCACTTCTCATTTTCTACATAGAAAGGTCCAATCAGATGTCCCAACAACAGTATATGTTTCGAAGGACAAAAATGCTTATTTTCATTATTGTACTGTCTAAAGCATTGTTCATGGAGATAATAATGATATACGATCATGCAGAAATTATTTTGCCTTTTGAAAAATTTGGTTTTAGTTGAAAATATATACATTCTAACTCGCTCAAGTAGTACTAAAACATGCTCTCTTACAATGGTCAATCATAAAAGGTCGCTTAATAAATCATTTAAAATTCCACCAAACTTCTCGATGATTATCTCAGGGTGCTCAATATAGTACTCCTTCAAGGCATGCAACCAAATAGATAAACGTGTTACAGAGAAGCATCATCAGTGGGATATTGTACAACACTGACACACAATTCATAGTTTTTTAGTATTGCTGGGTTGGTATAGTATCCCAGTGTTAATGTATATACGGTGGAAGTTTAGGAATGAGTTCACTTCTTTAACAAAATAGGAAAAGTGTGGCCTATAAAATGCAAGAAAGTAAACTAATGGGCAGGGAACCATTATTTAAATTCCCATGGTGAATTTCCTACAAAAGTCTGCAACAGGAACGCACATGACATAACACAAAAGCCATGTATATAAAATATACAGATAACATGTATGAGAGGAAGTTGTCATCCATACACTTAACTTCGCTATATAAATCATGTACAGTTCCTCAATAGGCCAAAAGAGGTATGAGAGGCAGTTGTTATCCATACGCTTAACTTTGCTATATAAATCATGTCCAGTTCCTCAATACGCTTAACTTTGCTATATAAATCACTTACTATAAAGAACTTCTTGAGAGCACATACCATGCCCTCCAACAGCAGATCCTTGCAAACTTAACTACTCCAACATGAATATGCGCATACCTTTGAGTAGTTACCTTCCTTCAGGATCAACGCTTTGAGATCCATTGACTGCTTGTCTTGCCAACTGCTTCCAGCAGTTACCCTCCTACTAGTAAAAAGATCAAGCCAGACAACCAATGTGTTAAGCTTCATCACAGAGAAACATGATCCAAATACATTGCCATAGAGAAGAAAAAAATACAGACAAAAACAATAATCAAAAGAAAATATAGCTTAAAGAGAAAGCACAAACCTTGATAAGCAAAACAGCAAACGATAAACAAGCGGCATTTTAGAAGACCAGGCAACAACATCACCTGTAAAACAGAAGAACGCAATCGAATAAGGATGCTCCATTTTTATGTAGTATGTACATATCCATGATTTACAGATGCTGAAGCTAGACCGTGAAGGCTACTTTCTTAATTTACACTTGCAGTATCACATACCAAAATGGATGCAGTTTTTACATGAAGTAATTAGACTGTTAAAAAGAAAATGTAAATCTAAAGATGCTAGAACATATGAATGTTGTTTAAGCTATGGAATATAGATCCAAGAGCATACCGTTGGCTCTGCGCCTCTTCCTGCTCTTAAGTAAGGTTTGTGTTTCAATTTCAAAGGCTTTGGTTTCAGTGTACGATCATTTTGCGTCATCAGCAAAATTATATCTAATTTGCACCTTGTGAGCAGTCTTTAAGAGGCAACTGTTACATCGATGAATTTTACATAATTCAAACAAGCTACTGTTTCCACTTGTCAATACAACAATTTTAAACAAATTGAAGGTGGGAGGAGAGCAAGTTGGAAGAAATTTTAATCCTACAGATGAAACCGGATAGTCGAGAGACCTACCAAGCCATTCCCGAGTAAAGAATTTTGTTGCACACATTCATATCATCTCTATCCTGAGTAGTCTACAAAAGTGTGGGCTCACATGCAGTTAGAAGAAATTATTATAAGTATTTCCAAACCAGAAAGCCGATGTAATATCCTGTAACAAAAATATATCAAAACCACGCCCGATTTAACCTTCATGATATCTTTATCAAACCATCAAATACACAACAACAAATAACTACTCCATCGTTGCAAAATTATTGGAGTGGTTTTAGCTCAAGTAGAAATCATTGAGACACGATTGGTGGATCAAATTTTTAAATGGTGAACCAACCACCAATCATATTTGTATTTTCCCAATTTCATGCTCTGTAGCATACATATATGTTCATAAACTGAATAAGGTTAATTACAGGGTCAGTCATCTAAGGGTATCCTTATTAGCTTAAATATTTAGAGTGTTATGCTAAAGACCTAACAACACTCAGTAAATGTTAATTACAGAAGTAGGAAACAACAGTAAGAACAATGGGGGCTGGGATCCAGTCATATAGTTCATCAGTCTTGATAAAAACAATCCCTCGCAAGAACAAGACCATGTAAATAAAGTGGCGACCAAACTTGGTTGGACTCGAAGAAAGTTTAGGAAGCTCAGCAACAGCAAAGCCCCAAGTATGATCTTACCGATATCACATAAGGGTGCTGGAAAATCCAACCGATGGTGGGTTTTTTTTGCAGGTAAACAACAGTAGCAGGCCAGAAGCTGCTGTGAGGAAATTCAGTACCAGTCAGATACAATACCCAAAAGTTTCAACCATTTCTTAATGCACACTGAAAAACAGACATCAAAAGATCATATTAATGCACAATAGAGGATAACCAGAATAGCAGGGCAAAGCCATACGACTCCGCCATCATGCCAGAGAAGGGGCAGCCAATAAGGACCAGTAAAAGTATGACCCCGAAAGCAATTGAACCCTGCACATTAAGATGATCTTGTTAGCTCATAACTGAACTAGAACTGAACAATTTGGATACATGACTAATTCTAGGCATGCATTGTTACATGTACATGACCTTGCGATTCTTGGGCTTTGTGAAGAACTGTATTAGATGGATCCATATCCATAATTAGCATTGTATGAACTACAGTTTTCTTCCAAGTCAGCAAGATGGATCCATATCCAGCGCAACAAGATGGATCCATACCCATTGGCGTTGTATGAACTGCAGTTTTCTTCATTAAATCTAGACTGATAATTGAACAAATTTGCTTCCCTGTACAGCAGAGAGATATATCAGGGGAAGAGAGAGAGCACGGAAAGGAGCGGGGAAGTACCCGCGCTTGGAGGGGAGGCTGGCCTCGCCATCCTCCAGCCATGAGGGTGATGAGGAGCACGTGGACGACGGCGGCCTCGACCAAAAGAACGGTGGCGGTGACAGATCGGATGGCCTGGGGCTGCCATTGTCAACACCTAGCTTGCCGTCCTCGTCGGGTGGGGAAGCATCGAGCCACAGCGCTGCTCATATAGGCACGGCCCGGGGCGACTGGATTCAGGGCATGTAGCCCCTGCCCATCCTCTTCCCCATCGTTCCTATACCTCCCTTCCTGGCGCTGGATCGAATCGAGCACCCAAGCCGTCACCCTTTGCCTGCAGGCCGCCGCCGCTGCCGGAAAAGCTCACCACCGCGCTGCACGCCTCGGATCCGGCAGGATCCTCTACTCCTCACCTTCTAGCGAGAAGACCCTGGCGGCTTGTTGTGTCCTCCACGTCGGCTTACTTCCCAGAGGCTCGCCGACGCGCGTCTCCTGACTCACGGTGGCGGCTGTCCCCTGACCACTTGCGCAGCGGCTTCCTTGCAGTGGTGTGGTTGTCGGACAGAGAGGAGCGAGGCGGAACAGCGGTGGCAGCGGCTGAAAAGGAAGGACGGAGGAGGAGGAAGGAGTGCGGTGCTGCGGGGTGTGGGAGGCTAGGGTTTTTGTGGTGGGTGTCAGGGTCAAAACTGGCGGATCTCGGTAGGGGGTCCCGAACTGTGCGTCTAAGGCTAATGGTAACAGGAGGCTGGGGACACAATGTTTTACCCAGGTTTCGGGCCCTCTTGATGGAGGTAATACCCTACTTCCTGCTTGATTGATCTTGATGATATGAGTATTACAAGAGTTGATCTACCACAAAATCGTAGAGGCTAAAACCCTAGAAGCTAGCCTATGGTATGATTGTTGTTCTACGGACTAAACCCTCTATTTTATATAGACACCAGAGGGGGCTAGGGTTACACAGACTCAGTTACAGAGAACGAGATCTACCATCCGAATCGCCAATCTTGCCTTCCATGCAAAGGAGAGTCCCATCCGGACATGGGACGAAGTCTTCAATCTTGTACCTTCATAGTCCAACAGTCCGGCCAGAGTACATAGTCCGGCTGTTCGGATACCCCCAGTAGCCCTTGAACTAGGCTTCAATGACGATGAGTTCGGCGCGCGGATTGTCTTCGGCATTGCAATGTGGGTTCCATCTCCGAATACTTCAAGGTAAATTTCAAACACTTAATTCTTGTCCGGTTCTGCAAGACAGATTTCACATACCACCGTAGAGAGAACAATAATTCACAGATCTAATCTGCTGACAACTCTTCGTGGCGTTACATTACGCCATGGCCCGGCCTTTATTCGAACTGTTTTTTTACAACCAGCTACCGCACATGTAACGAGGCGGTTTCTTTGGCACGTCTTATCGAAGCAGAGATCGTGTCCCTCTTATTATGGGATCCTCATCAATACGGGTATGGGTAACCCCACCACGCCTGTTGGCGTGACTCGGTGTTTTTAGTCGAGTCCCAAATGTTCATGTTGGGGACGCTTGATATCCTCCCCCTTTATAGAGGGGTCAAGGCCTATCCCTTTCTTACCACGCTTGCGCTTTCCTACCTCTCGAGCTCCAACACCCGAAGCTCAAGCTTAGGCACTTCGGATCTTCAATCATGTCCGGATCCAACCTTCAAGGTCGGTGGATGGCCTCCTCTGTCACAGAGGAGGACATTGTGAAGCTCAGGGAGGCCAGATATTTGACCGTGGATGTCAAGCACAGGCTACCCGCCCCTGAGCAGATCATCCCCACTCCCGAACCCAACGAGAGTGTCGTATTTGTTTCTCACTTCCTCCGAGGCTTGCGCTTGACTCTTGATCCCTTTGTGAGAGGGCTCATGTTCTACTACGGGCTAGATTTTCACAATCTAGCTCCGGATTCCATCCTCCACATCTTGTCGTTTATCGTCGTGTGTGAATCCTTCCTCCACATCACCCCACACTTCGGACTATGGCTCAAGACCTTCAATGTGAAGCCGAAGGTGATTGAGGGGCAACACGCGGAGTGCGGAGGCGCCGTGATAAGCAGAAACGCCGATGTTCCATGGCCAGAAGGTTCCTTCCCGGAGGTGTCTGATCTGTGGCAACGGAGGTGGTTCTATGTCACCGCTCCCCGAGGCACAACGTGGGCGGCTGCCCCTGCCTTCCGCTCAGGTCCTCCGCCTCAACTGGCGTTGTGGACCAATGTGGGACTAGACTGGGGGCCTGCTAATGACGTACCGACATTGCAGAGCCGTATTCGGGAGCTTCTTGAGAGAGATATCGATCTTGTCAGGATCATTCAGGTAATGCTGGTTTGGCGGATCCTGTCGTGCAAGCGTCGGTCTCTCCGGATGTGGGAGTTCAATCCGGAAGATCCACGAACCATTCAGCACTTCTTCGGCGTGACGCTCGAAGGGATGTATTAGTTATTCTTCGGACCGCAAGTAAGGTGTCCGGACACAACCGAGGATGCGGGCCTGAGCTGCCACCGCCCAGATACCCAAGTAAGTAACTATATAACCGAACACCTTGCTTATGCTTAATACAATATTATTGTGAAAACTTGTCCGCGGCCAGGATTGGCTCAACAAGGCGGAGAGGATAAGGTGTCCGGCCCCACTTCCCGAAGGCTCGCCTAATCCTGCAATAGCCTGGCTGCTTAGACGCGCATTAAGCCAAGTGGCCTCGGGGAAAGTGGAAGAGAAGAATAGAGAAGCCGAACTCCACACATTGCACATCCAAACCGGGGGAATTACTGTCTCCATGAAGGAGGATAATCGGGGAGGTTTTTCCAAGGTTCCCTCCCCTCGCGGGAAGAAAAGGGCTGCCTCCGAAGATTTGGAGACGGGGGTGCCTAAGCAAGGGAAGAAAGCTTCACCAGGGGGCCCTGCCCCGAAGGGTGTCCTCACCACATCATGCCTGCAAACGGTCCAGTCCTCCACCGAGCTGTAAGTTAATAATAAACAAGAAGCTATTGCTTTTTCCTCTGAGAACAGTAACCAGGATCTGTTTTTTTTTGCAGTCCGGCTAGTAGCTCGTCTCAACAGGGTTCATCCTCGGGGGCTCTTCTTCCGGAGATGATGGAGAGTGAAACCCCACCTGCCTCTCCGCCCCAGGGGGCAGGCGACCCTGAGGTGTCGTCACGGAGGAGTCCAGATCCGCTGAGTCAAGAAGCCGACACTTTGGCCGCCCCGAGCCCGGCGCGTTCGGCTCCCTTGGAGGGCGATGAGAAAGGTCTGGAACAGTCTGGTGCCTGGCCGAACATGCTGACGGGCCTCCTGGAGCAAGCTGCTCTCTCAGAGGGTCACTGTACGCTAATGGGTACGGTGCTGGAGAAGATTTCATCCGCCACAAGCGGGTTAAATGAAGCTTTTGGAAGTTTGCTCAAAGGCTTCGAGGTACGCGATACAACACGTAATTTTTGATTGTTCCGCACGCGCTAGGTGTGCTCCGTATAGATAGTAGCCCCTGAGACTCTTGTTGCTGTTGGAAATATGCCCTAGAGGCAATAATAAAAGTATTATTATATTTCAATGTTCATGATAAATGTCTTTTATTCATGCTATAACTGTATTATCCGGAAATCGTAATACACGTGTGAATACTTAGACCACAATATGTCCCTGGTGAGCCTCTAGTTGACCAGCTCGTTGTGATCAACAGATAGTCATGGTTTCCTGACTATGGACATTGGATGTCATTGATAACGGGATCACATCATTAGGAGAATGATGTGATGGACAAGACCCAATCCTAGGCATAGCATAAAAGATCGTGTAGTTCGTTTTGTTAGAGCTTTGCCAATGTCAAGTATCTCTTCCTTAGACCATGAGATCGTGTAACTCCCGGATACCGTAAGAGTGCCTTGGGTGTATCAAACGTCACAATGTAACTGGGTGACTATAAAGGTGCATTACAGGAATCTCCGAAAGTAGCTGTTGGGTTGACACGGATCGAGACTGGGATTTGTCACTCCGTATGACGGAGAGGTATCTCTGGGCCCACTCGGTAATGCATCATCATTATGAGCTCAATGTGACCAAGGTGTTGGACACGGGATCATGCATTACGGTACGAGTAAAGTGACTTGCCGGTAACGAGACTGAACAAGGTATTGGGATACCGACGATCGAGTCTCGGGCAAGTAACGTACCGATTGACAAAGGGAATTGCATGCAGGGTTTGATCGAATCCTCGACATAGTGGTTTATCCGATGACAACATCGAGGAGCATGTGGGAGCCATCATGGGTATCCAGATCCTGCTGTTGGTTATTGACTGAGAGCGTCTCGGTCATGTCTGCATGTCTCCCGAACCCGTAGGGTCTACACACTTAAGGTTCGGTGACGCTAGGGTTATTAGGAAGACTAGTATGTGACTACCGAATGTTGTTCGGAGTCCTGGATGGGACCCTGGACGTCACGAGGAGATCCGGAATGGTCCGGAGGTAAAGATTTATATATGGGAAGTTGTCAAACGGACACCGGGAAGTTTCGGGGTCATACCGGTATTGTACCGGGGCCACCGGAAGGGTTCCGGGGGTCCACCGGGAGGGGCCACCCCTCCCGGGGGGCCACATGGGCTGCGTGGGGCAAGGAGCCAGCCCCTGGTGGGCTGGCCGCACCCCCCTCCCTTGGGCCCATGCGCCTAGGGTTGAGGGGGAACCCTAGAGGGGGCGCCCCCCTTGACTTGGGGGGCAAGCCACCCTCTCCCCTCTCCCCT
>NC_041385.1:644858017-644865055 GCF_002162155.2 Triticum dicoccoides | reverse complement strand
CCCCCCTAGATGGGTTCTAGGGGGCCGGCCCCCTTCTCCCTTCCCCCTATAAATAGAGGGGTGAGGGGAGGGCAGCCGCACCACCCTCCAAGGCGCAGCCCTCCCCTCCCCAACACCTCTCCTCCTCCGTTGTGTGCTTGGCGAAGCCCTGTCGGAGTACTGCCTCTCCACCATCACCACGCCGTCGTGCTGCCGGTGGAGCTATCTTCCTCAACCTCTCCTTCCCCCTTGCTGGATCAAGAAGGAGGAGACGTCTCCCGTCCCGTACGTGTGTTGAACGCGGAGGTGTTGTCCGTTCAGCACTTGGTCATCGGTGATTCGAATCACGTCGAGTATGACTACATCATCACCTTGCAAGCTTCCGCACGCGATCTACAAGTGGTATGTAGATGCAAACTCTCTCCCTTGACTCGTTGCTTAGATGAACTCATAGATGGATCTTGGTGAAACCGTAGGAAAATTTTTAATTTTCTGCAACGTTCCCCAACAGTGGCATCATGAGCTAGGTCTATGCGTAGTTCTCTTTGCACGAGTAGAACACAATTTTGTTGTGGGCGTGGATTTTGTCATCTTACTTGCCTCTACTAGTCTTTTCTTGCTCAACGGTATTGTGGGACGAAGCGGCCCGGACCAACCTTACACGTACGCTTACGTGAGACCGGTTCCACCGACTGACATGCACTAGTTGCATAAGGTGGCTGGCGGGTGTCTGTCTCTCCCACTTTAGTTGGAGCGGAATCGATGAACAGGGCCCTTATGAAGGGTAAATAGAAGTTGACAAAATCACGTTGTGGTGATTCGTAGGTAAGAAAACGTTCTTTCTAGAACCCAATTGCAGCCACGTAAAAGATGCAACAACAATTAGAGGACGTCTAACTTGTGATGTGATATGGCCAGAAGTTGTGATGAATGATGAATTGTGATGTATGAGATCATGTTCTTTGTAATAGGATTCACGACTTGCATGTCGATGAGTATGACAACCGGCAGGAGCCATAGGAGTTGTCTTTATTTTTTGTATGACCTGCGTGTCATTGAATAACGCCATGTAAACTACTTTACTTTATTGCTAAACATTAGTCATAGAAGTAGAAGTAGTCGTTGGCGTGACAACTTCATGAAGACACGATGATGGAGATCATGATGATGGAGATCATGGTGTCAAGCCGGTGACAAGATGATCATGGAGCCCCGAAGATGAAGATCAATGGAGCTATACGATATTGGCCATATCATGTCACAACTATATAATTGCATGTGATGTTTATTATGTTTATGCATCTTGTTTACTTAGGACGACGGTAGTAAATAAGATGATCCCTTATAAAAAATTTCAAGAAGTGTTCTCCCCTAACTGTGCACCGTTGCTACAGTTCGTCGCTTCTAAGCACCACGTGATGATCGGGTGTGATGGATTCTTACGTTCACATACAACGGGTGTAAGACAGTTTTACACAGCGAAAACACTTAGGGTTAACTTGACGAGCCTAGCATGTGCAGACATGGCCTCGGAACACGGAGACCAAAAGGTCGAACACGAGTCGTATGGAAGATACGATCAACATGAGAATGTTCACCGACAATGACTAGTCCGTCTCACATGATGATCGGACACGGGCTAGTCGACTCGGATCGTGTAACACTTAGATGACTAGAGGGATGTCTAATCTAAGTGGGAGTTCATAATTTGATTAGAACTTTATTATCATGAACTTAGTCTAAAACCTTTGCAAATATGTCTTGTAGATCAATGGCCAACGCTAATGTCAACATGAACTTCAACGCGTTCCTAGAGAAAACCAAGCTGAAAGATGATGGCAGCAACTATACGGACTGGGTCCGGAACCTGAGGATCATCCTCATAGCTGCCAGGAAACAATATGTCCTAGAAGGACCGCTAGGTGACGCTCCCGTCCCAGAGAACCAAGACATTATGAATGCTTGGCAGTCTCGTGCTGATGATTACTCCCTCGTTCAGTGCGGCATGCTTTACAGCTTAGAACCGGGGCTCCAAAAGCGTTTTGAGCACCACGGAGCATATGAGATGTTCGAAGAGCTGAAACTAGTTTTTCAAGCTCATGCCCGGGTCGAGAGATATGATGTCTCCGACAAGTTCTACAGTTGTAAGATGGAGGAAAACAGTTCTGTCAATGAGCACATCCTGAAGATGTCTGGGCTACACAACCGTATGACCCAGCTGAACATTAACCTCCCAGATGAGGCGGTCATTGACAGAATCCTCCAGTCGCTCCCACCAAGCTACAAGAGCTTTGTGATGAACTACAACATGCAGGGGATGGAAAAGACCATTCCTGAAGTGTTCTCGATGCTGAAGTCAGCAGAGGCTGAAATCAAGAAAGAACATCAAGTGTTGATGGTCAATAAGACCACTAAGTTCAAGAAGGGCAAGGGTAAGAAGGACTTCAAGAAGGACGGCAAAGATGTTGCCGCGCCTGGTAAGCCAGTTACCGGGAAGAAGTCAAAGAATGGACCTAAGCCTGAGACTGAGTGCTTTTATTGCAAGGGGAAGGGTCACTGGAAGCGGAACTGCCCCAAATACTTAGCGGATAAGAAGGCCGGCAACACCAAAGGTATATTTGATATACATGTGATTGATGTGTACCTTACCAGTACTCGTAGTAACTCCTGGGTATTTGATACCGGTGCCGTTGCTCATATTTGTAACTCACAGCAGGAGCTGCGGAATAAACGGAGACTGGCGAAGGACGAGGTGACGATGCGCGTCGGGAATGGTTCCAGAGTCAATGTGATTGCCGTCGGCACGCTGCCTCTACATTTACCTACGGGATTACTTTTGAACCTTAATAATTGTTATTTAGTGCCAAGTTTGAGCATGAACATTGTATCTGGATCTCGTTTAATACGAGATGGCTACTCATTTAAGTCTGAGAATAATGGTTGTTCGATTTATATGAGAGATATGTTTTATGGTCATGCTCCGATGGTCAATGGTTTATTCTTAATGAATCTCGAGCGTAATATTACACATGTTCATAGTGTAGATGCCAAAAGATTTAAAGTTGATAACGATAGTCCCACATACTTGTGGCACTGCCGCCTTGGTCACATTGGTGTCAAGCGCATGAAGAAGCTCCATGCCGATGGACTTTTAGAGTCTCTTGATTATGAATCGTTTGACACGTGCGAACCATGCCTCTTGGGCAAAATGACCAAGACTCCGTTCTCCGGAACAATGGAGCGAGCAACCAACTTGTTGGAAATCATACATACCGATGTGTGCGGTCCAATGACCGTTGAGGCTCGTGGAGGATATCGTTATGTTCTCACTCTCACTGATGACTTGAGTAGATATGGGTATGTCTACTTAATGAAACACAAGTCTGAGACCTTTGAAAAGTTCAAGGAATTTCAGAATGAGGTAGAGAATCAACGTGACCGAAAGATAAAATTCTTACGATCAGATCGTGGAGGAGAATACTTAAGTCACGAATTTGGTAACACTTAAGGAAATGTGGAATCGTTTCACAACTCACGCCGCCTGGAACACCTCAGCGAAACGGTGTGTCCGAACGTCGTAATCGCACCCTATTGGATATGGTGCGGTCTATGATGTCTCTTATCGATTTACCGCTATCATTTTGGGGATACGCTCTAGAGACAGCTACATTCACTTTAAATAGGGCACCGTCTAAATCCGTTGAGACGACACCGTATGAATTATGGTTTGGAAAGAAACCTAAGCTGTCGTTTCTAAAAGTTTGGGGATGCGATGCTTCTGTCAAGAAACTTCAACCTGAAAAGCTCGAACCCAAGTCGGAAAAATGCGTATTCATAGGATACCCTAAGGAAACTATAGGGTATACCTTCTACTTAAGATCCGAAGGCAAGATCTTTGTAGCCAAGAACGGATGCTTTCTGGAAAAAGAGTTTCTCTCGAAAGAAGTAAGTGGGAGGAAAGTAGAACTCGATGAAGTACTACCTCTTGAGCGGGAAAGTGGCGCAGCGCAGGAAACCGTTCCTGTGATGCCCACACCAACTGAAGAGGAAAACAATGATGATGATCAAGGTACTTCGGATCAAGTTACTGCTGAACTTCGTAGGTCCACAAGGACACGTTCCGCACCAGAGTGGTACGGCAACCCTGTCCTGGAAATCATGTTGTTAGACAACAATGAACCTTCGAACTATGAAGAAGCAATGGCGGGCCCGGATTCCAACAAATGGCTTGAAGCCATGAAATCCGAGATAGAATCCATGTATGAAAACAAAGTATGGACTTTGATAGACTTGCCCGATGATCGGCGAGCGATAGAAAACAAATGGATCTTTAAGAAGAAGACGGACGCGGATGGAAATGTTACCATCTATAAGGCTCGACTTGTCGCTAAGGGTTATCGACAAGTTCAAGTAATTGACTATGACGAGACTTTCTCTCCCGTAGCGAAGCTGAAGTCCGTCCGAATCATGTTAGCAATTGCCGCATACTATGATTATGAGATATGGCAAATGGACGTCAAAACGGCATTCCTTAACGGACATCTTAAGGAAGAACTGTATATGATGCAGCCGGAAGGTTTTGTCGATCCTCGGAACGCTAACAAAGTATGCAAGCTCCAACGATCCATTTATGGACTGGTGCAAGCATCTCGGAGTTGGAACATTCGCTTTGATGAGATGATCAAAGCGTTTGGGTTTATGCAGACTTATGGAGAAGCCTGCGTTTACAAGAAAGTGAGTGGGAGCTCTGTAGCATTTCTCATATTATATGTAGACGACATACTCTTGATGGGAAATAATATAGAATTTCTGGACAGCATTAAGGCCTACTTGAATAAGTGTTTTTCAATGAAGGACCTTGGAGAAGCTGCTTATATATTAGGCATCAAGATCTATAGAGATAGATCGAGACGCCTCATAGGTCTTTCACAAAGCACATACCTTGATAAGATTTTGAAGAGGTTCAAAATGGATCAGTCCAAGAAGGGGTTCTTGCCTATGTTACAAGGTGTGAGATTGAGCTCGGCTCAGTCACCGACCACGGCAAAAGATAAAGAAGAGATGAGTGTCATCCCCTATGCTTCAGCCATAGGATCTATTATGTATGCCATGCTGTGTACCAGACCCGATGTAAACCTTGCCGTAAGTTTGGTAGCAAGATATCAAAGTAATCCCGGCAAGGAACACTGGACAGCGGTCAAGAATATCCTAAAGTACCTGAAAAGGACGAAGGACATGTTTCTCATTTATGGAAGAGACGAAGAGCTCGTCGTAAAGGGTTACGTCGATGCTAGCTTCGACTCAGATCTGGATGACTCTAAGTCACAAACCGGATACGTGTATATGTTGAATGGTGGAGCAGTAAGCTGGTGCAGCTGCAAGCAGAGCGTCGTGGCGGGATCTACGTGTGAAGCGGAGTACATGGCAGCCTCAGAGGCAGTGCATGAAGCGATTTGGGTGAAGGAGTTCATCACCGACCTAGGAGTCATACCCAATGCGTCGGGGCCGATCAAACTCTTCTGTGACAACACTGGAGCTATTGCCCTCGCCAAGGAGCCCAGGTTTCACAAGAAGACCAGGCACATCAAGCGTCGTTTCAACTCCATCCGTGAAAATGTTCAAGATGGAGACATAGAGATTTGCAAAGTGCACACGGATCTGAATGTCGCAGATCCACTGACTAAACCTCTCTCGCGTGCAAAACATGATCAACACCAGAACTATATGGGTGTTCGATTCATCACAATGTAACTAGATTGGTGACTCTAGTGCAAGTGGGAGACTGTTGGAAATATGCCCTAGAGGCAATAATAAAAGTATTATTATATTTCAATGTTCATGATAAATGTCTTTTATTCATGCTATAACTGTATTATCCGGAAATCGTAATACACGTGTGAATACTTAGACCACAATATGTCCCTGGTGAGCCTCTAGTTGACCAGCTCGTTGTGATCAACAGATAGTCATGGTTTCCTGACTATGGACATTGGATGTCGTTGATAACGGGATCACATCATTAGGAGAATGATGTGATGGACAAGACCCAATCCTAAGCATAGCATAAAAGATCGTGTAGTTCGTTGTGCTAGAGCTTTGCCAATGTCAAGTATCTCTTCCTTAGACCATGAGATCGTGTAACTCCCGGATACCGTAAGAGTGCCTTGGGTGTATCAAACGTCACAACATAACTGGGTGACTATAAAGGTGCATTACAGGTATCTCCGAAAGTAGCTGTTGGGTTGACACGGATCGAGACTGGGATTTGTCACTCCGTATGACGGAGAGGTATCTCTGGGCCCACTCGGTAATGCATCATCATTATGAGCTCAATGTGACCAAGGTGTTGGACACGGGATCATGCATTACGGTACGAGTAAAGTGACTTGCCGGTAACGAGACTGAACATGGTATTGGGATACCGACGATCGAGTCTCGGGCAAGTAACGTACCGATTGACAAAGGGAATTGCATACAGGGTTTGATCGAATCCTCGACATAGTGGTTTATCCGATGACAACATCGAGGAGCATGTGGGAGCCATCATGGGTATCCAGATCCCGCTGTTGGTTATTGACTGAGAGCGTCTCGGTCATGTCTGCATGTCTCCGAACCCGTAGGGTCTACACACTTAAGGTTCGGTGACGCTAGGGTTATTAGGAAGACTAGTATGTGACTACCGAATGTTGTTCGGGGTCCCGGATGGGATCCTGGACGTCACGAGGAGATCCGGAATGGTCCGGAGGTAAAGATTTATATATGGGAAGTTGTCAAACGGACACCGGGAAGTTTCGGGGTCATACCGGTATTGTACCGGGGCCACCGGAAGGGTTCCGGGGGTCCACCGGGAGGGGCCACCCCTCCCGGGGGGCCACATGGGCTGCGTGGGGCAGGGAGCCAGCCCCTGGTGGGCTGGCCGCACCCCCCCTCCCTTGGGCCCATGCGCCTAGGGTTGAGGGGGAACCCTAGAGGGGGCGCCCCCCTTGACTTGGGGGGCAAGCCACCCTCTCCCCTCTCCCCTAGGCCGCCGCACCCCCCCCCCTAGATGGGTTCTAGGGG
>NC_041385.1:644789417-644857936 GCF_002162155.2 Triticum dicoccoides | reverse complement strand
CCCCTCCCTTGGGCCCATGCGCCTAGGGTTGAGGGGGGAACCCTAGAGGGGGCGCCCCCCTTGGCTTGGGGGGCAAGCCACCCTCTCCCCTCTCCCCTAGGCCGCCGCACCCCCCCCTAGATGGGTTCTAGGGGGCCGGCCCCCTTCTCCCTTCCCCCTATAAATAGAGGGGTGAGGGGAGGGCAGCCGCACCACCCTCCAAGGCGCAGCCCTCCCCTCCCCAACACCTCTCCTCCTCCGTTGTGTGCTTGGCGAAGCCCTGTCGGAGTACTGCCTCTCCACCATCACCACGCCGTCGTGCTGCCGGTGGAGCTGTCTTCCTCAACCTCTCCTTCCCCCTTGCTGGATCAAGAAGGAGGAGACGTCTCCCGTCCTGTACGTGTGTTGAACGCGGAGGTGCTGTCCGTTCAGCACTTGGTCATCGGTGATTCGAATCACGTCGAGTACGACTACATCATCACCTTGCAAGCTTCCGCACGCGATCTACAAGTGGTATGTAGATGCAAACTCTCTCCCTTGACTCGTTGCTTAGATGAACTCATAGATGGATCTTGGTGAAACCGTAGGAAAAATTTCAATTTTCTGCAACGTTCCCCAACAGTTGCCAGCCCAAGGCAGCAAACGGAGGATCACACTCTCAGGTAATGATCATATTGCATTCATGCGCAGGTAGCTAAGAGTCTGGTGACATACCGGAATTCTGAATTCGCCGAATTGAGGCAACAGATTGATGTGGTGGATACCGACATCACGCTTGTAGATAAGCGGCTTGACGAGTCACAGAGTATGCGCTCATTTTTTTCCTCATTTGTTTTAGGAAATATGAAGAGGATTGTAATATTAATATGATATGATGTAGCTACAGGCGGAGTTGCTGCCATTGAGGCCTTGAGGGAGAGACTTGCCCTAGCCAAGGAACAAGCCCGGGTTAGCAATGCGACTGCCCTAAAGGCAGTCGAAGATTTGAGAGCCGACCATGCTGCTCATCGCCGAAGCGAAGAAAAGATAGCCGAGATGGCTATGGAGCTGAGGGATGCCGTCGGCCGGTATGAGCTTCTCGAGAAGGAGAATCAAGCGAAGGCGGTTGACCTGAAGAAGGCATTGTATTCGGCTAAGGAAACGCACTCTGAAATTAGAGACGCGCGGGAGGAACTTCGATAAGCCGGAGAAATCGCGGCTGGAAATCCCTATTTGTTGCGGATGAAGTTCTTAGATTAAAAGTATGCTACTTTGGATCAACTTTGGAGCGCTGCAGATGAGTATGCGGACTTGGCGAAAAGTACGGCTGATGCGACCAAGTTATTCAAGGATCATAAAGATAATGAAATAGAAAGGCTATTCTAGTCGCAATTTAGCGCTCCAACGCGCTCATTGCCATTGAGTGAGAAGATGGTCGCTATAGCCGAGCTCCATAGGTTGTCCGGTCTTGCAATGAGGTCTGTAATAGACCATCTATGGCCGAAGGAACCGAGGCCGGACAGTTACTTTGGTTTAGTGCAGCAACTGTTTGGCGCCAGATCGTGAATTGATGCCGTGAAGAGGTCGTCATGCATAGAGGGTGCGCGGATTGCTCTTGCACGTGTTAAGACATATTGGGCAGATATGGAGGCCACCAGCATTGCAACCCAGGGTCCGGCAGGAAGCCAAGACCCAGCCGAGCACTATTTTGAGCAGGTCCTAGAAGGTGCCCGTAGAATAGAGGCTCAGTGCTTGAAGAATGTCATGTTCGAGTGACAAATCGATTAATTGTAAACAATTATATCTCAAATATAGAGGCTATGTTTATACTTTTGCCTGAAAGTGTTATAATGCCTCCTGTGCGGTCATTTATGTATTCATATAACTTGAAAGTTAGCAGTCGTTGGCTTTAGCCCCCACGCATATAATGCGGGGGTGTTCGAAAAAATATATGCATAATCACACTTGATCCAACGTCTTGGTCCGTGAAGGAGGTGATCGCACGTCAAACAAGGCAACTGGACTATATAGCTGTAACACTTTCACTTAGCCATAAGATTAATGGTGGGGCTACTAGTACCCCGTGGTACATCCGCGTGCATCCGTATAGGGGCGCGTATGTACGTGACCGGGAAACGGTCCTTCATTAATGCGGAGGAATCTTATGGATTCCGATGAGTCTTCGAGTGGTTGACCAGTCTCTCGCTGTATCATGACAGTCAGTTTTCAGCTTTCTCTACTGAGGTGCTCATCTGGAATAACCAGGGCACAATCGCAGTAGTTCTCCTTTGGCTGCCTTAGCCGATAGAACGAAACATAAGGCAGCAAACCCAGGAGCTGGGCAAACCCAACATTTGACCAAAGACATGATTCGGAGCTGATGCATATAAGGCCAAACTCGCGACGCCGAACACTCCCGAAGGTATTCAGACTTTATAACATATACTGGGCTGAGAAACGCCCTTGAGTATGAACCCTGTATTTCCAGGTACATGCATTGATCTGTTGTGGTGAAATGCCTATAACGCCAGTATCCGTTGTTGGTGTATTGAATACCCACGGGATGTCAAGCAACAAAAGACAGTAAAGAAGGTTTACACATGGGCTTAATCTAAAGAGAAACCTTTGAGCGGGGCCCTGCTGCACGTCTGCGCCTTTGTCTCTGTTGTGCCATATCCTCGAAGGGTGTCGCATGAATAATGTGTGTAAAAACGAAAACTCATAAAAAGGAGTAAGCGTGCGAGAAGTTGGTTATTCTCGATGGATGTTAGAAATATGATATTTGCCTATTAATGAGGCGAGCCGAATTGTGGGTTTTATTACATATTTGCAGCCCCTGGTATCATTTATGGGGATATATGTATAGCACCCAGCTCAGGTTTATCCGGGCTGACCGATCATGCGATCTGGTGGGAGAGGCCCTTTAATGTCCGGCTACAAGAGCCGCCTCATACTGCTCTGTGTTTCCGTTAACGGTTATGACGCCACGTGGACTGGGCATCTTAAGTTTAAGGCAGGCGTAGTTCAGTATTGCGTTAAAGCAAACGAAGGCCGTTCTTCCAAGTAATGCATGATAACCGTTGCTGAAGGGAGCGATATCGAAGAGTAGTTCCTCTCTTCTAAAGTTGTCGAGAGAACCGAATGTCACCTCTAATACGAGGGAGCCCCCGCAGTGGGCCTCAACGCCTGGTATCACTCCCTTAAAGGTGGTGTTACTTTGGCTTATTCTGGATGGGTCTATCCCTATCTTGTGGACGGTGTCCTGATATATCAGATTAAGACTACTGCCACCGTCCATTAGGACTCGAGTGAGATGGTATCCATCAATTATTAGGTCAAGCACCAAGGCAGCCGATCCTCCTTGCCGGATATTGGCCGGGTGGTCCCTGTGATCAAAAGTGATCAGGCAGGCCGCCTAGGGGTTGAATTTGGAGGCAACAAACTCTGTGTGAGTTGCGTGGACCATGTTTACAGTTTTGACTTCTGGTTGGAATTTGTTTCTGTCCCCCCGTGTTCGGCTGGCGAGGCTCATCCTCGTCTTCACTTGGCGTTTCCCTTCCATTGTGTTCGGCATTTAACTTGCCGGCCTGCTTGAAGACCCAACATTCTCTGTGAGTATGATTTACAGGTTTTTCAGAGGTGCCATGGATTTGGCACAATCTGTCCAGGACTTTATTCAGGCCGGACGGTCCCTCTTTACTACCCTTAAATGGCTTCTTTCCATGACCGGGTCGAGATCCCCTGAATCCGGCGTTGAACGCCGTGTTGTCCGGACTATCGTCATTGTTCCGACACTTGTGCTTAGTGCGCCGTGGCTTCACGTTGCCATCTCGAATTTCGGATGTGCCTGGGCCACTGGTGCCTCTACGGGCCAACCAGCTGTCTTCGCCTGCACAAAAGTGGGTCATAAGGCTTCTTAAGACCACCATCATCCTTGGCTTTTCTTCACCGAGGTGTCTGGCAAGCCACTCATCCCGGATACTATGTTTGAAGGCCGCTAAGGCTTCGGCATCCGGACAGTCAACAATTTGATTCTTCTTAGTGAGAAATTTGTTCCAAAGCTTACGGGATGACTCTCCAGGCTGTTGTATTATGTGACTTAAATCGTCTACATCCGGAGGTCGGACGTAGGTCCCTTGAAAATTGGCCCTGAAAGCATCCTCAAGTTCCTCCCAACTTCCAATTGAGTTTTCAGGGAGGCTCTTCAACCAATGCCGAGCTGGTCCTTTCAACTTGAGGGGAAGGTATTTAATGGCGTGGAGGTCGTCCCCACGAGCCATGTGTGTGTGAAGGATAAAATCTTCAATCCAGACCCCAGGGTCTGTCGTTTCGTCGTATGCCTCTATGTTCACGGGTTTGAATCCCTGTGGAAATTCATGATCCAGCACCTCATCGGTGAAGCACAGAGGGTGCGCAGCCCCTTTGTATCTAGACATGTCGCGGCATGCTATCGGCTGTTGTTGCGTCCGGTGTTGATTCCGAACTGGTATTCGATCAGTGTGATCGTTATGGTGACGATATTCTCGTGTCGGAGCATGTCCTCTGGATCCATAGATGGACCTGGCCGCACCGGCCTTTTTGTCTAGGAGCTCACGTAAATCGTGTGCGGTATCAGTGGCTGCTCTATCGCGGCCATGGAGTGGTTGGTCCAGCCGAATGGCCGTATTGTTCTTTGGCGGAATGGCGATGCGGCCTCATCGTCAAATTCGGGCAGCAGCTTGCGTTTTGGGTAGCTCTTTGTGGGGCGATCGTCACCACATTTTCCTTCAGTGTCTAGCACCTTATTCCATCTTCAGTTAAGCGTATCCTGCACGGCTTTAATCCTTTGCTTCTGCTTCTTTAGGCTCCTCTCCGTGGCCATAAGCCTTCTGCAGAGGTTATCTTGTTCCGAGCGTTTTTCCGGGATGATAAATGCATCATCAACCGGACTGTCCTCCCCTCTGTGGGCAGTTTGGTGAGTTCGGCCTTCGGGATCACTGTGATTGGGCGTTTGTTCGGCATGGCCTTGCTCTTCTTGCTCCATTTCTTGGTTCATATTGTTGCCTTCAGAGTCAACCGGAGTGCCATTTTTCCTTGCGTTGTTATCGCTATTTTTACTGTGACTGGACTTAGAGAGGCGCTTGCGTCGTCGTTTTTGTTTTTTCCCGGGGGGTTTATCCTTCGATGTGTCCTTTTTGTCACTGTTGTCTTCCTTAAGCGTGTCCACCATGTAGTTGTCATATGAAGAAGTGGCGGTCCAGCACCCCGTGGGCGGTGGTTCCAGATCATCCCCTACATCAATGTCCATATCGTCGATGTCATCGGAGTCGAAATCAAGCGTGTCTGTTAGGTCATCAACAGTGGCTATGAAGTGGGTGGTGGGTGGGAGGCGATTGTCTTCGTCCTCTATGTCCCACTCGGGCCGGACATAGTTTGGCCAAGATTCTTCTGTCAAAGAGAGAGACTTTAATGAATTAAGTGCCTTGCCCAAGGGGGAGTGCTGAAAGATATCCGCGGTGGTGAACTCCATTACTAGAGCCCAATCGGACTCGATGGGTTCGAGCGCGCGCGGTTCGGAACCCACATCCGGACACAAGTTCGGGGGTCCGATGACGCAGATCTCCTTAACGGTGGAGTCTATGTTCGGCTCTATCGCCGAAGAGTATGCAGCCTCCATGGCAGGGTCCATCCACCCGTACTTGAATGACGCGATCTGCCCCAGATTTAGGTCTGGAGCCGCAGCAGGGGCGATATCCCGAATACTGCCCGACAACAGATTTAAGTCGTGCTCGTCGTGACTGTCTGGCACTCCTACTGTAGGACCGAATCCATCAAAGATCAAGTCTCCGTGGATATCGGCCGTGTAATTCAAGTTTCTGAACCTGACCTGATGGCCAGGGGCGTAGTTGTCGATCTGCTCCAGATGGGCAAGCGAGTTGGCACGCAGTGCGAAGCCGCCGAACATGAAGATTTGCCCAGGCAGAAAAGCCTCACCCTGGACTGCGTTGTTGAAGGTTGGGCGAGCCATCGAGCCTTACAGAAACGACACAGAGGAACTCTCAATGAAAGCACCAATGTCGGTGCCAAAACCGGCGGATCTCGGGTAGGGGGTCCCGAACTGTGCATCTAAGGCTAATGGTAAAAGGAGGCTGGGGACACGATGTTTTACCCAGGTTCGGGCCCTCTCGATGAAGGTAATACCCTACTTCCTGCTTGATTGATCTTGATGATATGAGTATTACAAGAGTTGATCTACCACGAGATCGTAGAGGCTAAAACCCTAGAAGCTACCCTATGGTATGATTGTTGTTCTACGGACTAAACCCTCCGGTTTATATGGACACCGGAGGGGGCTAGGGTTACACAGAGTCGGTTACAGAGAACGGGATCTACCATCCGAATCACCAAGCTTGCCTTCCATGCAAAGGAGAGTCCCATCCGGACACGGGACGAAGTCTTCAATCTTGTACCTTCATAGTCCCACAGTCCGGCCAAAGTACATAGTCCGGCTGTTCGGATACCCCCTTATCCAGGAATCCCTCAATGGGGCCGTGGGGGTTGGGGACCTACGCCACTTGAGACGAGACGAGTTGTGGCGCGCTCGGGGCTGTCTGGTGAATCCCTCTCGCACACGAGCGCGGCTGACCAAGCCAATACGAGGGCGAGACGAGCCCACCCGTCATTGGACAGGAAAGCCAACCGCAGGGTGGAAACAAGATTTACCAGGAGGTGAAGATCTGACGGCTCAGATGCAAAACAAGGACGATCTAATGGCCAGGAAGGCAGCAAATCGGGGGATCACCCAGGAGACAAGTTGGCTAGCAACCTTATATGTTAGAATAATCTGATAATATTAAAACAGAGTCACTTAATTGGTTAGCTAAATGTTCCTAATTTAGTTTCGAAAATGCATGTATGCCGCTCGGGTGTGTATCTACAGGGTGCCCACGGTGGGCCGCGGCCCACCCTGGGATTTTGGGTCGGCCCAGGCCCCGATTCCCCTATGTTTTGTTGTGCTTCCGATCACTACTCGCCCCCAGCCACCTGCCTCGCCGGCGACTTGCCGTCCCCGGACGACATGACTCTAGAGGAGACGTCGGACGAACAGGAGGTCAAGAGCCGCTCGCCCAAGAGTGTCACTGCTGCCCAGGCGCGCCGCGGTGCCTACCTTCACAGTCCGTTCAGGGCTCAGGCGTGCATCAGCCACTAAGCCAACCCGATTTATCCTGAGATACATCCTCAACACTCAGCAGCCACTTCTTGTCACCCATCTTCTAATTGTTTCATTACTCATTAGGCAGGACTATCATTAGGGTTTGTTGTGTACTGAGTGTTGCCTACACTTAATGGTTCACATGTATTTCAGTAATCTTTAGTACTTGTAAAGTTCACAAGGTTTCAAAATTACGGCCTTAGGAACAGACACTAGTCATTTTGGATTGTTTTTCATAGTGACATTGATCCAGACTACTACTGTGGGCCAGGTTTATTGATAATTTTACTTGTCTTTCTTACTCATTCGATATGATATCCAATTATTCACGTTGGTTAGTTGCAAACAATAAGTGCTAGACCAACTTCTTGATTCAGATTTTGGACGGTCTCTTACTGTAGTTACAATTTTGCATACTTGTCCTAGTAAGCTCACAAGTAATGATTGATTCACTACATCTATGCTTGCCTTGTCATATTTGTTGTCAATATTCTTTTAGGGTGGATCACCCTGTTACAAAATACTGGAACCGCAGACATGAGTGAATAGTATTTGTCTGTGTGATCTCTTCCATCATGTGTGGGTAATGAACACTCCATTGTATAGAAAGAAAGTGTCATTTCCACCTTTTACATACACTACGATCTTTTACATGGAATACAATCTGCCTACTTGCTTTGTGTCGCACTACCAGCACTCCACCCTTGAAGCTAAACATTATGCCAATCATAATTCCTTAGTTTATTTGTTCAAATACGAATTTGATATGATTCTAATGTTCCTACTTTAGTTTTGAAATGTGTGTCTGCCTGTTATAGAGACATGATAGGTTAGTATTTCTGTGTGTGGTCTGGTCAGCACGGTTGGCGGGTGAACTTTGCATATGAAGGGGTTTATAGGGAGACACTCTTTGAGTTGAATCCGCAATGCATTCCATAGATAATCTGACTACTTTTTATGTTTTCATGAATCTCAGATACTGAACAACATCATAATGATTATGAGCTTGCACGCATGAAAAGAATAAAGCAGAATAATGCCATGGCTATCAAACTTGGAATTAAGGGGCCGAAATCAAGTCTAGATGCAAAGCATTGCAAACGCTCTCCACCGACAGATTCATGCTCAGAATATGATCCTAAAAATGATTCTAAGCTAGAGGGAGACCTAAGTCAATGTAGCTCCCTAGTGGAGGAGTCAGAGGCAGATGCCCTATCTAATTCACCCATCAAGGTGCTTGCTCTAACTTTCTAAGGTTATATTGGTCGCACATATCTTGCAACTGATGCTTTGCATTGCTTCTACTTTGTTGCACCGCCATTAGCTTATTTTACAATCTGTGTATGTGAATACGCCCTGCCTATCCATTTTTATTACATATTCCCTCTGTCATCATACCATATTTATCCATTCAAATGTTGTTCTTGTGTATCAGACGCTCAAAAGGAAGAGGGCAATTGCTGACCGCGGAGGAGTGGAGGAGCAGAAACAAAGTATTTGGAAAAGGTAGTGACACCTGATAAATCAAATAGCCCATTTGGTGTAGTTGCAATATCACCAGACCCAGAAAACACGGCCACGACTCTAGCAGACTCTAGCCCTACTACACTGGCCATCTCGGATGCCCCAACTCAGCAGACCCCAACTGTCGCAAACAGTATGATGATGCCAGTTGACATAGCACCACCTCTACAACGCAAAACCGCCATTACAGCAAAGAGTACACCAAATCCAATTGCCAAATCCCTTTTGAAATGAGAGAGAGCCCCAATTGCAGCAAATAGGACTCATGTTCCACTTCTTCCCATTTTACAAGACAAAGCTTATATTGTTGTCAGGAACTTTGTGCACATCATTCCTTCATGGAAAGATTATACCACAGACAAAGAACAATTTCCAATCTTCCTCCGTAACTTATGCATAAGTAATGTACTAATGTTATTCTTGGTAACTACTGGATATGTTTCTGCTAAGAGAAGACACAAGATTTCATTATTTTAAATAGGCGAGGACCAAACTGGATTGTCAAGACGAGCAAGGGTTGGTTGCACTTTTCAATCACTCGTTGATGAAGTATCGTTCCTACCTGAGGCAAGCACACTTCGATGGCAAACCTCTAAACAAAATTTCTGTAAAGTCTCCGGTGCTAAATTTATCAGACGGTGACTGGAATAATCTTGTTACACATTTGTCTCGTCTGCAGCGTAAGGTATTGTCTATGGTATCACATCACAATTTGAACTACATTTCTGCATGTGCCTTAACATCTCACTTGTATGGAAACTGTTTGCAGAAGAACATTCATTCTCAAGGGACCACAGAATCCCACAACTATACTGCACACTACATTGCTCTTGTGAGTACCTCTTGCCCTGTATGACCATACTTACTTTCATAGCTGGTTGATTATGTAGCATCACTGCACATGTTAGCCTCGTTATTGTCCATTTGGTGGACATTATAAGATCCGTATGGACTCTTACATAAATTTAGAATCAACCCAATGCTTTTGAAGAGGTTTAGGTCCGAGTCCTCTTGTAAGGACTGAACGTCGTCTATCACTGTACTTACATTAACAGCTACTCCCTCCGTCCCATAATATAAGAACATTTTGTACAGTACACCGGTGTTCAAAGCACTCTTGTATTATGGGAGGAGGGATTGGTCATTTTGTAGTAATCTGCATCTTATCTCCCTCGCCCACCATTTACTAAAAAAGATCAGATCTATATTTAATCTTACCAACAAGTAGAATACACAGACAATGCCAGTGCAGAAGTGTCGCCCATTGCTCTTCTTAGTTTATTTTGTCCTGTAACGCTTATACTTCCAGGGATTGGTAGTTGATTATGTAGCATCAATCTGCATCTTATCTTCATTATCCTCTATCCCTTCCAGTATTATCATGTCTATAATTACTCTCTACAAAATGTAGAGTACACGCAATGCTTATGAAGAAGATTCTTTGCTGAAATTCTTGACTTATCATTCCCTTGACATGGAGAAGGGCATTATAAAGCCAGTGTTAATTGTTAATGTAAGTCAGTCCTTCTAAAGCCTTTATCCTCAACTGCTATTTAATTTGCTCATACTCCCTATTGTTAACTGTTGTTTAGTTTGTTGTTTCTGTCAAAATGCAAGTTCAGAACAACCGTAAGTTCAAGTTTTACTTGTAAAACCAAATTCCTTATACATACCATGCACATTACTCAATACTCCCTATATGTATGCTTGTTTTTGTGGATCTATAATCCATTGTGTGGTGAAGCAGCCCACGTTTGCACCCTGTCATCTCCTGTTTTATCTGACTGATGTGGTTGATGATATGAACAACATGCCATGCACATTAACCAAAATAGATACAATGATTGTCTTTGCCCTTCATCTATGCTTCTTATGTTGACATGGTAATCCAGTAGTGTGGTGAAGCTCCCTGCATTATGAAAAATGCCAAATTATGCTATTGATATTTTGAACTTACTCTTTATTTTCTAATTTGAAATGGGATGGAATTAACAACACAATTACCATCTTTGTTTATACACGTGCAAAACCTGTCATCTCTCTGCTTGTTTCAGGGTGAGATGCCTGATGGCATGCACAAGTCTGCTGAAGGCTGTGAGACAAACCCAACATAAATTGCAGCAAAGAAGGCAAAACATCTTGAAGAAAGCGAGACAACCCCAAAGTCTTGTCTTGATGCAGTGCTCAAGTTACTTGAGACTAGCAGTCAAACAAGCTCACTGAATTCGTTGTCTGAATCAGTTCGACTTCTCTAGTTCCAAGTTCTAGCAGAAAGGCATTTTGCAACTCAACTTCGACATGCAGTCCTATCTCTAAGAAAGATTGTGGAGAACACCAATGAGAACCTCATTGCTAAACAACTACACCTCGAAGCTATGACCGACATGTTAGGCCGGTCTCACAGCCTTGCTCAGCAGCTTGTGTAGCAGTTCCCGCGCAAGGCTAACCTTTCTTGAACTGTCTTGGAAGTGGTCTTGGTTCAGTATTATTTTGTTACGCTGCAATGGCGCCCAGTTTTTGTAATCTGCTTCTTCGTTGCGCTTTATGATCACTAGTGGCGAACTTCAATGCCTAGTGGATGTAATATACCATAAATCCTTTATTTTATAGTGTAGGTTTATTCTAAGTCACTATGCCATAATTTATTTATTGTATAGAGTAGGATTGTTCTTAATTCCTACTAGTTACTGCCATCATTCGCTATCTGAAAATAAATGGAGAAAATCAGATGTAGTCGATCGGGCCGAAACATTCGCCTCTAAATGGCCTGCTTTTAGCGGGCCACAATTGGACCGGCCAGCAACTTTCTTGGGCCTGAAAGGCCATTGGCGCCTTCACACTTTGCGCCAGGCCCACAACTTACATAGGCTTACATTCGGCCCACAATTTAGTTCGGCCTTTAGTGGACCAAAGCATAGTTGGGCCCATGTAGCTTTGGGCCATAAACAGGCTGAATATTATGTTGGCCTGTTATGGCCCAGAAGTAACCATGGGCCTTTAGCAGGCCAAAATGCATGTTGGGCCTCAATTTTCACTAGTCGTCGACGGCCTTCAGCAGGCTAAAATGTAGACCAGACCTTTTTTGGCCCAGTTATATGACGGGCCATTACCAGGCTGAAACATATCTCGTGCCTTAGTCGGTCCACATATATCATGGGCCTTTAACATGCCAAAAGCTTTGTAGAGGCATCAATGGGCCGAATTATACGACAGGCCTTTAATAGTCCCAAAGTCACATTGGGATGAACTGTTGCCACCTTTATCACAAATCGTTAGAGGGTCGGATGTCATGTCAGACCATATATGGCCCACGGGCAGCACGGGCCATTCGCAGGCCGAAAGACACACCGAGCTAAAATGGGCCCATGTCTACATCGGGCCTCTAACAGGCCGTAATGTCACTGGGCCGTAAATGGGCCCAAATATTTGGTGAACAATTAATGGGCCAGATTTGGCTTTGGGTCGTAAATGGGCCATGTTTAAACATGCCAGTATTGGGCTGGTCCACTAGTACCTGAGTAAATACTACGGGCCTTTGACTGGGCCAGCCTTTTTAACCTATATGGGCCTCTGTTTGGCCGTGCCACGTGTCGACGTATCATAGGCGCCTTCGGTCCAATGAGTGGATGACATCTGTCCCAACCGTGAGCCGACACGTGGTTCCTCCAGCCAATGAGAAATTTACACATGGAAAATCCCCATTGGTCATGGCTGTTAGCGGGTTATCGGATCCTAAACCAGACCCGAGAGCTTAACGGCGATCCATTACGGTGGATGCCACATGTCGGTCACCCTTGACGAAAGCACTTCCATGACATTACCAAAATTATCATCATGGAAGTGGACACTTCTGTGATGATAATTTTGGTAATGTCATGGAACACTTCCACGACAGCACATATATGGCTATCTTGATCTACCCATTTAAATAAAAGAGAGTCCTCAAATAGCTACCTGTTTACATAATTACTCGCTTGATCTTCACCTATATCTTTTTGGAGTAGCTTGTCATTTACTCTTGTGCTTAACTTATATCCTATGAGTAAATTGTTGAATGAATAGAATATCATGGAGTTGAAATTACATGTTCATGTCATGGCTAGTAGTGGCTTCACATTGGGTTTAGAAAGTGAAAGCTTTCGAAGCTTGACCATCCAAAATATTGGTCATACAAGAAATTCACGAATAATTAGTATAAGGAAGAGAAGTTTCACATGCAAATACACTATCTTGGAAATCTTTTGTGATTGTGAGCCCCCATCAAAATATTATTTGCCAAAATTGTTCATGTTGGACAAGGAAGACAACGTAATGATTTATGTTTGTTCATATTCACATAGAAGTTATATTGTCAAATATCCTTCAATATATGGTGCTTGCCCCCTATCTTTGCTAGCAAAAAATTCTGCACCAAGTAGAGATACTACTTGTGCATCCAAAAACCCTTAAACCCAAATCTTATTTTCGAGAGTCCACCATACCTACCTAAGGATTGAGTAAGATCCTTCAAGTAAGTTGTCATCGGTCCAATAAGGCAATAAAAATTGCTTCCAAAAGTGTTAGATTATTTAGTGTAAGAGAAAATTGAGCATTGTACGAACTTGTGATGGTGAAGAATAAAAGCGACAAACTACATAATAAAGGTTGCTATCACAAGGGGCAATATACCGTGAAGTTCTTTTGCGCTAAAGGGTTGAGCATACAAACAAATAAGTGCATGGAAACATATGCTTCCCTCTGCGAAGGGCCTATCTTTTACTTTTATTTATTTACTTTCATGCAAGAGTCAAAGTCTTTCTCTCTATTCCTTTTTATTTTCTCTTTTGGCAAGCATCATGTGGTGAGGAAAGATCTAGGCACATATATCCAGTTGGATATGGATAGCATGAGTTATTATTGTTGACATCACCCTTGAGGTTAATATGTTGGGAGGAAAAATTATAAGACCCTATCTTTCTATGTGTCCGGTTGAAACGTTTTGCTCATGTGTATGTGGTGAGTGTTAGCAATCATAGAAGACTATATGATGGTGGACTATGTGGAGCTCTTACTTAGACTCTGTTGAATAAGTTGAATTGCAATTGTTTGGTGACTAAGAATATAGGTTGTTGAGTTTCAAGAGGAACCATTGTGGAGCTCTTACTTAGACTATGTTGAATAAGTTGAATTGCAATTGTTTGGTGACTAAGAATATAGGTCGTTGAGTTTCAAGAGAACTCATTGTTTGAACCTTAACATGTGAATTGGTTGCTACTTTAACATGAGAAGTTTTATAAGAAATAATTGTTGTTATGATGCTAGGACAAGTGATTGAAATTGTCATTGATCAAACTTGTACACTTTGCTAGCATTCACACTTCAGAAATTATTTCTTTTATCATTTACCTACTCGAGGACGAGTAGGAATTATGCTTGGGGATGCTGATACGTCTCCAACGTATCTATAATTTATGAAGTATTCATGACATGTTTACAACAATTTTATATGGTTTTGGTATGATTTGCATGGAACTAACCCGGACTGGCATTGTTTTCAGCAGAACTACCGTGGTGTTGTTTTTTATGCAGAAATGAAAGTTCTCCAAACACCGTGAAACTTTTTGTGGATTTTTTATGTACTAGAAGAGAACCATTGTGCCCACTGATGAAGTCATGTACCTAGGGTAGGGTCATGGTCCTATCCTAGGTACCCTACCCAAGGACATCTTCAGAAGAAGCTACCTTCCAGTCGACCAAGAGGGACTTCACTCGACCAAGAGGGACTTCACTCGACGATGAAGATAGCCACTCGACCATGAAGCTAACCACTCGACGGCCAGGAGACCTAAAGTCACTCAGCACGCAATGGTCTGCCATTAAGTAGCTTTAATAGTCTTCATGGTCTTTTATGAGGGCGTTACCAGTAACCCCCTATCTTAATGTACTTTAAACCCTGCATAACTGAGGGCCGGAGGGGTCTGGCGAACTCTATATAAGCCACCCCCCTCCTCAGTGTAAAGGGTTCACACCCCTGTAACTCATATACACAGAAACCAGTCGACCACCTCTGAGCTCCAAGACATAGGGCTATTACTTCCTCCGAGAAGAGCATGAACTCGTTATACACTCGTGTGTACAACTACTCCATAGCTAGGATCTTGCCTTTCCATACCTACCCCCCATTCTATTGTCAGACTTAGAACCACGACAGCTGGCGCCCACCATGGGGCAGGTGTCTTAGCGACTTTTTGGAGAAGTTGCAATTTGTCCGATTGCCTTCATCATGGTTTCTGGTGGAGCTCTGGTCGAGGGCCGCGAGATCCGTCTCGGTGCGCTCACTTTCATCGCCGACGACTCCGCTTGGCTCCAGGAGGCACGACTCGACATCGACGCGCTCCCCGTCCGCGGGGCGACGCACTTTCGGGCGTGTGTTCGCGGCGTCCTGCTGCGGCAGCCGTCGACCCCATACCGGTCGACTCCTGTGCGGTCCTTCCTTCCTGTCTCCCGCCGGCGCAAGCGCTCCAGTCGGTCGAGACTTCAGCGATGGGTGAGACACGCAGTGGCTCGCCAATCGGCCACCACCCAAGTCGTGGCAATTGAGCCCGAAGAATCTATCTACGGCATGTTCGATCTGTCGACTGGCTCTGTGGAGACTGCATCCGAGTGCGACAGTAGTGATCCATCGGCGGAGGTCCTGATGGTCAACGGGCCTCGTAGCCCTCCCGGTTTCCCCCGCGCTGATGGGATGGACGACGGAGGCGACCCCGCTCACGCCCATGAAGAATATCAGCCCGAGCCACTCACTTCTCAGCAAAGAGAAGATCTTCACCGCCGGAACATGGATGCCCTGCATACTCCCATCGCAGGAGAAACTCTTGAGGCTCGTGCCTTGGAAGAGGCGCGTTTGGCCAACTTGGCTTAACGCACTCGACTGGAGAACCTCCAGCGAGCACTCGACGAGCGTGCGCGTCAACGAGTACCTGACTCCAGACGACGTCAGCTCTTTCCACAACCGACTCAGGTATATCGAACCCCAATTCAGAATTTGGCAGCTGCAGCCCGTATAGCAGAGTCAATTCAGCCCTCCCGGTCGGAGGCTGGAAGAGGCTTGATGCAGATCAGGGATTTGCTCCGGGCGGCAGGAGATCAAAATTCAGTTGTGTCACAGTCGCGCAACAGGATTCACAGTCGATCCGTCGCTGCGAATACTGTTCAGTCGGCTCACAGCCCAAGGTCACCTCCGAGGCACGTGGGACATGAAGGCCGGCGGGACCACTATGATGACCGATTTGACCGTGATGATAGGCGTCGAGTACCCACTCCTCCCCCGAGAAGTGGGTCTAACGCCCATCGGCAGCAAGATGACAGGCGCCAGCTCGGTGTTGGGTGGAGAGTTCCGATCGATCCCAGAGAACCAGGCTTTGACGCGAGATCCGTCATCGTGCAAGGTTTAGTTGACCGGAACAGAGCTCATAGAGGTGGCCATGACAGAGATGTGCCCACTAGCAGCCGAGTCCATGTTTCAGGTCCAGAATGCTTTAGCAGAGCCATCAGAGCCGCAGTGATACCCCCCCCCCCCAATTTCAGGTTGGCGACTGGGGTAAGCAAGTTCACCGGAGAGTCCAAGCCTGAAACTTGACTTGAAGACTACCGGGTGGCGGTACAGATTGGTGGTGGTAATAATGAGGTGGCCATGAAGCATTTGCCACTCATGCTAGAGGGTTCGGCCAGGGCGTGGTTGAATCAGTTAGCTCCTAGCAGCATTTGCACCTGGGAAGATCTTTCCCGAGTGTTCATCGGGACGTTCGAGGGAACTTGCAAGCGACCAGCCAGACTAACGGAGCTGCAAGTCTGCATACAAAAGTCGAGTGAAACACTAAGAGATTACATCCAGAGATGGATCACCTTGCATCATACCGTGGAGAATGTGTCGGACCATCAAGCGGTCTGCGCCTTCAAGGATGGTGTCAAGAATAGAGAGTTGAGCCTGAAGTTTGGTCGAACCGGAGATATGACCCTGGGTCGAACGATGGAGATTGCCACCAAATACGCCAACGGTGAAGAAGAGGACAGGCTCCGAAGTGGCAAGTATAAGCCGAGTCAGTCGAAGAAAGGAAACTCCAGTCGGAAACAGAAGCGGAAGGCCGAGCCAGCTGCTCCTGGAGAGGCTCTGGCCGTGACTCAGGGAAAATTCAAAGGGAAGCCCAAAGGATCTTGGAACCCCAAGAAGGTAAAGGATAAAGAAGGTGACGTGATGGATCTACCGTGTCACATCCACACGAAGAAAGACGAGGAGGGTAACTTCATCTACCCGAAACATACCACTCGCCAGTGTCGGCTCTTAATCCAGCAGTTTCAAGGGAAACAGCCAAGGACAAAGAGAAGGAGTCGGACAAGGCTGAGGACAAGGAAGACAGTGATGGAGAGTACCCTCATGTCAATTCCACCCTGATGATGCTGACGTAGAGAGCAAAAGTCGACTGAAAGTGGTCAACCGAGAGGTCAATATGGTCGCCCCGGCGACACCAAGCTAGCTGAAATGGTCGCAAACTCCCATTACGTTCGACCAATCCGATCACCCCACTCACATTGCCACCCCTGGGAGGCAAGCGCTGGTGGTCGACCCCGTCGTTGAAGGAACTCGACTGACGAAGGCCTTGATGGATGGCGGCAGTGGATTGAATATACTGTCTGCAGAGACACTCAAGGGAATGGGCATTCCGATGTCCAGGCTCTGCTCCAGCAACATGAGTTTTCACAGAGTCATTCCTGGGAAGAAGGCTGAGTCACTCGGTCAAATAGCTCTGGATGTAGTGTTCGGCGACTCGAAGCATTTCCGCAAGGAGAAGCTGACGTTTGAAGTCGTGGATTTCCAGAGCGCTTACCACGCTATTTTGGGAAGACCAGCCTATGCCCGCTTCATGGCTCGACCATGTTATATGTACCTCAAATTAAAGATGCCTGGCCCCAAGGGCGTGATCACTATCACTGGCAGCCGGAAGAAGGCAGAAGAGTGTTTCCAGAAAGGCTCGAAGATCGCGGATGCCCAGATAACAGTGGTAGAGCTGGAGGAATATACGAAAAATGCAGATCCGAATGATTTGCTGCGGGCCAAGAAGCCCGCCACAGAGTCAGCGTTCCAATCGTCAAGGGAGACGAAGCTAGTTCATATCCACCCGACTGACCCCAACGCAGCTCCGACCCATATTTCCACAACACTCGACTCTAAATAGGAAGAAACGCTCATCCAGTTCCTTCGTCAGAACTGGGACATTTTTGCATGGAAGCCAGCTAACATGCTGGGTGTTCCCAGGGGACTGGCTGAGCATCGCCTCAGAGTCGACTCAAAAGCTAAACCTGTTAAGGAACATCTTCGACGGTCCGCCGTTCAGAAGAAAAAAGCCATTGGCGAGGAGGTGGCTCGACTCCTTGCAGCAGAGTTTATCCGAGAGATATACCACTCCGAGTGGCTCTCCAATGTCGTCATGGTTCCCAAGAAGGACAACTCACTTTGCATATGCATTGATTTCAAACACATCAATCGGGCCTGCCCAAAAAATCATTTTCCTCTCCCTCACATCAACCAAATTGTCGACTCGACCGCAGGGTGCGAGAGATTCTCTTTTTTAGACGCCTATTCCGGGTATCATCAGATCCGTCTGTATGGACCTGACGAAATCAAAACAGCTTTAATCACTCAACTCGGGTGCTTCTGCTATATCACCATGCCATTCGGTCTCAAGAATGTCGGAGCCACGTTCATGAGAATGATTCAGAAGTGTTTACTCACTCAAATCAGTCGGAATGTGGAAGCATACATGGATGATATCGTGGTCAAGTCACGAAAGGGTTCCGGCCTGTTGACTGACCTAGCTGAAACATTTGCCAATCTCAGGAGATATGATATCAAGCTCAATCCATCAAAGTGCACATTCGGAGTGCCTGGCGGAAAGTCACTCGGTTTTCTCGTTTCAGAGCGAGGAATCGATGCTAACCCAGAAAAAGTTAGCACCATACTCCGAATGAAACGCCATGTGCGTGTGCACGATGTCCAGAAGCTTACTGGATGCTTGGCCGCGTTAAGTCGATTCATCTCTCACCTTGGTGAAAAGGCGTTGCCTCTTTACTGACTGATGAAGAAGGCAGACAAGTTCGAGTGGACTCCAGAAGCTGATGCAGCGTTTGCCGAGCTAAAATCTCTGCTCTCCACCCAGCCGGTGCTTGCTGCTCCAATCAGCAAAGAGCCTCTATTGCTTTACATTGCAGCCACAGGACAAGTCGTCAGTACAGTACTTACGGTCGAGCGGGAAGAAGAAGGTAAAACCTTCAAAGTTCAGCGCCCAGTGTATTATCTCTCTGAAGTTTTGACCCCATCGAAGCAAAGATATCCTCATATCAGAAGCTCGTATATGGGATCTACATGACCATGAAGAAGGTTGCCCATTATTTCTCTGATCAGGACATTACAGTCGTCAGCGACGCACCATTGTCAGAGATTCTGCACAACAGAGATGCAACTGGTCGAGTGGCTAAATGGTCGATTGAACTCCTTCCCCTTGATATCAACTTTGAGGCAAAGAAAGCCATTAAGTCCCAGGCTATAGCAGATTTCCTTGCCGAGTGGATTGAACAGCAACAGCCGACTCAAGTTCACTCAGAGCATTGGACCATGTTCTTTGATGGCTCTAAGATGTTAAATGGTTCTGGTGCTGGGGTCGTTTTGGTTTCTCCCCGAGGAGATAAGCTCAGATATGTGCTCCAGATCCACTTTGATTCCTCCAACAATGAAGCAGAATATGAAGCACTTTTGTATGGGTTGCGCATGGCCATTTCACTCGGCGTCCGTGGCCTTATGGTTTATGGCGACTCAGATTTGGTGGTCAATCAGGTGATGAAGGAGTGGGACGTTAGAAGCCCAGCCATGACTGGATACTGCAATGTAGTGAGGAAGCTCGAAAATAAATTCAAAGGGTTAGAGCTCCATCACGTTCCCCGACTGAAAAATCAAGCAGCCAATGACTTGGCCAATATAGGTTCCAAGAGGGAAGCCATTCTGAGTGGTGTGTTTTTGGAGCATGTTCACACACCATCGGTTCAAGAAGATCCTTTCACTGAAGAAGTCCTGCAGCCCAAAAGCGCCACAGATCCGACTGAGGTCGAGGTCCCAGCTGTGGTCGACTTGATCATGGAAGTTTTGGTCATCACTCCCGATTGGACAGTGCCCTATATCGCCTATATTTTGAGAAAAGAACTCCCCAAGAATGAATAAGAGGCTCGGGAGATCGTCTGCCGATCCAAAGCCTTCACCGTCATGAGGGGTCAGTTATACAGAGAAAGTGTGACTGGAGTCAGCCAGAAATGCATAACACCGGAGGAAGGTCGAATGATTCTCAACGACATCCACTCGGGGACCTGTGGCCATCATGCGTCTTCTCGGACCATCGTGGCTAAAGCATACCAAGTTGGTTTTTATTGGCCTAGAGCGAATGAAATGGCAAAGGAGATAGTCGACAAGTGTGAGGGATGTCAATTTTACTCCAATATGTCACACAAGCCCGCCTCAGCTTTAAAGACCATACCACTTGTTTGGCCCTTTGCAGTATGGGGGCTGGATATGGTTGGCCATTTGAGAACAGGCAGAAGCGGTTTCACCCATGTGCTGTTAGCAGTCGACAAGTTCACCAAGTGGATTGAGGCCAAACCCATCAACAACCTCGATGTCGGTACTGTTGTCAGCTTCATCAGAGAACTGGTATTCAGATATGGAGTCCCGCACAGCATCATCACTGATAACGGGTCAAACTTCGATTCCGAAGAATTCAGAGCTTTCTGCACATCTCAAGGCACACGAGTCGACTATGCTTCAGTCGCCCATCCACAGTCGAATGGACAGGCAGAACGAGCCAACGGTTTGATTCTCAAAGGGTTGAAACCCCGTTTGATGCGTGATCTTAAGCATGCGGCTGGTGCATGGGTCGACGAACATCCCTCGGTGCTGTGGGGGTTAAGGACCACGCCCAACCGGTCGACTGGAAGAACTCCATTCTTCTTGGTCTACGGAGCTGAAGTAGTCTTGCCGAGTGATCTTCTCCACGATGCTCCCCGGGTCGAGCTCTACACTGAAGCTGAAGCAGAACAAGCGCGGCAGGATGCAGTCGACCTTTTAGAGGAAGAAAGAGAGATGGCTCTGATCAGATCGACCATTTATCAACAAGACTTGCGTTGCTTCCACGCCAAAAACGTGAAGAGTCGAGCCTTCCAGGAAGGAGATTTAGTTCTCCGAGTGGATCAGCAGAAACCACACAAGCTTGCTCCTTCTTGGGAAGGTCCTGTCAGTGTCAAAACCGGCGGATCTCGGGTAGGGGGTCCCGAACTGTGCGTCTAGGCGGATGGTAACAGGAGACAAGGGACACGATGTTTTACCCAGGTACGGGCCCTCTTGATGGAGGTAAAACCCTACGTCCTGCTTGATTGATATTGATATTGTGGATGTTTACAAGAGTGGATCTACCACGAGATCAAGGAGGCTAAACCCTAGAAGCTAGCCTATGGTATGATTGTGATGGTTGTTGTTGTGTCCTACGGACTAGAGCCATCCGGTTTATATAGACACCGGAGAGGGCTAGGGTTACATAGAGTCGGTTACAATGGTAGGAGATCTATGTATCCGTATCGCAAAGCTTGCCTTCCACGCCAAGGAAAGTCCCATCTGGACACGGGACGAAGTCTTCAATCTTGTATCTTCATAGTCTTGGAGTCCGGTCAATGATGATAGTCCGGCCGATGATAGTTCGGCTGATGATGATAGTCCGGCTATCCGGACACCCCCTAATCCAGGACTCCCTCAGTAGCCCCTGAACCAGGCTTCAATGACGATAAGTCCGGTGCGTATATTGCTTGGCATTGCAAGGCGGGTTCCTCCTCCGAATAATAGAAGATTGTGAACACCAGGATAGTGTCCGGCTCTGCAAAATAAATTCCACATTCCACCGTAGAGAGAATAATATATACACAAGTTCAATCTGCTGACGTTTTTTGCGGCTTGACGTCACGCCACTACCTAGCCACTACTTGAATCGTTTTTTACTCTACCATCCCAGCGCATTTAGCGAAGCGGTTTCCTTGGCACGTCTTGTCGAAGCAGAGATCGTGTTCCCCCTTAATCCGGGATTCTCATCAATACGGACGCGGGTAACCCAACCGCGCCCGTCGCCCCGCCCCCTCTATCGAAGGCGAGTCCCAAACGGTCATGGAGACGGCTCTTGGTATTCTCCCTCTTTATAACGGGACCAAGGCTCGTTTTTTTGTGCAATCCTCCATCGAATCCTCTCCCCGCTCCAAGTTCCAGCACCTAGAGCTCCAGATTCGAGCGCTTCGGACCTTCAACGATGTCCCGTTCCGACCTACAGGGCCGGTGGATGCCCTCCTCCGTCACGGAGGAGGACGTGCTAAAGCTGCGGGAGGCCAAGTACCTGGCTTATGAGATTTCGCACAGGTTGCCTGCCGAAGGGCAGGCCATCCCCACCCCCGAGCCCGGCGAGTATGTCGTTTTTGTATCCCACCTCCGTTGGGGTTTAGGCTTCCCGATGATTCCTTTTGTGAGAGGGCTCATGTTTTATTATGGGTTGGAATTCCACGATTTAGCTCCGGAGTCCATTCTCCATATTTCCGCATTTATTGTTGTCTGCGAAGCCTTCCTCCGCGTCACCCCTCACTTTGGCCTGTGGCTGAAGACCTTCAATGTGGTGCCGAAGATGACCGGGGGGCGTCAAGCGGAGTGCGGCGGGGCGGCCATAAGTAGGAGGGCCGATGCCCCGTGGCCCGCTGGCTCCTTCCAAGAGGAGCTCGGTCCGTGGCAGCAAGAGTGGTTCTATATCACCGTTCCGAGGGGCCGCAGACAAAAGCCGGCGCCCTTATTCCGCCCGGGACCTCCACGACGGTTGATGTCGTGGGTCAACCAAGGGCTCAAGGCCGTCAAAGGACGTGCCCCTACTGCAGGGCCGGATTCGAGATCTCCAAACGAGGGAGGTCGATATGGTGGTGGTAATGCAGGTTATGCTGATTAGGCATCTCCCGCCCTGCAAACGCCACCCTCTCTGGATGTGGGAGTTCAATCCGGAGGGCCCACGGATTCTTCAACACTTCATGGGTATGACACCCCTGGAGATGTACAAATTATTCTTCGGATCGCAAGAGGCGCATCCGAAATTGACCGGGGATGCTGGCCTAAGCTGCAATTGCCCGGATACTCAAGTAAGTAGTTCCAAGTCCGGACATACCGTTTGTTTGCCTTTCGATAATTCGCCTTATAACCAACTTCCTTCTAAACAGGAGTAGATAGCGGAAGCAAAATTGATATGGTGTCCAGCCCCCCTCCCCGAGACCGCGCCGGATTCCGTGCTGGTTCGGATGCTTGAGGTTGCGCCTCCAGAGGAAGGCGAAGGGGAAAGCAGGAAAGCTACTGCCTCGCCTAAGGAGGCTCTTGAAAGAGGGGGGATCGAGAATCCCTCCCTCCAAGGGGATAAGAGGACTGCCTCCGAGGACCCGGGGGCAAAAGCCCCTAAACAGGGGAAGAAATCTTCGCCAGAGGGTCCTGCGTCCGGGGAGGCCCCGGCCGCACAATCTCCCTCAAAGAGTCAGCCCTCCAACGAGCCGTAAGTAGAAAGAAAGGAGTTTTATAATAAGGGACATCCCTATTTGTGCTTCTGAGGATAACTAAAGTTTTTACCTTGTAGTTCGGATCTCCGTCCTTCGCAAATGAGCTCGTCTTCGGGGGACCTTCGTCCGGAGATGATGGAGAGCGAGACACCTCCGTCCGGGGCGCCGTTGGATAGGGCGGACGAGCCTGAAGTGTCGTCACGGAGGGAGCCCCCGGGTTCGGCAAAGCCGGATAGTTCGGCGCCAACGGGTGTACGGCTGAAGGATCTGCTTGAGAAGGCGTCTATCTCAGAAGATCACCACGCATTGATGAGCATGGTGATTGAAAGGGTTTCGTCCGCCGAAGGCGGGTTGCATAATGCCGTCAGGAGTTTGCTGGCGGGGTTTGAGGTGCGTAAAAATGACACACCTTTTAACAGTTTAGCATATAGAATGCGCCCTGTATAGATAGTAGCCCCTGAGACTCGGTAGGTTGTCGAAATCGACAGCGTGCCGAGGATCAAAATCGCAGGTTTAAATTTCCGCCGTGCCGATGCAGGTGGCGGGTCGTCCGGGGGCCAGCCGGACTGATGGAGTTGCTGAACTAAAGCGACAACTCACTGTTGCGGATGCGGACATCACGCTGGTCAACAGGCGACTTGATGAGTCACAAGGTAAGTGTTTCTGTGCGGTCACTTGGTAAGGGGGCCGAAGCCAGCTCCTTATAACATGTGCGTGAAATGCAGATAGTGCCGCTGCTGTGGAGAGCCTTCGGGTCGAACTTGCTCAAGCCAAGGAGCAGGCCCGAAGGAGTAATGCGGCAGCCTCGAGGGCGGCCGAGGAGTTGGCGGCCGAAAGGGCCACACACTGCCGGAGCAGGGAAGAGATGGCCGAAATGGCCGTGAAGTTAAAAGATGCTACCGACCGCAATGAGGCTCTTGGGAAGGAGCGCCTAGCGGGGCAAGAAGACCTGGAGAAGGCCACCGCCGAAACCAAGGATGCCCGCTCTGCAATGCGGGCTATAAAGGAAGAGCTGCGCCAGGCCGGAGATATTGTAGCTGGCAAGCCTTTTCTGCTGCGCCGAAGGTTTACGGATCCAAAGTATGCTCAGCTGGGCCAACTGTGGGGTCCAGAGGACCCTTATATGGACTTAGCAGCGAGTGCGGCGGATGTCGTTGTGCATTTTCAAAGCCAGAAGGATCACAAGACGGAAGAGCTGTTTTGGTCTCAATTCCATAGTCCGGAGCGTTCACTTCCGCTGACCGACCGTTTGGCCGAGTGGGCTGAGCTAAATAGGTTGTCCGGGCGTGCTATGACAGATATAGTGACCCATGTCCGGCCGGATAGGCCCGAGCCGAAGAGTTACTTTGGCTTATTGCAGCAATTTCTTGGGGCGGTGCCGCATATGAAGGCAATGAAGCGGTCGGCCTGCATAGAGGGTGCGCGGATGGCACTCGCCCGTGTGAAGACACATTGGACAGAGATGGATGCCACCGCTGTTGCGACCCCGGGTTCGGACGATAACCGGTTACCCGCCGAGCACTATTTTGGCGAAGTGCTGCGTGGTGCTCGTGTAATAGAGTCGCAGTGCTCAAAAAATGTTACGATCGAGTGAACGTTTTTATGATGTAAAACAATATTTATGATGTAAGCGCCTTTTATACTTGTGCGTTCAAGTAATAGAATATCTCCTATGCGGCCGTTCATGTATACGTGTGTATAACCTGAAAGATGGCAGTCGTCGGCTTCAGCCCCCACGCACAAGGTGCGGGGGTGTTTGCAAAAAATAGCGCGTTTTCACACTTAATCCGACGTCTCGGTCCTGTAAAGGAGGTGGTAGCGTAGCAAACGAGGCAACCGGACTATAATGCTTTATCACTTTCACTTAGCCATGGAGTTCGAGGGTGGGGCTACGACATAGCCCCTGGGGGCACCACGCTCTCCGAGTTTGGGGCGCGTATGTGCCTGACCGGGAAACGGCCCTTCATCAAAGCGAAGGAATTCTAAACATTCGCATGGTCGATCGAGTGGTTGACCAGTCTCTCGCTGTATCATGACAGTCAGTTTTCGGCTTTCTCTACTGAGGTGCTCGCCCAGCCGAACTGGGGCACAATCGCAGTAGTTCTCCTGGTGCCGCGTTAGTCGATGATACGGAACGTAAGGCAGCAAAACACAGGAGCCGGGCAAACCCAACATTTGACCAAAGACATGATTCGGAGCTGATGCATATAAGGCCTAACTCGAGACGCCGAACACTCCCGAAGGTGTTCGGTCTTTACAATAGCGGGCAAAACAATGCCCTATGCCCCTTGTGTCCAGGTACGGGCGAGTTCTTCTGGCGCGGCCGATGCCAAAACGCCAGTCTCCACTCTGGTTATAATGAGAAACCAGGGGATTATAGCAACAAGAGACAGTAAGAAAGGTTTACGTAGGGTCTTAGTCTGAAAAGAGTCCTTGCAACGGGTCCCTACTGCACGTCTGCGCCTGTGTCTCCACTGTGTCGTATCCTGGACGGGTGTGCATGATGTTCATCTCTAAAAAGAGAGGAACTTAGTTTGAAAAGAAATCGTGCGAGAAAGTGCATAAAAAATTGAAATATAGATTAATAAAGCTGAGCCTATGCTGGCTCATCATGGCTTATATGTACAAACCCTTGTGAAGGGGTGTGTCGCTAGGTAGCCCCTAGCTTATTTATTCCGGACTCGTCCATCACGTGGACCGGGCATTTTAAGCGTAAGAGACGCGTAATGTGGTATTGCATTGAAGCGGACGAAAGCTTCTCGTCCTAGTGATGCTTGATAGCTACTTTTAAATGGGGCGACATGAAAGGTTAGCTTTTCTCGTCGGAAGTTGTCAGGTGACCCGAACACAACTTCTAGTAATAATGAAACTGTGCACCTGGCGTAAGGGCCTGGCGCCACTCCTTTGAAGGAAGTGCGGCTATGCCGAATTGTAGTAGGGTCTATCCCAACTTGCGGATTGTGTCCAGATATAGCAGGTTTAAGTCACTGCCGCCGTCCATCAAAACCTGCGTGAATTGCAGTCCGCCTATTATGGGATCCAATATCAGGGCAGTCTATCCTGCGTTCCGGATACTTTTGGACTAATCCAGATGGTCGAAAGTGATTGGTTTGACATCCAATCTCGGTGTTCCGCTGGGGTGGACCATGCGACACTTGTCTTAGCGAGTACCGTGTTGGTTTTCCGTACTATCACATGAAGTGAGATTACTGTTTTGACTTCTTGTGGGAAAGTCTTTTGACTTCCGGTGCTCTGCTGGTGGGGTTCGTCATCGTCCTCGCTTGGCGCATCGAGCCCCTTGTGTCCGGCGTTGAGTCTGCCGGACTGTTTAAAAACCCAACAATTTCGGTTGGTATGGTTTGCAGGCCTTCCGGAGGTACTGTGGATTTGACATATCCGATCTGAAATTTTGTTTAAATTCGATAGCTCGTCGCTGTTGTCCTTAAGAGGCAGTGTTTTATTGTTTGGTCGCGAGCTTTTGAATCCGGCGTTGACCGCCGTGCCCTTTGGGCTTTTTTCTATATTCCGGCGCTAATCTTTCCTCGGGAGTTGGGAGTGAAATGGAATTGGGAGTGAAATGGTGGAGTTGTGCCCCAAAGAAGTTCAAAAACCCTCGGAAGAAAACACTCGGCGGCAGAGAGAATCCACGGTCTACATGAGTGGCTAGGAGAACGCACTCACCCTCCTGCGGCTGCGGTTGACACTCGGTCGCCGGAAGCCTTGCTGACCCGTGGGGGATCAGACCCTCGTTGGCCAGGTCATTGAGATCCATCTCGGTGATGGTCGAACGGATCCAATCCCCTTGGACCCAACCTTTTGGCAGGCGGGACCTTGACGAAGATCCGCCCCGACTGGACGCTCTCCCCTTCGCCTTCCCCGTCGCCGTTGCCTTCTTCGCGCGCTCCAAGGCCGCCATCTTCTCCTTCACCATTGTCGCCGGCGAAGCACGCGAGGAGTGGATAGGCGGAGGCGAGAGCAGGCACAGCGGGCGGAGGCAAAGAGGGCAGAGAGGAGAATGGGAACGCACTGTTCAAAAACCCTCGCCCGACGCTTTATATAAGGACGCTTCCGAGTGGCTGACAAGTAGGCCCGGGCGGTCCTGTCACATCCCGAAACAGTCGCGCACACATGATACGTGGCGAAAAAGGCGGTGCGGAAATCGAGGCGTTCATGCCTTATCCCATCCGAGTACAGCGGTCAGCCCCGCTTCACGCGCTTCCCAAAATTCGGATCCCACAAAATCCGCTAACGGCAGATCAATCTGTCAGACGGTAGATTTCCTACGATCCGTTGCTCGGCAGTTCACTAAGTTGAAAAGTTCACTCGACAGAAGAAAAGAATGGATCAAGGCGACTGAAAGAAAAGTTGATGCCAATGCCAAAAAAGAAAAATCGCTGATCCAGGATACGACATCACCAGAGCACGGGAAATAGGTCGGAGAAAATTATCAATCCCTTCCTCACTCGAACCTCGATCCATTCGGGGGCTAATGATAAAGTCATGTACCTAGGGTAGGGTCATGGTCCTATCCTAGGTACCCTACCCAAGGACATCTTCAGAAGAAGCTACCTTCCAGTCGACCAAGAGGGACTTCACTCGACCAAGAGGGACTTCACTCGACGATGAAGATAGCCACTCGACCATGAAGCTAACCACTCGACGGCCAGGAGACCTAAAGTCACTCAGCACGCAACAGTTTGTCATTAAGTAGCTTTAATAGTCTTCATGGTCTTTTATGAGGGCGTTACCAGTAACCCCTTGTCTTAATGTACTTTAAACCCTGCATAACTGAGGGCCGGAGGGGTCTGGCGAACTCTATATAAGCCACCCCCTCCTCAGTGTAAAGGGTTCGCATCCCTGTAACTCATAAACACAGAAACCAGTCGACCGCCTCCGGGCTCCGAGACGTAGGGCTATTACTTCCTCCGAGAAGGGCCTGAACTCGTTAAACACTCGTGTGTACAACTACTCCATAGCTAGGATCTTGCCTCTCCATACCTACCCCCCATTCTACTGTCAGACTTAGAACCACGACACCCACCTCGGTGGCCTCCAGAACCCCTTCTTTGCCCTATAAATTCCTAAATATTCGGAAAACCCTCGGGGAGACCCTAGATCGGAAGTTCCACCGCCACAAGCCTCTGTAGCCACCGAAAACCAATCGGGACTCCGTTCTGGCACCCTACCGGACGGGGAATCAGCTCCGGTGGCCATCTTCATCATCTGGGAGGCCACCACGATGAGGAGGGAGTAGTCCACCCTCGGGGCTGAGGGTTTGTACTAGTAGCTATGTGTTTAATCTCTCTCGCGCGATCTTGAGATGTCACGATCTTGATGTATCATGGGCTTTGTTAACATAGATGGATCATGTGATGTTTCTCTCCTCCCTATATTTATTGTGATGAACCTTTGAAGTTTTGTCTTGTCCGATTGAATGCTCAGATCTGAGAACACATGATGTATGTCTTGCGGTATGAATACTTGAGGTGACAATGGGGTATCATATTGGTTTACTTGTTGTATGTTATGGCACTAAACTTGTGGGTTCCCGAGGTGACATTGGGGTAATCTATGCATAGGGGTTGATGCAGGTTTATATTATCTTTTCTTCGATAAAAACTTTGGGGTCTCCTTGTAGTTCTTCGTCTGGACTAAATATTATGATCATGAAGTTGTTTGATGCATATCGTAGAGTTAACTCACGGATACTTGTGGTGACATTGGAGTATCTAGGTGACATTAGAGTTGGTTGATGTGTGCCATATGGTGTTATTTTAGTATGAACTCTTGGTTAGATTGATCAGAAAGAATATCTTTGTGTTATTTTAGTACGAACTCTAGGATAGATTGATCAGAAAGAATAGCTTTGAGGTGGTTTTGTACCCTACAAACAATTTCTACCTTTTGTTCTCCTCTAATAGGAACTCGAGAGTGATTCTTTATTGCACTTTGAGGGATAATCATATGATCCTACTATGTTAGCATTGTTGAGAGATTGCACTAGTGAAAGTATGCACCTTAGGCCTCATTTTCCATTACTGCAATACCCTTTGTGCTCCGTTTTGCTATTTACTACCTTGCTGTTTTTTATTGTTCGCACTACAAAAACTCATATCTACTATCCACACTACACTTTTATCACCTTCTCTTCGCCGAACTAGTGCACCTATACAATTTGCCATTGTATTGGGTGTGTTGGGGACACAAGAGATTTCTTGTATTTGATTGTACGGTTGCTTGAGAGAGACTATCTTCATCCTACGCCTCCCACGGATTGATAAACCTTAGGTCATCCACTTGAGGGAAATTTGCTACTGTCCTACAAAACTCTGCGCTTGGAGGCCCAACACGAGTCTACAAGAATAAAGTTGCATAGTAGACATCAAGCTCTTTTCTGGCGATGTTGCCGAGGAGGTGAGTGGTTGAAGGTATATCCTTAGTTCTTGCAATCAAATCTTTTAGTTTCTTTTTTTTATCACTAGTTTGGTTTATAAAACAAAACTACATAAAAAATGGAATTGAGGTTGCATCACATTATTGATCATCTTTATAATGTCTTTCTTGAAAATGATGGTTCCGAAAATTGTCCTCAATTTTAGAAGAAGTCAATAAAATGTTTGGCACAAATTATTTGAATGATGAGCATGATTGCAATGTTGTTAGTATGAATTCTTTGAATATCCAAAATGCTAATGATGATTGCACTAGCCATGATTATGATGTCTCCTATAAGAATGTCAATTTTTGCGGAGTAAACTGGTAGTGCACACGCACACCAAAAAGGGGAGATAGATTTTGTAAGAAGCATAAATATTTAGAAACGAAAAAGTTGCAAGAGAGGCTAGATGATTGTGCTGAAAGATTTAATATTTTTCACCATCCTTGTGAACTTTGCAATGAACGTGGTCTAAATCTCCAATGCTATTTGTTTCATGATCAAATCGTGTCCAACAATTGTGATAACCTCATTACCCTTGAGCATCATAAAGAGCTTAGTCTTCTTTTAGGGTATGAAGAAATGAAACGTATAACTAAGGGTATTCCAAAATTTAATCTCAATAGATTTCTTGATTTTGATCTAGAGGAAATTTATATGTTTTGTGCGGAAAATTGCATTGAGAATCCTTATATTGCCAACTATCTAAAGACAAGAAAACAAATAGAGTATGAAGAGGGTACTAATGAAAGGGAAAATATTTCCCATTACCCTCCTAGTGTATATTATGATGAATCAGGTAACAAGGAGGTGCTTCCTATCCAATCAATCTCTTCAACAAGAAGCTCGAAAAATTGATTAAACCCAGACGTGAGGTGGTGAAGAAGAAAAAGGAAAGAAGAAAAAGTAGAGGTAAAAAGGTAACTCTCCCAAGTAACATTGGTCCTATCACCATTGTGCCCCATGGAAGTGAATCAAATATGTTTATGGAGGATGATGATATTGAGTATGATTTTGTGATGCCTCCTACTTGTTGTGATGATTATGATTGGGAAGACAATGATGTCTCTTATGACCTTGAAGATCTTTTTGGCACCTGCTTGTAAGAATATGATAATAATGTTTCCTATACTATTAGTGCCATTCATGTTATTGACAAGAATGATTAAGATGATATGCAAAACCACAAGCTTGGGGATGCTATGTTTGATGAGTATGTAATGTTTGAAGATCTATTTGCTGAAAATAATGCTTATCTTAAGCTTGGGGATGCTTTGCATAATGAATATGATCCTTTGATTCCTTCTACTTTCGATAAGAAAATTTATTATGATGATAGCATGCCTCCTATTTATGATGATTACAATGTGAAAGAGGGTTTGGAAGAGTGTCAACTCTAGGTAGTGGTGATCCTACTATTTTGGAGGGTGTTGAATCTTATTACAATATTGATGAAAGTGGATTTGGATAGGTCATGACTTTATTTAGTGATACATCCACTATTTTGGAAGAGGTTTCAATTGACTATGATGAGAACAAAGTTGCTACTTATGATATTATGATGACATGTATGCCCTAAAGAGTGATAAATTTTCTATGCTTTTGGATCATGAAAAGAATGCTTTATGTGATGGTTATGTGGATGAATCTATTCATGATGATAATGAAAATTATTATGAGAGAGGAAATTATGATTCACAATGCTCTTGTTATGTTTCAGTCTTTATCTTTTACACGAGCATCATTGAACTCATCATGCCTATCTAAAAGGCATTAAAGAAAATCACTTGTTGGGAGACAACCCAACACTTTTATCTACTGTTTTTGTGTTTTCACATGATTATGCTACTGTAGTGATCATGATTTTTTGTATTTGTTTCAATAAAGTGCCAAGTAAAGCCTTTGGGATCATGTTGGGTGATAGTTGATTTGATCTTGCTGAAAAACAGAAACTTTTGCGCACACGATAATAACTCTCATTTTTAACTTATGAGTGCTTTTGAGTTGATTCTTCTTGCATAAGATTAATATACAAATTGCTCACGTGTTCATAATTTTTTTTATAATTTTTGGAGTAGCAGAAGTATGGTTTTAGTACAGATTACTACAGACTATTCAGTTTTTGACAGATTTTGTTTTCAATGCATAGTTTGCTTGTTTCCTAGTTTCTATGCTAATATTGCTCAATATAAATTGTAGAAATTATATGCTACATTAGGCATTGTTTGGAAAAAATTATTAATCTTGTCCTTGACAGTAACAACAGTGAAATGGTTTGCTCTTTACAATACTAACCTATCTCACAAGGTTCTGTTAAGTTTTGTGTGGTTGAAGTTTTCAAGTTTTGGGTGAGATGTCGATATGAGGAGAATAAGGAGTGACAAGACCCTAAGATTGGGGATGCCCAAGGGACCCCCAAGGTAATATTCAAGGAAGATCCAAGCAACTAAGCTTGGGGATGCCCCGGAAGGCATCCCCTCTTTCGTCTCCAACATTATCGGTAACCTCTCTTGGAGCTATGTTTTCATTCGTCACATGGTATGAGTTTTGCTTGGAGTGTCAATTTATTTTGTTAGGATTTGCTTGTTGTTATTTCGAATAATGTTCTGCATCATTTATTTCAATGAAAGTGGCAATGATAGCCTTTGACATGCTTATTTTGCAAGTTTACATGTTGCTGTTTCAAAAAGTAAGAATGTGATAAAGTGCTGAAACTTCTCGCAAAATAAGATATGATAATTTTTCTAAAGTTTGGTATTTTTTTCAGAATTTTTGGGGTTACGGAAGTGTCGGCGTTCTCGGAATGGGGGTCCCCAGACTTGCCTACCTGCGGCCCGCGGTGTGGCTCCACCAGTCGCCCAGTACGGCCCGTCTTTGTCAACCAACACTCAAGACCCTCGCGAGGGGCCAAGCCTCACGGGGCGAACGACACAAGGCCTCCTCAGGAGCAGCCTCACCAGGTAGACTCGCGAGGGGGCGGATAGATCAAGGCAAGGGGTACCTGGTGAGGTTCCTGTGATGCAAGCCATGACGACCAAGGCCAGGCAGGCGCCAGGAGGGCACCAGCGGGCGCAGGGCCCCCGCTTCCCCTTTGGTGCTAAGGGGGCAAGCGCATGCATGGAGTACCGAGACATCATGCAAAGGTTTCCATATCGGTGCAACAAGACCAAGACCAGCAGGACGGCAGGACGGAGGTCATCGTGGAGGCCAAGACGGCGTCACCACCAGCGCCTTTGACAGGCGAAGACCACCTTTAGTCAGGATAGCTTGTACTAGTTGTCCCCTTTCAAATTGGCCGTTGTTGGATCCCTTCCCGCTCAATATTTGGTAAGAGGACCAGGGCCTCTATAAATAGGGCTAGCCACCACAGTAGAGGGGGACGAATTCAGTTCATCTTCACACCACACCAGCTCAAGAACACCTCTCCTCAGGACGCTGTTCTTCCCTTGTACTGTTCACCATCAGCCCAAGAGGCAATCCACCACCACCACACAGGAGTAGGGTATTACACCGCAACGGTGGCCTGAACCTATATAAATATTGTGTCTCTTGTGTTGTGAGTTCATCGTGCTAAGCTTAGGGATCGCGGCGAGGCTGAGAGAGAGATTCGGTAGGGGGGATCTTCGTGCGCACCCCAATGTTCAAACCTCAAGGGTTTTGCCGGAACCCAAAATCCGACATTTGGCGCGCCAAGTAGGGGTGCGCCGGAGCTTTTCCTTCCATCGACCCGCACTCCGCCAACACCGCGCTTCGCCCTCATAGCGGACATCGTGCTTCCGGCTCCGGCAACTGACACCAGCGCTGGGGCCAGGGGGCTCCGAGCTTTGGCCCCCACCTTACGGCAGGTGCAGTGGCCGCACAAGTTCAAGCCAGAGATGCCGCCGCGCTACGACAGCGCGACGGACCCGACAGTTTTCCTGCTGGCGTACGAGGAGGCTGTCCTCAAGGCCGGGGGCGATGACAAGGTCATGGCCAACTGGCTTCCTATGGCCCTTAATCGTGTCCCGCGCGCGTGGTTGATCAACCTGCCAGCTTCTTCTGTGGCCTCCTGGGAGGAGCTGCACGGCCTCTTCCTCGCCCACTACGCGGCGCCGGCGCCCTCGGTCGTTGCGGCTCTCGTGGGAGGCTCGCAGGCGCCACCCTCAGACCGCCACGCAAAGTCGTTCTTTCAGCGGACCAGCACCGTCCTCCCGCGGCAAGGAGCTCCTCGGGTTGGGTGGCGCCCAAGGCCGACCTGATCTTCAACACTGAAGATCACCCCGTCACCACCGCCTACTCGGGTGCGCTCTCGATGCTCTGCACGCCCACCATCTGCCACGTGGCCATCACCAAAACCCTCATCGACGGTGGTGCTGGCGTCAACATGCTCTCGGTGGAGGCCTTCAGCCTCCTCCACGTGCCGCAGGAGCGGCTCCGTCCCAGCAAGCCCTTCTGAGGCGTCGGAGGCGGTTCCCCTAGTCCCCTAGGGTAGATCCGCCTTCCCGTGACCTTCGGCACCCACGACAACTACCGCATGGAGCTGGTCGACTTCGACATTGGTCACATCGGCCTCCCGTACAACGCCATCCTTGGATACCCAGCCCTGGCTCAGTTCATGGCAGCAACCCATCCGGCTGTTGACACACGAACACATCACGTGTACCCTCGACGCCGAGGGTGATGCACCGCAGCTCACGTCGAAGGAGACCCGACCGACAGCGCGATACGCAAGACAGTCGACGGGCGCTTTTGCAGACCCGAAAACCCCACACCCCCGGGAAGGACCCCGTCAAGGAGTACGGCGACTATGGGCTGCCCTAGGTTGATTCGCTCGCCCCTAGAGCCTCGGGATTCGCATCTCTCAAACACGATGAAGAGCGAACAACGAGAGAGAAAAATGATGGAGAGATAAAATGTAGACAGGAAAAAGTAGTATATTGATTTGTTCGATTGTGTGTTGTTCAATCGGCCGTCACCCCCAACATATATAAGAGGCGGCTGGACTTCCCATACAAGTAAAGGATTCATCTACGCTTTCCTTACAAGAAAAATTACATCAATTCGCGTCCTAGAGTCCTAGTTCTATTCCAACTCGGATTCAGTCTGAATCTGGCCCAACTTCTGTCTTCCTCCTTGTGCAGGCCGCCGAGCCTCCATATGACCTCCAATCGAGATGGACCAAATATCAAACTTGTGCGCCTCGACGATACGAACAACTCTCATGTTGATCACTTTTTCAAATAAGGCCATCTTGAATACTTTTCGAGGTCGTCTTTACCTTCCAGTCGGACTCGGTCTTGCAGTAGACTGAATTATCCGAGTCTTGTAGTGAATTTGCAGGCCATATACTATCTCTGATGATGATGACTCTAAAACCAAAGTTTACCATCTTGATGATACGCACAACTTCTGTATTAAACACTTCTTCATCCGAGGTCATCTTGATAAACTTTCGGGCACATGTTCAGTTTCACTCAGATCCGAGCTCATCCACTCGGATATTAGAGACTTCCACTCGGACCATCCGACTCGACCCTTTCACTTGGAAAACAATCTTTTACTCGAATGACTATAGTTTCACTCGGAAGACAAACTTTTACTCGATTGATAAGTTTTCACTCGACCTTTTACTCGACCGTTAGGTTTTCACTTGACCTTTTACTCGATCGGTAGGTTTTCACTCGACCTTTTACTCGATCGTTAGGTTTTCACTCGACCTTTTACTCGATCGGTAGGTTTTCACGAACTTTTACTCGATCGGTAGGTTTTCACTCGACCTTTTACTCGATCGGTAGGTTTTCACTCGACCTTTTACTCGATCGGTAAGTTTTCACTCGGATGGTAAGCCTTTCACTCGACCAAAAACATAGCTTGATCTTGATTTGTCTCCCCAGGTCTCGTACGACTTTGGATTGAGACGAATTATATATGAAAATCGATTGGCTCGACGAGACGAAACTTTCTCGTGTTGAAGTTTTTCCGATTCAAGGATTTCTTAAGGATCGAATTGCTCGCGCAACCCATCAGACAGGGTGTCTCGTACTTCGCGCCATATTTCCATTCTGCTTCGGTCTGCAGTGTATTGCCTCTAACTTTTGCATATGAACTCAGATTGAGATGATTTATATATCAAAATCGATCGCCTCGATGAGATGAAGACAATTCCTTTAGAATACTCCTTCATCCGAGGTGGTCCTGAAGGCATGACCGGCCGAAAACCACTCGGAATATTGAATTCTGTCACTCGGAATACAATTTCGGCCCCTAAGATGGAGTCGGACGATGATAACCTAAACATCAAAGTTGTTCCACTCGGTGATGTGAAACTTTTCATGCTGAAAACCCTTTCACTCGAGGCCATCTCATCTTCTTTTACACTGTGCCAAAATCTGATGTCAACACATGCCCCCCTGTTTTTCGACAAAACATGCACGCCGAAAAATAATATGCACAGTGTTTGTTCTAAGGACGATGTCAACACTCCATCGGCCATTTATTTTCTTAGGGCGATAATTATATATCGGCCATTTCCTACTTAGGCTTCTTGCCACACACTCGGGTGGTACTTCTTCAAATATTTTCCATTGAGAGCTCGGGGTAACAATGCCCCTTGTATTGATTCCACCAAATATGAATTTCCGGGAACAATTCTTGTAATCCTAAAAGGACCTTCCCAACTTGGAGACCACTTCCCGAATTTTCTATCTCTTGAACCAATCGGCAGAATCACTTTCCAGACGAGATCACCAACTTGAAAATTCTTCAACTTAACTTTCTTATTGTAAGCTCTTGCAACCCTCAACCTGTCTCTTTCTATGGACTTCAAAGCAACCAAACGTTTATCGGCAACTTCATCAATATTGTCCATAATCAAGTTATAAAAGTCTACTGCCGATAAATCATTTTGTTTGGCTATTCTCAAAGCATTCAAATTTACTTGTACTGGTAAAATGGCCTCTTGACCATATACCAGCTCATATGGAGTTACCTTCGTAGCACCATGCCTTGAAATTCTATGTGCCCATAAAGCTTCGGACAACAACTCATGCCATCTCCTCGGATTATCCTCAATCTTCTTCTTGATGAGCTTGATTAAAATTTTATTGCTAGACTCGGCTTGTCCATTAGCTTGGGTATAATACGGAGATGAATTGAGCAACTTTATATTATAAGATTCGGCAAACTCTCTGACTTGGTGTGACATAAAAGATGAACCTTGATCTATAGTTAACGTTTGAGGAATACCGAATCTATGAATAATGTGTTTGGTTATGAATTGAATTACCTCCGTGTGTGTCATGTTCTTGAGAGGTACTGCTTCAGACCATTTAGTGAAATAATCAGTTGCCACCAACACGAACCGATGCCCTTTTGAGGAAGATGGGTGGATTTGTCCAATGAAATCTAATTCCCAACCTCTGAAAGGCCACGGTTTGATAATAGGATGTGACATAGCAGCAGGAGCCAATTGAATATCACCAAACTTTTGACAAGCTTCACACCCTTTATAATATCTGAAGCAATCGTTAATCATAGTCGGCCAATAAAACCCAGCACGTCGCAATAACCATTTCATCTTGGGAGCCGACTGGTGAGTGCCACAAATACCTTCATGTACTTACCCCATAGCAACTCTTGCCTGGTCCTCATCCAAACACTTTAGAAGAACATCATCGACTGTTCGGCGATAAAGACCACCATCTCTCATTGTATACTTGAAAGCCATACGCCGAACAGCCCTGTCCACCCTTTCACTCGGATTGCACAAGTAATCAACAATGGGCTTTCTCCAGTATTATCACCTGCACTAGATTTTTTGTTAATGGCCGAATCAGTGGGTTCAGGTTCGGCCTCTCCCATATTGGCAAGACAAGACATCGGTCTTTGAGAGATATGAAACATGCCATGATCAACATGATATCCAGATGCTTGCTGTGCCAACTCATTTGCTTTCCAGTTGTCATGTCTAGATATATGTGCAATGCTAAAACAATCCAAAGTAGAAATTATATCTAGACATTTATCAAGATAAACATTAAGTGATTCGTCCAAACACTGAAAGACTCTGGATATTTGCTGCACCACTAGTAACGAATCACCGTAAGCCTCAATATGTGTAACACCTATAGCAAGTAACATCTCTAAACCGAATAACAATGCTTCATATTCAGCTTGATTGTTTGTGCAAAAATATTCTAAGCGGCATGAGGCTTCAAAAACAGCACCACGAGGAGATATATAAACAATACCAACACCTTGGCTATTGCTACAAACTGAACCATCAAAGTATAATCTCCATGGCACTAATGAAACAAGGTTCATATCAACATCATGATTGTCATTAATCCGATGTTCAACAATGAAATTAGCAACAATTTGGCCTTTCATGGATTTTAGAGATTCATAAGCCAAATCATATTCAATCAAAGCATAAGCCCACTTGCCAATTCTACCACTAAGAATTGGCCTATGCAACATGTACTTAATGACATCGGTTTGACAAGCTACTACACAAGCACTCGGCACTAGGTAATGTCTCAATTTTGTGCAAGCATAATATAAGCATAGACATAGTTTTTCAATAAATGTATACCTTGTCTCGGCGTCCAATAAGCGTCTGCTCAAATAAGTAATGGCATGCTCTTTTCCTTCGGTATCTTGAGTCAAAACAGCACCAATAACACCTTCCTCTGCTGCGATATAAAGCTTAAAAGGCTCTCTATGCTTGGGTGCTTTCATCACCGGAGGAGTGCACAAATAATTCTTAATCATATCAAAGGCTTCTTGATGTTTTGCCCCCCAAGTGAAATCAACATCATTCTTTAACCGAAGGATAGGAGTAAATGCATCAACTTTGCCTGACAGATTAGCTATGAACCTTCTCAAATAATTGACCTTGCCAAGGAACTTTTGCATATCTCTATTGCATGTTGGAGCCTCCACTTTCTATATGGCCTCTATCTTTTTGGGATCAATTTTGATGCCATCTTCATGAATAATGAAACCCAAAAATTTGCCAGCTGACACGCCGAATGCACACTTCAAAGGATTCATCTTCAGTCCATACTTTTCATTCTTTCAAAAGCTAAACGCAAATCGGCCAAGTGAGATTCAAAAGCATCCGATTTGACAACAATATCATCAATATAAACTTAAAGTATGATACCGAGTAAATCATGAAAAATCAAATTCATAGCCCTTTGATATGTGGCTCCAGCATTTTTTAATCCAAATGTCATCACTGTCCACTCGAATAAACCAAGGAAACCAGGACATCGGAAAGCTGTTTTGTACATGTCCTCTTCAGCCATAAAAATTTGATTGTATCCGGCATTACCATCTAGAAAGCTAATAACCTTATGTCCAGAAGCATCATTAATAAGCATATCGGCTATTGGCATGGGATACTCATCTTTGGGTGTAGCCCTATTCAAATCTCTGAAGTCAATGCACACCCTCAACTTGCCGGATCCCTTCTTCTCCACTGGGACAATGTTAGAAATCCTCTCGGCATACCTGCAAGGTCGAATGAAATTAGCCTCAAGCAGTCGACCGATCTCTTCCTTGATCCGGTCATATGTTTTCGGATTGAACTTTCTGGCCGACTGTTTATAAGGTCTAAAACCGGCCTTTAGCGGCAACCGATGCTCCACTAGCTCTCGGCTCAACCCTGGCATCTCATGATATTCCCATGCAAAGCAACAAACATATTCTTTCAATAGCTCGATTAATTTAGCCTTACAATCGGCTTTCAAATTTTTGTTTATAAATGTCGGTCGAGTGATTGAACCATCTCCAATATCTATCTCTTCTAATGGATCAGCCGACGTAAAACCTTGTCCAAGTTTATCCATGTCATCCAACTCCTCTATAGACTCATACATATCGTCCTCACTGGACCGATATTTTACAAGACGTTTTTGTAACCACTCGGAATTAGGATCCATTTAAACATATCATACCTTGGAGCCGATTGCATTCAGTCGGCTTTAAAGACACGGGCACAAAACCATTCTTGGTCGCGCTGAGAAAATCAAACTCTGATAAGTCACGTCCGGTCAAGCAAGTAGCATTGGGATGTTGCCAATCCACCGATGCATCGGCCAAAGCAACACAGGCTGAGTTATCCGCATGAAGGACTTCCACTTCATCATCAACCCACTGAATCAAAAACTGGTGCATAGTGGATGGCACGCACTGGTTTGCATGAACCCAATCACGGCCTAGTATAACGTTGTAGTTACCTTGCACCTCAGCGACAAAGAATGCTGTAGCCAAAGTTTTGCTTCCGACTGTAAGCTCCACATACATCACACCTTTGGCTTCAGTTCTCTCTTTGCCTTCAAACCCGTTGAGCACCATATTGGTCTTGATTAATTCTTCATCAGGCAAACCCAATTTTCTGAAGACCGAATAGGGCATAAGATTTACCACAGCACCACCATCAACAAGCATTCGACTGAGTGGTGATCCATTGATATGACCTCCGAGATACAACGGTTTTAAATGTGTTACTGGTTCTTTTGGCTTCTCGAATATTGCGTTTTTAGGGCCAAAATCTAGTTGAGCCACTTCCCCTTCCTCATCTACAGCACAAAACTCAGCAGGTAAGTAATATACCATATTGATATCCATACCTTCATGGACCGGTGTAGACTCATAGTCCAACATATCAGCCTCTTCTTCAAGTGGATCGACCGATTCTGAAATCTGGTCGAGTGAAGGAGAAGTAAGAAGTGTTGCAGACGATGTAATAGCTGTCGCATCGTCCTCCTTGGGTGGTGTAGGCACTTCTGTGATAGATGTAGAAGCTGATGCATCTTGTATTTGTTTAGGCCTCCACACTTGTTTTGCTGGAACCATGGGCCGAGTGTCATTGAACAACTTGTCCCTTTGCTTCTCAGCCTCCTACTCTGCCATCTCTTGACTCCTTAACCTCTGTAGTTTCCTCTTCTGTGTCTTTGTTAGCCCTGGAGGACACCACTTTGGTCGAGTGTATTTAGCATCTCTCACCTTTACTTGGCTGGTGCTTGCTTCATGGTCATTAGCCGAGTGCTTTGGCGTGATAGCAAGTATCGGCTCAGTCGAGTGGTTATGCACAGTCGGCTGCTGTACGGGGAATGTTTCGGTGCCCAAGATAAGTGAGTCGACATCCATTTTCTCCTTGCCTTTTTCTGACTCAACTGCTGCAACACTTGGTGACTTAACACGCCATTCTTTTCGACTTTCCAGATGCATGAAATTTCCACTCGGGCGCACCTTTTTACTCGGATGGAATCCACTCGGATGGACATCACTCTGATGGAATCCACTCGGATGGAACTCAGTCGGACAGAATCTACTTGGCCACATTTTTTCACTTGGATAGCTTCCACCTGGGTGCATTCTTACACTAGGATAGTTTCCACTCGGTCACATATGTTGACCAGCCGACTGATAGTCACCAATGTTCAGTCGGCCATTATATGAGTAATCAAGTCGATTCCACATAGGTTGCCTCTGCTCTTCTGAAAACTGCGCCCTTGGTCCACTCGGTTTCACATACTGACTGAATATATCATCTGATGGTGACCTTGGTCGTTTCAAGTATGATGGCCAGTCAGAGCTGGAACCAGCCGACTGATTAGCATATTTGGACAGCAACATATCAAAAGTTGGCTTGATCCGCTTGCGTTGCACTTTAGCTTCATTCCTCTTCCATTTGCCAACTTCTGGACTCTTAGGCTTGACAAATTTAACTCGAGTGTCCTGCTGCACTTGTGTTTGCCCCCCGAGTGTAGGATTCTTGATGGTGATCTTGATCACTTCCTTGCCATCGGGTTGCTTATCAAGCACAACATGTCTCCCCAAAACCTTGTCGCCCTCCTTGTCTTTCCTGGGCTCACCAACAATGACATTAGCTTTATTAGCAGATTCGGCTACCTCCGGCCGAATGAGCAGCTTCTTCCCTTCTAAATCCATGGTGTTCATTGGAAAGGGCTGTTTATCAACTTGCATCTCAGAAAAGTTCAATTGTCCGTCATTAATGGCCGATTGTATCTGTCGTCGAAAAACATTGCAATCGTTAGTAGCATGAGAAAAAGAATTATGATATTTGCAATAAGCACACCGTTTCAGCTCTTCAAACGGCGGTAAAGTATGAGATATTCTAATAATCTTAGCCTGCAGCAAAGCATTAAATATTCTATCACACTTAGCAATGTTAAAAGTAAACTTCATATCTTCATCATGATTCTTATGAATCGGTTTCAGATCATTGCAAGTAAAGGGTTTGGCCTTAGATGGCCAAACAAATTCAGTAGCAAAAACATCACCCTCAACGTCCGAGTGATCACTATCATATTCCACCATATTCATCTTTGGACGATCGGCTTTGTATCTATGCACTTCTTTGAGATCTTTGCTTCGGCTTTCCTGAGCCAAAGCCCTTTGTAAGACTTGGTTAATATTTAAGAACTCATAGCCTTCTAACTTTTCTCTAATGGGAGTTCTCAAACCACTCAGCACTAGGTCTGCCAACTCTCTCTCGGTTATCACCAAACTAAAACATCGTTTTTTCGTTTCTCTGCATCTCTTGACGTAATCGGAGGCCGATTCATCATGCTTCTGTTTAACCGATGTTAGATGTGACAACTTGAGTTCATCATCGCCGCTGTAAAAGTGATCATGAAATTTCTCCTCTAGCTGTGACCAAACTCAAATGGAACCATGAGGTAAAGAAGAAAACCATGAAAACGCGGTACCAGTTAATGATAAAGGAAATAAACGCACTTTCAACTCATTTAGTGAGCCTGCTTCACCTAATTGTGCCAAGTATTGACTAACATGCTCCCATGTGGTTTTTGTGCCCTCTCCATTGAACTTAACAAAATCTGGAATTTTATATCCTGGAGGGCACTGGATGGCATCAAAGTACTCGGGGGTACGGCTTTTGGTAAATCCGATTCCGAGGTAACTCAACCCCAAAATTCTCTCAAAGCATCTTAGCCATCTCCTCTCTAAGATTAGCTAGACCATCATCCATAGTGGACGATGAAACTTGTGGCAGTGGCATTGGAGGGGCAGGACTACTAGTTGTAGGTAGGAACTGTGGCATGTATGCCGACCCATAATTTGGTAGTGGTCGAGTGGTTGTAGCTGTAGGTAAGGTTGGGTTCGGCGTTGCCACCGAACCTGGCATGCTCATAATAGGATTAATGGGTGCATCCACAATCTGATTTGTTTGGGTAGGATAATAAGCCATCGGCACGGGAGGCGCCGATGCAATAGGTAAAGCCTGATTAGGGTTTTGCACACTAGCAGCTACACCATCATTACCACTAGTCGATTGAGATGTATTCTTCTGAGCATTAGTATTTTCTATGAAAGTTTGATAGACTAGATTGTTACCATCAGCAATACGACTTTCAATCTCAGCCCACTGCTCAGGAGAAAAGGTAGTACTCACAGAAGGTTTAACCTGCTCGGCTTGAAGAGAAGGGAACTTGATTTCTTCAATCGGAGTGATGTTGCCTTGGCGATCCTTCTTGAACTTCGCAAGAAACTCCTGCAAGTACTTCTCCTCGCGCGCCTTCTTGTACTCCTCATATACTTGGCGATGATCGGCCGATATCTCATCAAGACTGGGCTTAATGATGTTATCAGCGTCTACCTCAGATGGCTTGGGAAGATCGGACATGGTGGATGATGATGATTGATCTTCGATCCCCAGCGGTGTCTCCAAAAAGTGTGTTGACACACGAACACGTCATGTGTACCCTCGACGCCGGGGGTGATGCACCGCAGCTCACGTCGAAGGAGACCCGACCGACAGCGCGATACGCAAGACAGTCGACGGGCGCTTTTGCAGACCCGAAAACCCCACACCCCCGGGAGGGACCCCGTCAAGGAGTGCGGCGGCTATGGGCTGCCCTAGGTCGATTCGCGGGCCCTAGAGCCTCGGGATTCGCAGCTCTCAAACACGAGGAACAGCGAAGAACGAGAGAGAAAAACGATGGAGAGATAAAACGTAGACAGGAAAAAGTAGAATATTGATTTGTTCGATTGTGTGTTGTTCAATCGGCCATCACCCCCAACATATATAAGAGGCGGCTGGACTTCCCGTACAATTAAAGGATTCATCTAGGCTTTCCTTACAAGAAAAATTACATCAATTCGCGTCCTAGAGTCCTAGTTCTATTCCAACTCGGATTCAGTCTAAATCTGGCCCAACTTCTATCTTCCTCCTTGTGCAGGCCGCCGAGCCTCCATATGACCTTCGATCGAGATGGCCCAATTATCAAACTTGTGAGCCTCGACGATACGAACAACTCTCATGTTGATCACTTTTTCAAATAAGGCCATCTTGAATACTTTTCGAGGTCGTCTTTACCTTCCAGTCGGACTCGGTCTTGCAGTAGACTGAATTATCCGAGTCTTGTAGTGAATTTGCAGGCCATATACTATCTATGATGATGATGACTCCAAAACCAAAGTTTATTGTCTTGATGATACGCACAACTTCTGTATTGAACACTTCTTCATCCGAGGTCATCTTGATAAACTTTCGGGCACATGTTCAGTTTCACTCGGATCCGAGCTCATCCACTCGGATATTAGAGACTTCCACTCGGACCATCCGACTCGACCCTTTCACTTGGAAAACAATCTTTTACTCGAATGACTATAGTTTCACTCAGAAGACAAACTTTTACTCGATCGATAAGTTTTCACTCGACCTTTTACTCGATCGTTAGGTTTTCACTCGACCTTTTACTCGATCGGTAGGTTTTCACTCGACCTTTTACTCGATCGTTAGGTTTTCACTCGACCTTTGACTCGATCGGTAGGTTTTCACGAACTTTTACTTGATCGGTAGGTTTTCACTCGACCTTTTACTCGATCCGTAGGTTCTCACTCAACCTTTTACTCGATCGGTAAGTTTTCACTCGGATGGTAAGCCTTTCACTCGACCAAAAACATAGCTTGATCTTGATTTGTCTCCCCAGGTCTCATACGACTACGGATTGAGACGACTTATATATGAAAATCGATTGGCTCGACGAGACGAAACTTTCTCGTGTTGAAGTTTTTCCGATTCAAGGATTTCTTAAGGACCGAATTGCTCGCGCAACCCATCAGACAGGGTGTCTCGTACTTCGCGCCATATTTCCATTCTGCTTCGGTCTGCAGTGTATTGCCTCTAACTTTTGCATATGAACTCGGATTGAGATGATTTATATATCAAAATCGATCGCCTCGACGAGACGAAGACAATTCCTTTAGAATACTCCTTCATCCGAGGTGGTCTTGAAGGCACGATCGGCCGAAAACCACTCGGAATATTGAATTCTGTCACTCGGAATACAATTTCGGCCCCTAAGATGGAGTCGGACGATGATAACCTAAACATCAAAGTTGTTCCACTCGGTGATGTGAAACTTTTCATGCTGAAAACCCTTTCACTCGAAGCCATCTCATCTTCTTTTACACTGTGCCAAAATCTGATGTCAACATCGGCCTACAACCTCATGAAGATGCCCGGAAGCGACGGCGTCCTCACCATAGCTGGAGATACCAAGAAGGCTCTTATGGTGCTCAAGCTTGCCCTCAAGACCGCCACGGCAGTGCAGCCCGCTGACGCGGACGCCTCCAAGGCCAAGGAAGCCGCACCGACCAAAAAGAAGTAATTGTTCACTCAGGATAAGGCGGAGACCAAGCAGGTGCCGGTTGAGGAAGACGGGTCCTCGGGAGCCACCTTCACCATAGGTGTGACCTCGACCCCGACCAAAAGAAGGCGTTGGTGAAGTTCTTGCGCTCGAACAAGGAGGTGTTCGCGTGGGAACCCAAGCAGTTAGTGGGGGTCCCAAGGGAGGTGATTGAGCATCACTTGAATGTGTGCCCCAACGTACGCCCTGCGAAGCAGAAGGTGAGGCGACAGTCCACGGAGAAGCAGACCTTCATCGTCCAAGAAACCCGCAAGCTGGAGGCGGCAAGTGTTATTCACAAGGTTCGCTACCCCGAATGGCTGGCAAACCCTGTTGTCGTGCCAAAAAATGAGGGAAAGGAGCGCATGTGTGTCGATTTCACCAACCTCAACAAGGCCTGCCCCCAAGATCCATTCCCGCTTCCTCGCATCGACTAGATCGTCGACTCCATCACCGAGTGTGGCCTGCTGTGTTTCCTGGATGTGTTTTCGGGTTATCACCATATCAAGACGGCGGTGGAAGACATGGAGAAGACAGCCTTCCTGAACCCATGTGGGGTGTACTGCTACACTTGCATGCCATTCGGGTTGAGCAACACGGGCATGGCCTTCCAACAGCTGACGCACGTTGCCTTGGGCCAGCAGCTCGGGAAGAATGTCGAGGCTTACGTTGAGCACATTGTGGTGAAATCTCGGGAGGCAAGGACCTTGATCCAGGACTTGGACAAGACCTTCGTGAGCCTCCGCCAGGTGGACCTGCGACTCAACCCGGAGAAGTGCGTGTTCGGTGCCCCTTCAGGCAAGCTGCTGGGCTTCCTCGTGTCCCACAGGGGGGTCGAGGCCAACCCAGAGAAGGTCAAGGCGATCGAAGACATGAGTCCACCACAGACCCTCAGAGAAATGCAGAAGCTCGCCAGTCACGTGACTGCGTTAGGACGCTTCATCTCCAAGCTGGGGGAGCGCGCCCTACCGTTCTTCAAGCTGATGAAGAAAAAGGGCCCGTTTGAGTGGACACAGGAGGACGACCAAGCGTTTCAAGACCTCAAGAAATACCTGACCAGCCCTCCCGTGATGGTGGCTCCGTGCCCTCTCGAGCCCCTGGTGCTCTACCTTGCTGCCACTCCCTACTCCGCCAGCGCAGCCCTGGTGGCGGTTCGGGAGGAGCGCCAAGCTAAGGCCGCGTCCCGCCCAGCCACGGCCTTAGCTGCGGCGACACAAGATCGGGAAAGCCTCGCGAGGACCACGACAACGGCAACAGGGAACCAAGCTCGGCAGGAAGATGCCCCAAGGGCTGAAGGGGCCCGACCAAGCGACCAGGCGCTGGGGGCTCCATTATCTCAGGAAGCGCCTCAACCTCTGGAAGATGCAGGCCACGTCAGTGCACCCACCCTCGTCGAGCATCCGGTGTACTTCATCAGCACGGTGTTGCGGGATGCAAGGGCACGGTACCCCATGCCTCAGAAGCTCTTACTCGCGCTCTTGGTGGCGTCGCTCAAGCTGTGGCACTACTTTCAAGGTCACCCCATCAAGTCGTCTCGGCCTACCCATTGGAGTGGGTGCTCAGGAGCCCCAACTCCGCTGGGAGAGTTGCCGAATGGAACATCGAGTAGCAGGCGTTTTAGTTGGAGTTCAGCACAACCAGGGTCATCAAGGGAGCCGCACTTGCTGATTTCATGGCTGAGTGGACGGACGCACCAGAGCTCGAGATGGGCGAGGATCGGTCTCTCTCCACAAGAAGTGAGGCACCAGATGGCTGGGTCATGTATTTCGATGGTGCCTTCCCGCGGCAGGGTGCAGGGGCTGGTGTAGTGCTTATATCACCCACTCAGGACAAGCTCTACTACGCCATGCAGCTCTGCTTCCAGCAGGGCGAGAAGGTCTCCAACAACATAGCAGAATACGAGGGCCTCATAGCAGGCCTGAAAGCTGCAGCGGTACTGGGAGTGAAGTGCCTCGTCATCAAGGGCGATTCACAACTCCTCGTCAACTTCTCCAACAAGGTGTATGATCCGAAGGACGAGGACATGGAAGCATATCTCACGGAAGTACGCAAGATGGAGAAGCAGTTCTGGGGGCTGGAGTTGCAGCATGTGCCCTGCGGCACTAACCAAGAGGCTGATGATATCACCAGGAGGGCATCCAAACGGCTGCCTCAGGAGCCTGACGTTTTCGAGGAATGACTCTTCAAGCCATCGGTGGCACCGCCACTTTCTAGAACGGCACAACCTCGGGAAGAACTCCCTCAGCCACCTGCCACAGGAGCCCCGGCCTGTGGCCCAACCTCGAGAGCGCGCATACTCTTGGCGTTGGAGCCTCAGGAGGGATGCTGGACCAAGGAATTCAAGGAATACCTGGCGCAAGGGACGCTACCGGAGAAGGAGGAGGACGCAAAGTGCGTGGCCCGGCAGGCCACGACCTACTGCATCCAAGACGGTGAGTTATATCGAAAGCGGCCGAATGACGTTTCCCTATGTTGCATCTCCAGGGAACAGGGGAAAGAGCTGCTGACCGACATAGACGGTGGAGATTGCGGACACCACTCGTCGTCACGGACCCTCGTCGGCAAGGCATTTTGCAGCGGTTTGTACTGGCCTACGACACTCAACGACACGACCGAGCTGGTGAAGTCCCGCGAAGCCTGCCAATTCCATGGCAAGCAGATCCATCAGCCAGCTCAGGTCCTGCGGACCATCCCGCTCTCGTGGCCATTCGCGTTCTGGGGGCTAGATATCTTGGGCCCATTCCCTCGAGCGCTTGGGGGCTTCCGCTACTTCTACATCGCCATTGACAAGTTCACCAACTGGGCGGACGTGGAAGCCGTCCGCACCATCCCAGCCGGTTTTGCGGTCAACTTCATCAAGGGCCTCGTGAGCCAGTTTGGGGTCCCAAACCGCATCATCACCGACAACGGTTCGCAGTTCACCAGCAATCTCTTCAAAACGTATTGTGCTAACCTTGGAACGCAGATCTGTTACGCTTCGGTGGCGCACCCCCGGAGCAACGTCCAGGCCGAACGCGCCAACACGAAGGTCCAGAGGGGCCTCAAGACCAGGACCTTCAAGAAGAAGCTGGAGGCATGCGGCAGGGGCTGGCACGACGAGCTCCAGTCCGTGTTGTGGTCCATCCGCACTACCGCCACCAAGCCAACGGGTGAGACCCCGTTCTTCCTCGTCTACAAAGCAGAAGCGGCTCTCCCTCACGAGGTTAGGCGTCGCTCCGCGCGGGTCCTGGCGTTTGATGAGGCGCAGCAGGACACCATGCGGGGGATGGACCTCGTGCTGGGGGAGGAATGCCGCCGTGAAGCCACACTACGGGCGGCAAGATACCAGCATGCGCTATGGTGGCATCACTGTCGCAACATCCGCCCCAGGACGCTCGTGGTAGGTGACCTCGTCCTAAGGCGGGTGCTCTCCAGGGAAGGGCCGCATAAGCTATCACCCATGTGGGAGGGCCCGTTCAAGGTCGTCGACGTCTCCAGGCCTGGCACCGTGCGCCTGGAGACCCAGGATGGGGTACCCATCTCGAACGCCTTGAACATCCAGCACCTTCGGAAGTTCTACCCCTGAAGAAAGGCCAGATGCCTGTGAAGAAGGCCCAGTACCTTTGAAGCTCGCTGCCCGAAGAAAGGCCCGGTGCCTGTGAAGAAGGCCCAGTGCCTGTGAAGCTCGCCGCTCGTGACACTCTCACATAATAATGAGTGGGGCTGTACACGCCCGGGAGTCTTAGGAGTGCCGCACTTGGGCCTCGGGGGCTCCATCCCACGCCCAGTGGCAGCACTTAGCTCCACGCTTGTGAGAAGACGTCGAAGACTAGACTAGGTGCCGGGCGCGGCTTTTCATTTGCTTTCTGCAGTTGGCTCGCTCTTCCTTGTTTGAACCTTGATTAAAGTTGCTTCTGGTGTTCCTTGCCGGTTCTGTTCCATTGTCTTCTGCCTCCATTTTCTGTTTTCAGCTCTTTGTCTGACTTGCTCTCTCTCGCAAGCCTCGCGAGGGGGCTGCGCGGGTGCCCTCGTGAGCCCTTTCTCTTTTGATTTTTGCGAGGCTCTCTCGTTCAACTTCGCAGCGGGAGCGCCCCTCCCAGTCCGTGCCCCCCAGGTACCGCGACACGAAGCACCGAGTCACGGCCGGCAGCCCCTGTGATCAGGGTTCAGAAAATGACAGTCACTCAATGAGTTTTTTGCAGCTCCTAAGGCGCCCGGCAAGGCCTAAAGCAGGCACCTGCACGGTGGAAACTACTTCAAATGTACCAAGCTAAGTTGTTCCTACACGCCAACATACAACAACAACGCCATGACACAACACATGAACAATAAATGCAGCATGTTAACTAGGAAATCATAGTTTGTTGCATGCCCCCACGGGGCCCCATACTTGTCTCTCTCAATGCAGGAAGGGAGGAAAACAAAACAAAAGCAGCACGCGCCTTGCAGCAGTTCGCAAGGAGGGATCTACGGCGACCTCCTGAGCTCAGCCAGACCCCACCTCGTGCTTCACCAAAGCACAGTGACGGGACGCCCCCTGCCTCCCTAGAGGCGGACACGGCGGCGCGGCGGTTGATCGTAGCCACCACTGGAGGAGCTACCGCCAGAGGAGGAGACACCGTTGCTTGACAAACCGCGGTCGCCGCTGAGAGCGGGTTCGCCTTCACACTCGTCACGACCTTCGCCAGGACCGAGCACCTCATCACCGTCGTTGTCTTCAGGGCAGCACCCGACGTAGCAGCCATCCCCTCCGAGCACCCTCACGTAGAGGGTGCACGGCCTGCCCAGACCACGTGGGGGGGCGAACGTCTGCCAGCCTCGGGCCAAGGCCGCGTTGCCGGCGACGGAGACCTCCACCGCGACCCAGGAAGCCTTGCTATAGTAGTCGTCCGCCTATAACCAGAGCCCGCCTGGGCCAGCAGCCGACAGTTCACCGACGAAGAAGCGCGGTAGCCGAAGCCAGTTGCCGGCCGGGTTTTCCGACCACACGAGGAATTCGGGCAGCACCTCCGCCGAGTGGAAGCGCAGCCGAGGAGGCCGCACGGCCACAGCATGCCTTCCTCCACCAACCGGGCTGCCTTGACATGGGCGACTCCCACCACGTGAAGGGCCACCGCCGCGACCGCGGGAAGCCACGGTGGGGGTCGGGAAGTGGTTGCGAGGGCGACCGCATCCGCGCTTGGGTGGAGGAGAGCCAGGCCCTTCCTGGCGAGTCTTCCCTTTCTCTGCAGCTAAAAACCTCTTCGTGGGTGCCATGGGGGACGCTACAAGCAATGGAGCAAGGGAGGAGATGCGAGCGGAATGGGAAGAGATGGGCGACGGGGGCTTTCACCCCTCCTCACTTATAGCCCAATGGAGGCCAACCATCGACCTCCACGATCGCAGGTAATGATGACCCTTTTTGCATGCAGCAGGGACTCGTCAAGTCGGGCAGTTGCTGAGGCAGCATGGGGAAGCGGAGACGCCCATGTCCAATCAGTCGCCACGCGTCAACCAAGGCCGCAGGTTGTTGGGGCCCGCGGTGCTCCGCACTTGCCCTTTGTCTTCGCCGCTAAGCCAAGTCCGAGCGCACCTTGGGCCCGGGGGCTACTGTCGGCGTTCTGGGAACAGGGGTCCCCAGACTTGCCTGCCTACAGCCCGCGGCGTGGCTCCACTAGTGGCCCAGTATGACCCGTCTTCATCAACCAACACTCAAGACCCTCGCGAGGGGCGAAGCCTAGCGAGGCGGACGACACAAGGCCTCCTCAGGAGCGGCCTCACCAGGCAGGCTCGCGAGGGGGCGGAGAGATCAAGGCAAGGGGTACCTCGTGAGGTTCCTATGATGCAATCCATGACGACCAAGGCCAAGCGGGCGCCAGCGCGGGCAGTGTCCCCGCTTCCCCTTTGGTGCTAAGGGGGCAAGCGCAGGCGCGGAGTACCGAGGCATCAGGCAAAGGTTTCCATATCGGTGTAACAAGACTAAGACCAGCAGGATGGCAGGACGGAGGTCATCATGGAGCCCAATACGGCGTCACCACCAGCGCCTTTGACAGGCGAAGACCGCCTTTAGTCAGGATAGCTGGTACTAGTTGTCCCCTTTCAAATTGGCCATTGTTGGATCCCTTCCCGCTCAATATTTGGGAAGAGTACCAGGGCCTCTATAAATAGGGCTAGCCACCACAGTAGAAGGGGATGAATTCAGTTCATCTTCACACCACACCAGCTCAAGAACACCTCTCCTCAAGAGGTTGTTCTTCCCTTGTACTATTCACCATCATCCCAAGAGGCAATCCACCACCACCACACAGGAGTAGGGTATTACACCGCGATGGTGGCCCGAACCTGTATAAATCTTGTGTCCCTTGTGTTGTGAATACATTGTGCTAAGCTTAGGGATCGTGGCGGGGATGAGAGCGAGATTCAGTAGGGGGAAATCTTCATGCGCACCCCAGTGTTCGAACCTCAAGGGTTTTGCCGGAACCCGAAATCCGACAGGAAGTATGATGAATCTTGCATTCTTTACAGACTGTACTATTTTGGTAGATTGCTGTTATGGTTGCATTGTTTGCATATGTTTGCTTGTTTGATGATTCTATCTGAGGATAGGACTATTAAATACGCAGAGGAATTTAGTATGCAATTTTGAATAATAATTTTTGTGATTTGCTACAGTAGGGAATGATAAGGTTTTTTGCATTGGTTTATACTAACTTATCTCATGAGTTGTTGTTGAGTTTTGTGTGGATGAAGTTTTTGAGATTTAGGGAAACCGTGATATGATAGGAATTAAGGAGATACAAAAGTTCAAACTTGGGGATGCTCAAGGCATCCCAAATTTATATTTCAATAAGTCTCAACCATCTAAGCTTGGGGATGCCCCGGTAGGCATCCCACATTTCTTCTTCAACAATTATCGGTTAGTATCGGTTGAGCCTAAGTTTTTACTTCTTCACATGATGTGTGCTATCCTTGGAATGTAATTTTGTTTTGTTTTTTCTTTTTTTTTAATAAATTATTTAGATATGAAAGTTTTAAATAAAAGAGAGTCCTCAAATAGGAACCCATTTACATAACTACACACTTGATCTTCACTTATATCTTTCTGGAGTAGCTTGTCATTTACTCGTGTGCTTAACTTATATCCTATGAGTAAATTGTTGAATGAATTAAATATCATGGAGTTGAAATTACATGTTCATGTCATGCCTATTAGTGGCTTCACATTGGGTTTAGAAAGTGAAAGCTTTTGAAGCATGACAATCACAATATTGGTATACAAGCAATTCACAAATAATTAGTATAAGGAAGAGAACTTTCACATGCAAATACACTATCTTGGAAATCTTTTGTGATTGTGAGCCCCCATCAAAATATTATTTGCCAAAATTGTTGACATTGGAAAAGGAAGACAGCGTAATGATTTATGTTTGTTCATATTCACATAGAAGTTATATTGTCATAGATCCTTCAACATGTGGTGCTTGCCCCCTATCTTTGCTAGCCAAAAATTCCGCAGCAAGTAGGTATACTACTTGTGCATCGAAAAACCCTTAAACCCAAATCTTATTTTTGAGAGTCCACCATACCTACCTAAAGATTGAGTAAGATCCTTCAAGTAAGTTGTCATCGGTGCAATAAGGCAATAAAAATTGCTTTTAAAAGTGTTAGATCATTTAATGTAAGAGAAAATTGAGTGTTGTACAAACTTGTGATGGCGAAGAATAAAAGCGACAGACTGCATAATAAAGGTTGCTATTACAAGGGGCAATATAACGTGATGTTCTTTTGCACTAAGGGGTTGAGCATACAAATAAGTAAGCGCATTGCAACCTCTGCTTCCCTCTATGAAGGGCCTATCTTTTACTTTTATGTATTTACTTTCATGCAAGAGTCAAAGTCTTTTTCTCTATTCCTTTTGATTTTCTTGTTTGGCAAGAATCATGTGGTGAGGAAAGACCTAGGCACATATATCCAATTGGATATGGATAGCATGAGTTATTATTGTTGACATCACCCTTGAGGTGAATATGTTGGGAGGCGAAATTATAAGCCCTTATCTTCCTATGTGTCTGGTTGAAACGTTTTGCTCATGTGTATGCGGTGAGTGTTAGCAATCATAGAAGACTATATGACGGTTGAGTATGTGGAGCTCTTACTTAGACTCTGTTGAGTAAGTTGAATTGCAATTGTTTGGTGACTAAGAATATAGGTTGTTGAGTTTCAAGAGAATTCATTGTTTGAACCTTAACATGTGAATTGGTTGCTACTTTAACATGAGAAGTTGTATAAGAACGAATTCTTGTTATGATGCTAGGAAAAGTGATTGAAATTGTCACTGATCAAACTTGTGCACTTTGCTAGCATTCACACTTCATAAATTATTATTTTTAACATTTACCTACTCGAGGATGAGTAGGAATTAAGCTTGGGGATGCTGATACGTCTCCAACGTATCTGTAATTTATGAAGTACCCATGCCATGTTTACAACAATTTTATATGGTTTTGGTATGATTTGCATAGAACTAACCCGGACTGACGTTGTTTTCTGCAGAACTACCATGGTGTTGTTTTTGTGCAGAAATGAAAGTTCTCCAAACACTGCGAAACTTTTGTGGATTTTTTATGTACCAGAGCAGCACCTGTGGGGTGCCCTGTGGGGCGCACAACCCACCAGGGCGCGCCTGGGCCCCCAGGCATGCCCTGGTGGGTTGTGCCCACCTCGGTGGCCTCCCGCACCCCTTCTTTGCCATATAAATTCCCAAATATTCCGAAAACCCTCGAGGAGACTCTAGATCAGAAGTTCCACCGCCGCAAGCCTCTGTAGCCACCGAAAACAAATCGGTACTCCTTTCCGCCACCCTGCCGGATGGGGGGATCATCTCCGATGGCAATCTTCATCATCCCAGCTGTTGCCACGATGAGGAGGGAGTAGCCCACCCTCGGGGCTGAGGGTTTGTACCAGTAGCTATGTGTTTAATCTCTCTCTCACGCGCGATCTGGAGATGTCACGATCTTGATGTATCATGGGCTTTGTTAACATAGATGGATCATATGATGTTTCTCCCCTATCTATACTTATTGTGATGAATTGAGTCTTTACCCTTTGAAGTTTTGTCTTGTCAGATTGAATGCTCAGATCTGAGAACACATGATGTATGTCTTGCGGTATGAATACTTGAGGTGACAATGGGGTATCATATTGATTTACTTGATGTTTGTTATGGCAGTCAACTTGTGGATTCCCGAGGTGACATTGGGGTAATCTATGCATAGGGGTTGATGCACGTTTTATTATCTTTTCTCCAATAGAAACTTTGGGGTCTCCTTGTAGTTATTTGTGTGGACTTCATATTATGATCATGAAGTTGTTTGATGCATATTGTAGAATTAACTCACGGATACTTGTACTGACATTGGACTATCTAGGTGACATTAGAGTTGGTTGATGTGTGCCATACAGTGTTATTTTAGTATGAACTCTTGGTTAGATGATCGGAAAGAATAGCTTTGTGTTATTTTAGTACGAACTCTAGGATAGATTGATCGTAGAGAATAGCTTTGAGGTGGTTTCATACCCTACAAACAATTTCTATCTTTTGTTCTCTGCTAATAGGAACTCGAGAGTGATTCTTTATTGCACTTTGAGGGATAATCATATGATCCAACTACGTTAGCATTGTTGAGAGATTGCACTAGTGAAAGTATGCACCCTAGGCCTCATTTTCCATTATTGGAATACCATTTGTGCTCCATTTTACTATTTACTACCTTGCTGTTTTTTATTGTTCACACTACAAAAACTCATATCTACCATCCATACTACACTTTTATCACCATCTGTTCGCCGAACTAGTGCACCTATACAATTTGCCATTGTATTGGGTGTGTTGGGACACAAGAGATTTCTTGTATTTGATTGTAGGGTTGCTTGAGAGAGACTATCTTCATCCTATGCCTCCCACCAATTGATAAACCTTAGGTCATCCACTTCACGAAAAATTGCTACTGTCCTACAAAACTCTGCGCTTGGAGGCACAACACGAGTCTACAAGAATAAATCTGCATAGTAGACATCATACATGCATGACAAAAAATGTGACCTACTGCGACAAACACGTATCATCATGGAAGTGTATTTTTTTGTAATGAATCCATCCACACAAAACTTAACAAAACCCTCGTGAGATCCGTTAGTATAATAAAGCAAGTCACTACTCTAAGTACTGTTGCAAACCCAGTCATATTTTATTTTTGCATTATCCCTACTGTATTCTAACTTCTCCATGGCTTATACCACTCGATAAGATCCATAGTTCCATCAAAATAAGCAAAACAATGCATCAAAGAAAGAATCTATAAAAAATAGGACAGTCTGTAGCAATCTGAACTTTGACCATACTTCTATAACTCCAAAAATTCTAAAAAATTAGGGCAAATTAAACAATTTTCCTAGTAGTACTGTGTAGAAATTTCAGAAACTTTTGACGTTCCGGTAAAAAACATAAATTCATGCACTACAACCAAAGTTTATGTTTTTGCACCGCACATATCAACAAGCCATCTAATCATCCTAAAGGCAAATCTTGGCACATTATTTTTATAATACAATGTATTACAAGGGGATAATTATTTTGTTGAAAAGTTTCTATCATCAAGGTTCACAAAATTTCCATGTGCATGAACAAAGTTCAAGGCTAGCTCCCAATTTAACAATGCCCGTCTCTCTCACTTTCACTTTTCTTTTTGAAAAAATTTAGGTTCCCCTCTATATATTTTGTCTTTAAACTTTATAAAAGCACACAAAAGAATAGAATGACTCTCTAAAACTTCTGGGTTGTCTCCCTGGCAGTACTTTCTTTAAAGCCATTAAGCTAGGCATAAAGCGCTCAAGTAATTGATCCACCCGGATCCCCAGGTATATCAAAGCCAATTTTAATTAACTATGATTTGGCATTTAGTAGTGAGCACAAAGAAACATATATCATGCAATGACCAAGTCTAACTTTCTTCCTATGCATCGGCATGTCATAAAGGAACAATTCATGCACATCAAGTAAAGGTCAATACACAGCATAAACAGTTTTTTGCAATTTTATAGTATTGGAAACATAGAGAGGTGGAGATGTAGTTCCCATCTCATAATAATTGCAAGTAGGAGTAGCAAGAACATGCATATCATATTTATCAAAGTCATCATGTGCAATAGTAAAACGCAACCCATCAATATAATCCTTAATAAGCGCAAACTTCTCCGATATAATGTAGTTGGGAGAATTCAAAAAAGATAATAGGACTATCATGTTTGGGTGCAATAGCAACAATTTCATTCTTAACATAAGGAATTATAGCAATTTCATCTCCATAAGCATAATTCAAATTGGCATCATGGCCACAAGCATAGCAAGTATCAAGTTCATCAAAAAGGGATATTTCAAATGAATCAACGAGATCATAGCATTCATCCTTCAGTAAGAACGAAGGGACATTAAACAATGTATGAGTTGAAGGGTTACTCTCATCAGAAGGTGGGCACGGGTGATCAATCTGCTCTTCCTCCTTTTGTTCTTCGCTCTCCTCCTCATCTTTTTCATCCAATGAGCTCACAATGTCGTCAATTTCTTCTTCCATAGATTCCTGCCAAATATTAATCTCTTCTTGGACAACAGAGACTTTCTCAATAAATTTTTTAACATAAGTATTAGAAGAATAATTTTCATGGCAATATTTAAGTATGCCAGATTTTTCAGATTTGTAAAGAGTAACATCATACTTTTTAAGTAAAGAAGCAATTTCATAAGCACCCTTAAAAGCAACAAATTCTTCAATTTGTTCAACAGCATATTAATTATAAACACCCTTGGCATAAGATGATAAGATTTCATTATCACTAAAACTCACATTGGTAGGGAAGGTGTTTCTTAGGGTGTTCAGAACAACAAGTAAAATCATATATTTCACATAAATTCCAAGCATAGCAATGCATCGTATTAATATGGTCCATAAAAGTTTCCCTTTTTGAGATAAGTGATGTCACACAAAATAAGCATGCTCATCTAATGATTTTCCCTCAACTAAGCTAGTTTGGTTTTCAGCATGAGCACATAGGGATCGGAGATGATCCAAGTAGAAAGCTTCAGCAATATGATAGATTTTGGGTGGTTCTTCCACCATTGGTTTAGTAGGTACAACTAATTTTTTTTGGTATTTTGCGTTTGCTACCCATTACTAAAGATTGAAAACAAGAGCACACAATAAAAACAACTTAGTGATAAAGCAAACAAGCACACACGAGAATATTCACCCCATGCTATTGCTCCCCGGCAATAGCGCCAGAAAAAGGTCTCCACAAGTATAGGGGGTCGTTTGTAGCCTTTTTCGATAAGTAAGAGCGTCGAAACCAACGAGGAGCTAAAGGTAGAACAAATATTCCCTCAAGTTCTATCGACTACTGATACCACTGTACGCACACTTTAACGTTTTCTTTAGCTAGAACAAGTATGAAACTAATTTGGAGGTATGATGCTAGAACTACTTTGCAAGAATAAAACTACGAATAAAATGCAAGATAATAAAAGTTAGTTGTTTAGTAAATAGCTTTTTGTCACACAAGAAAGTTATTTGTCCCTAGGCAATCGATAACTAGACCGGTGATCATTATTGCAATTTTATATGAGGGAGAGGCATGAGCTAACATACTTTCCGTACTTGGATCATATGCACTTATGATTGGAACTCTAGCAAGCATCCGCAACTACCAAAGATCATTAAGGTAAAACCCAACCATAGCATTAAGTATCAAGTCCTGTTTACTCCCATATGCAACAACCCTCTTACTCGGGTATAAGTTTTTGTCACTCTCGCCACCCACTATAAGAGAATCATGAACGTATTACAACACCCTACAACGAGGATCCCTCACGTTTGCGCGACACAGATGGCACCATAGGACAGCAACAAAATAAACATACAACTCAAACCAATCATGATCATCAATTAACCCATATGACAAAACAGATCTACTCAAACATCATAGGATAACCACACATCATTGGATAATAATATATAGTGTTGAGCATCATGTTTAAGTAGAGAATTACAGCGTGAATAGAGAGGCTATACCATTGCAGAGGGGGAGAAAGTTGGTGTTGACGGTAGCAAGGTTGTTGGTGTAGATCGTCGTCACGATCCTAGCCCCGGCGGCACTCCGGCGCTACCGGGAGAGAGCGGGAGAGAGCCCCCTCCTTATTCTTCTTCCTTGACCTCCACCCTAGCTACATGGGAGGAGGGTTTCCCCTCTGGTCCATGGCCTCCATGGCAGCGGAGGGGCGAGAGCCCCTTTGAGATTGGATCTCTCTTTCTGTTATCTTCTGTTTCGCGTTCCTGTTTTTCAGCCCTTCACCGTTTCTTAAATATCCGGAGGTACGTAACTCCGATTGCACTGATATTTTGACACAATTTTTTTCCGGATATAAGCTTCCTTGCGGCCGAAGAAGAGCCCACATGACTTACGGGGTGTCCGATAGGCACCACCATGCGCCGGGGGGAGGGGGGCGGGGCACGCGCACCTTGGTGGTTAGTGGAGGCCCTGTGCCTCCATTTGCGTTGATTCCACCTCCCAAAAATCACATAAATTTCAAAATAATTCTCCGTAATTTTTTTATCGCTTTTGGACTTCGTTTGATATGGATATCTGTGAAACAAAAAACATGCAACAAACAGGAACTGTGGCACTTGATCAATATGTTAGTCCCATAAAATAATAAAAAATGTTGCCAAAAGTATATATAAATGTTGTATAATATTGGCATGGAACAATAAAAAATTATAGATACGACGGAGACGTATCACGTGTCGTGGCGCTATGACTCGAAGGGGCGACGTAGCGGCGATGCGTGGGTCGGTGCATTCGCGGGGACGACCTCGGGGCAGCGGTGTGGACCACGTGTCGTGGCACTACTTCTTGAAGGGGCGACATAACGGCGATGCGTGGGTCGGTGGTACAGCCATAAGGGGCAATGCAAACGGCGGCGTGTGGGTGGGTGCAGCCGCGGGGAGAACTACGGGGGCTGTGGCGTTGCGGCCAGATGGGGTGACGCAACGGCAACCCGTTGCTCGACCGGTGAAGGGGCGTGCTTAACTCGGCGACGGCCTTCGCGGGACCTGCGAAGGCACGTGCAACCGACTGATCAGGTCGGTCGTGTGGTGCGGTTGGAGCAGATCGTGGGCGGGCAGTTGATCAATCCGATCGAATACTAGGTCGGGGCTGACGTAGATGTCATGGACGATGAAACGAGGTGGTCGAGTAGACCAAGGTGACGATGATTGAGGGGGAACGGCCTACGGATGAGCGCATCCAGCGCTCGGCGCCCAAGTGGCCAACGCAGTGCCGGCGCCCGAATGGCTAAGCCCGAGCGACCAACACAATACTGGCGCCTGAGCTGTTAGTGCAGCGCCGTGCATGAGGCGGGCATACATACGTGGCGAAGGCGGGAGGTGGTGGTGAAGTCCCGAATGAAGCAAGGCAACGACGGCCGGCAAAAAGCGACGGGCGGGGCATATGCACGAACAAAGGTTGTGACGGGCCGCCGCGTCGCGCGAGGACGCTAGCTCGGTGAAGAGGCGGGATTGTCGCACTGGTGTCGGAGTGGAGGCGCCCGGAGTCGGCGGCGACGGGCAACGCAAACCGATCGCAGATCGGAAAACTAAAGACAAAAACGCCCATCAAGACGACCGGTGGGAGAGTGAAGATCCGGATTAGAGGATCGAGAAAATAGACTCTTTAACCCTAGGTACAGGCGGCGCGGCCTCCGGTGGCAATCATAGAGATCGACCGCCCCGAGGGCGCAGAAGCGGCAACGGTGGATAGGGTTTTGGATCGTTTAGGCTGATACCATGTTAGAAGAAAAAGAACTAATGTTTGAGTTGTGCACTTAATTCGGCATTAACGTGCATGACTGACAGATTTGCATGTGTTTAAGTATCCGAATTTAAGGTATGCGGTTGTCGGGTAGGACATATGAGGGGCGGTCCGGCTGCGTTCACGGACGTGTCCGGACGCGTTCACGGACACATAGGACGCCCGATCTACCAAGTCCGGCTCTAGATGCTCTTAGTTTAGTAAAATATTAACCGCTCAAATTTTAGACAATCCCTTCTCTAGATCTGTACGTAAACTTAGAGAAAATAGCAGGAAACATCAGCGTAGACGTAGTGAAAATTGTAGTGTAAGCAATACGTAGGAGTAGGAAACATCAGTTGGCGATAATATCAGTTCAGATCATGTGCCTATACTTCCTGCTGCCTATTGCTACTTACTAGGCATTGGGCCACTGGCGGAGCCGCGGAGGAATGGAATGGTCAAGATTCGAGCTTGGCCGCTACAAGCCATTGTACGAAGAAAACCGACGGAAAAACCGTCGAGTCCCACGCGACAGTGTCCGAACGGGCGAAAGCGTGCGGCTCTATGTACGTACCCACCCCAAAAATGCTAGACGTACGGGAAGATTTTACAAGAGTTAACGGACTAACCCTCTCCCCTCACTAATCTCCCCCTCCTGATTTTCAGGATGGGGCCCGCTTCATCTTAACAATCAATCAACACATCCCACCTAAGCCTAGCCTGTAAAGCTCCTGTAAAACCTCTGTAGATGTAGCATTGCTGTACCCACCCTGCTCCTGCATGTGCTCGCATGGAAGATGGACGAGGAGCACAGTCGTAAAGTGAGACTGCTGGACGGGCCCGCGCCCGAGCCCTCGCCACTGTCCTGCCACTGTGCGCATTCAGGGCTTTGCTTCGCTTTCGTCTGTCTGCGTGCATGCAATGCAAGCCGATGCTAGCTAGTCACGCTAAGCTGGCTCTACGAGAGGGAGGGAGCGAACCCTAGAGTAAGTAGGAGTACGTAACAACAAAAGCATAAACCCCGGAGGAGGAGTTGTTCCGTCGTCCAGTACTGCGCTTTCGGCTTTCGTACGCCTCGTACGTATCTTTCCCCTCCCCTCCCCCCCTGCTACGGACGGACAGCTGATAAGTAGATAGATGGACGTGAAGCTAGAGCTGACTTGCTGGCTCACGGAAACAGTGCCCAAGTCGCTTCCCCTGCCATTTTACGTGGCTACTGATCATGGCGCGGCCTACCGCGCCCAGCACTCCTACGTAAGAGCAATTCCAATGAGGCGATCCATTTCGTCCACTCGCGTTTGTTTGGGTCGGCGTAAATAAAGTGACGGCCCAACGCGCCGACCCAAATTTAAATCGTGTCCGGCTGGCGTCCGCGCCGACCCATTTCCGGCCCAAAATTGCGTCTGGAATGCGTCGTCGCGGATGTGAAGCGGACGCGCCGCACGTCTCCTTGCTGTCCGTCACGTCCCCAACTGGCGGTCACCCAACCGCCACCGGTCGTCTTATTTATGACTACGATCGATAGCGGGCCCACACGTCAGCCAGTGCGCGCGTCCTTTTTTAACCACGCGTGCGGCGGGGTCGGCCTCATCCATTTCTCCTGTCCACATCTGGCCCCCCACCACGTCCTTTGCTTTCTCGCCAGCGACCGCAAACCCTAGTTCGCGTCATGGGCCTCTTCGGCAGCAGCAATGGCAAGGGCAAGGGCAAGGACACCCCCGGCGGCCTCGAGGGCAAGGGTAAGGGCAAGGCCGACGACGTCTAAGGCAGCGTGCGGGACGGCAGCAGGCGGGCGCAGACTTTTTTTAATGTTTTTTTAATGTTTATTAGATTTAGATGGACTTTGACCGGCGTTTGACCGGCCACTCTATGTTTATTTATGTTTATTTCGTGTAACTTGGTTTTTTTCACGCCGGCACATTTGTGTCGGCCTCCCTGTTGAACGGTTAAGTCGACCCATTTTAAAATGGCGGACGTGCAGTTTGACCGATTCAAATGGACAAAAAACGGACAAAGCGCCCGTCCGTTTGGATCGCCTTGCTCTAACGGCCGTATCCCGGGAAGCGTTGCGGCAGGCAATTGTGCGGCGCTTCTCCGCGCTCCTGCCGTGCCACAGAGCCGGAGACGGGGACGGGAATCGGCGGGGGGCCACCTGTCGGCGCGTCGAGGCCTCGAAGCGTGGGAGTGGGTGCGCGGGGGCCGAGACGCCGATGGCCAGACGGGCCGTGGGCCAGGGCTGTGCTATGTTTGGTCATGTCACGGGAGGGGGCCAGGGCCCCGCCGGGGGTGATTGCTTGCCCGCGGGCGGGCCAATGTGAGACCTCTGTTTGGTTCGCATTGAAGCGCGCGTATCGGATGAATGATTTGCTCTGCTGTGCTGCCGCTGACGACGCTTCCCTGAGACTACTGCTAGGACCGCTCGGCCTTTCTCCTGGCCTACGCAAGCGGCCAAAGGGGCAAGGAGCGGGAGTCCGTTCTATTGTGGATCTCTCCGTGGACTCGCTTTCGGCAAATCCTCGTTTCGTCACCCTGACAGCACCAGGGACTGCTCGTGGGGGTGCATTGATTTGTTCATTTATTAGGAGCGCGCAGGACTCACAGTTGCATCTACTAGTGCCAGTATGAATTAATCCCTCTGCACATGGAATGTCTTCTACTCTTGGACTGGACCAGTCAAACCGGCCCACACAAGTGTAACCACGCAATGTAGCCCTAGTTTTTTTTCGATCAAACGAGTAATGCCAGAATCTTTCTTTCTGCATGATCACTCGCAGAATCAGGCATCTGGTTCCCGGCACGAGCTTGCAGGAGAACAGGGAGCAGCGCCGGTATAAACCTGGCCATGGTTATTTTTTTTTTGAGAAATCTCGCTTGCTTTATTTATTCAGAAGCAATTGTCATAGGTACAAGATTGAGGTCATGGGGAGTGCCCAACCAAACATGTCTACCTATATGTAGGTTACAAGCAAACTTGGCGAGATTGTGAGCTTCAAAATTGAAGTTCCTACGCTCAAAAACAAAAGAGCAAGAAATAAAACTATTACATTGCCATGTTTTAAACTGTCGGCGGGTGGAAAAGATGTGTTAATTAAATCTGTAGCCCAAGCTATCCCGGTGTTCTCGATGTCATGGTTTAAACTCCCAAGAGGCTTATGTGACCATATCAAATCCATCATCAGGAAGTTTTGGTGGGGCTGCAAGCAAGAAGAATGCAAGCCGACTTGGGTTTCGTGGGATGTGATGACACGCCCGAAACACCTAGGCGGGTTAGGCTTCCGGGATCTTGAGATTTTCAATCTAGCTTTATTGGCTCGCCAAGCTTGGAGACTCTTACAAGAACCAATGAGCTTGAGTGCGAGAATTTTGAAGGTTGCATACTACCCTAGCACTACGGTCCTAGACGCGGAGTTGGGGTCAAAACCATCTCAGATTTGGCGAGCTATACTTGAAGGACGGGAGTTGTTGAAACAGGGGCTCATTCGACGAATTGGCAATGGTCAAACTACGGAGATATGGAGCGACAACTGGATACCGAAGGAGATGACGCCCAGGCCCATCACGTCACTGGTTGCTCATCCTCCTAGGTACGTTTCGGAGTTGCTATCCCCGGCGATAGCCTCCTGGAACGAGATTATAGTCCGGTCAGTGTTCTTGCCCATAGATGTTGATGCTATCTTGAAAATCCCAGTTTGTACCCGCAATGTTGAGGACTTTTGGGCATGGTACCCGGACAAGAAAGGCAAGTTCAGTGTTAGTTCGGCATATAAGTTTTTTCTTAAGACAAAAATGCAGAGGGAGGACTGGCTGAACGAAAGCAGCGGATCATCTCACAACGAGAAAGATGAAAAAGCTTGGACATCCTTGTGGAGACTTAAGATCCCGTCGAAGGTCAGGATCTTTCTTTGGAGGCTAGCTCATCACTCACTCCCCACAACTGATGTCTTGAAGAGGAGAAATATGTCAGACAAAGATGTGTGCCCGCTTTGTGGATGTGAGGACTCATGGAGACATGCGTTGGTAGCATGCACAACGTCCCGGAGCGTGTGGGCGCTGTCGGACAAAAATTTGGTGTCTCTAATGGCGGAGAACGAGGAATCCAACGCAAGAATTTGGTTATTTAATCTTAGTGAGAAATTGGACCATGCTAGTTTCACAAGGATGGTCATTACGCTTTGGTCAATATGGTATGCTAGGAGGAAGGCTGTTTATGAATCCATATTTCAGAGTCCCCAACATACGGCGTCCTTTATCAATACTTACATTGACGAGTTGGGACACAATGTTGCTGTTCGAGTGCATGAATGTAATGTTGCTGCACCACCACAACCGAAAAGGTGGCTTCCTCCACCAAGTGCCATTGCACAGATTTATGTTGATGGGGCTGTGGTACAATCATGGAGAGGAGGTGTACTTGCTGCCCTATGCCGCGGCCATGAGGGGCACTATTTGGGCTCTTCGGCGATGGTTTATCATGGGATCACAGACCCCTTAACCCTGGAGACATATGCATGCCGTGAGGCTCTTACTTTGGCGGATGACTTGGGATAACAGAAAGTATGCGTCGCATCGGATTGCCAAGAGGCGGTTAATGATATCAATAGGGGAACATGAGGCCCCAATGCTGCGTTGGTACCTGGCCATGGTTAATTTATCGCTGCACTAGGCCACGGGCCTCGTGCTCTCCCATGAACACGCGTGTTTGGAAAATCATGGGCACGGCACTGCACATGCCATGAAGGGCCCATGCCCGGCACACGTTGTGAGGCCAGGCCCGCCCACCGGCACGCACATCTGTTTTTATTCTTTATAAGGGATTTCTATTTTTGTACTTCTCGTTTCTTAGGTCTACTGTTTTTTTGCGGGGTCTTCTATTCAGTTTGCCCCGTCCATCTTACTGTATTCACTTTCGACCTCCTCCCCACGCGAGCGCCTCACAAGAGGCCAAACGGTCCCTAGCCGTTGGGTCAAAGCCTTTAACCGTCGCGTCATTAGTGCTAACGCGTGGGACCGACATATAAGGCCGCATGCATTCGCAGTGCCCACGATGACGCGTGGGACTATCATGTAAGGTTGCATGCATTCACATCGCCGGTGCTGATGTATGAGACCGCCATGTAAGGTCGCATGCATTCGCATCGCTGGTGCTGACGCGTGGGGCCGCCATGTAAGGCCGCATCCAATCGCGGCGCCGGTGCATACAGTCGTGTGGGACCCACATTTGGTCACAGGCATTATTGATTTCACGTTGCCGGTTGATCCTGCAAAATGCGCGGCTTATGTGTGGGACCCACGGGCATGCAAAACTAAATCAACGTCACATGTTGTTTCCACAGAGGCCACTCTCGCGTTTTCACACAGGGGGAGTCGCGCCGCCACGCCCATTGATGGTGGCTTAGCGCCGCAAACCCACCCCTTCACGTGCCATATATGCAGCCCCCATCCCATTTAGCCTTCGTTCCCTTCCGCATCCATGGCGTGGCCGCGCAGTATCACTCTCCGTGAAGCCAAGCTTCTCGCCATCTGCGACGTGCCGGCGCCGCCGGACATGCCTCTACCAGCGGGATGGGTTCTGGGTGTGGGGGGACTTCTGGTGGCACATGTCCCCCCGCTGTCGGTACGGTCCCCTTTGCGCGCGTCGTCCATAGGTTTCATGCAGGTCTGATGCCAGAGGAGAGGGCGCATCCAGGTTTCGATCCTAACAGCCCAACATGGTCGTTGATCCTCGAGTAGGAGCGCGCCGCTCGGATCCAGTGCTTCGACGGCCCCAACCCGATGCTGCACTTCAACATCGTCGGGCAACGTGCCTTCTTGGTTTGCCTTAGCTTCGATGATGTGATTACCGCGCGTCGCTCGCAGGTTAAACCAGAAGATTTAGTGTATGATTTGTCGTTTTATTTAAATAAAGCATGTATGAATTCGTATGCTAAGACTGGATTGTATTTCAAGTTGTTTGGATGCACTTTGAATGACTCATGATTTGTATGAATCACATTTGAGACCCGATGCCGCACGAAAATGAAAAAGTGATTTGTATGATTTTACATGCAATTTTGATAACACACGTAAAGAAATTATAGAAAATGAAAAGGAGGCTCAACATTTGAAATGCATTCACATGGAGGCCTCATATATCCAATTTCTTGTTGAAGAAACTATAAACCGACAATACCAGAAAGAAAAGGTCAATTTAACATTTTTCGAGTGCCGTGCATGACTTTTTTTGTGAATCAAGTGCATAAATAAAATTGTAAATTGTGCCCTTACATTTTTCACCTAAAGTATACCACATGGGATGCCAACTAACAATTTTTCATGAATTTCAGAGTGACAATGTCATATTTCATTGTTTCATTGAATTTCTGGTGATTTACATCAAGTAATTCAAATCAGAACTGCAAGCGTGCTCTAATTTGGTCGAATAAATTCTAAAAAAATCATTTTCAGCTACCAAATTAGGAATGTAGGCAGTATACAGAAAGAAAACTCAATTACCCAACCATTATATATGATTAGTCATCCATGCAATTTTGACAACACATGAAAATAAATTATAGAAACTGAAAAAAGTCTCCAAAATTGAAATCCTTTTGCATGGAGGCCTCCTATGTGCAATGGCTTTTGGGAAAAAAATGATAAACTCATAATAGCACAAATAAAATTAATTTCCCATTTTTCCAGTGTCGTACATGATTTTTTAGTGAAGCAAGTGTCATAAATAAGATTGTAAAATTGTGCCCTTACAGTTTTCACAATGCCAACTACCAATTTTTCATGAATTTCAAAGTGGTATTTCCATATTTCATTCATTTATTGAGTTTTTGACAATTTATATCAAGTAATTCAAATTTGAACTGGAAGTGTGCTCTAGTTTGGTCCAATAAATTCTGAAAAATCATTTCACCTTCGACACTAGGAATGTAGGCAGTATCCACAAAGAAAACTCAACTACCCACCAATTATATATGATTACCCATCCATGCAATTTTGACAACACATCGAAAGAAATTAAAAAAACATGGAAAACGGCTCAAAAATTGAAATCCTTTTGCATGAACGCCTCTTACGTGCAATGGCTTGTGGGAAAAATAATAAACTAACAGTACCACAAACTTAAAAAACCTTTCACAAACTGACCTATCTCATATGAAGATCAATGACTTTCAACCAAGATGACCATGACCATGAGCATCTTCATGGCATAGTACATGATAACATCACCATTTTTTGAAATAACAAGGGTGTTAACATTGTGAGCAATAATTCCACAAAAAGATTGAAGATTTGGTTTTAAAAAAATTATTTTTCATTTTTCTAGTGTCATACATGACTTTTTGTGTAAAGAAGGTGCATAAATAGGATTGTAAATTGTGCCCTTCCAATTTTGACCTAACGTATACCACATGGGATGCCACCTGCCAATTTTTCATGAATTTCAGAGTGATATTGTCATATTTCACTGATTTATTTAATTTCTCGTGATTTACATCAAGTAATTCAAATTTGAACTCCATGTGTGCACTAGTTTGGTCGAATAAATTATGAAAAATCATTTTCACCTTCCACATTAGGAATGTAGGCAGTATCCACAAATAAAAGTAAATTACCCAAGTGAAAGATTGTGGATGTCGCCTAGAGGAGGGGGGTGAATAGGTGCTTCAAAATAGTTACGGTTAAGGCTTGAACAAACGCGGAATAAAACTAGTGTTTAATTTGTCAAGCACAAAACCTAAAACAACTAGGCTCACCTATGTGCACCAACAACTTATATTAAGCAAGATAAACTACTAAGTGATAGCAAGATATATAACATGAAATTGACTATCACGAAGTGAAGTGCATATGTAAAGGGCTCAGGTAAGAGATAACCGAGGCACGTGAAGACGACGATGTATCCTGAAGTTCACACCCGTGCGGATCCTAATCTCCGTTTGGAGCAGTGTGGAGTGCTACTTGTAAGATGCGTTGCAATTTTCCCGAAGAGGAGAGGATGACGCAGTACAGTAGAGATAAGTATTTCACTCAGTTATGAAACCAAGGTTATCAATCCAGTAGGAGAACCAAGCAATACAATGTAAATAGCACCTACACACAAACAATAAATACTTGCAACACAACGCACAGAGGGGTTGTCAATCCCTCAACGGTGTTGAGAAAGATTAAATTGTATGGGTTTTGATAAGTAGATCTAACGAAAACACAAAATAAAATAAATAAAAGAAAATTGCAGCAAGGTATTTTTGGGTTTAAT
>NC_041385.1:644744429-644789135 GCF_002162155.2 Triticum dicoccoides | reverse complement strand
ATAGCATACGGTGGGTAAATAAATTACTGTTGGCCAATTGATAGAAAAGCAAAAATTATGACGATATCCAAGGCAATGATCATGTATATAGGCATCATGTCCAAGATCAGTAGACCAACTCCTACCTGCATCTATTAATATTACTCCACACATCGACCGCTATCCATCATGCATCTAGTGTATTAAGTTCATGAAAGAATGGAGTAATGCCTTAAGCAAGAGGACATGATGTAGACAAGATGAAATCACGTATGAATAAACCCCATCTTATTACCCTTAATAGCAATGATACATGCGTGTCATGTCTCTTTCTGTCACTGAGATTGAGCACTGAAAGATCGAATCCACCACAAAGCACCTCTTCTGATGGCAAGAAAAATAATCTAGTTGGCCAAACCAAACCAATAATTCAGAGAAGAAATACGAGGCTATAACAATCATGCACAAGTGAGTTCAGAGAAAACACAAATAATATTCATGGATAGATCTGATCATAAACTCACAATTCATCGGATCCCAACAAACACACCACAAAAAGTTATTACATCAAATAGATCTCCAAGAACATCAAGGAGAACATTGTGTTGAAGATCAAATAGAGAGAAGAAGCCATGTAGCTACTAACTAAGGACCCGTAGGTCTGTGGTAATCTACTCACGCATCATAGGAGGGGCAGCAAGGACGATGAAGAACCCCTACGTGATCGTTTCCCCCTCCGGAAGAGTACCTGAAAAGGCCTCTAGATTGTATCTCAAGGTTCTGGAACTTGCGGTGGCGGAAAAAGTTGTTCGTGGACTACCATAAGGGTTTTGGGATTTTAGAGTATTTATAGAGGTGGAGGTAGGTCAAGATGGTTCCTGTAGGCCCCACTACCCACCAGGCATGCTAGAGGCCCCTCGCACATCCTGGTGCCTAGTGAGCCCCACTTTCATCTTCTCGTGGCCTCCAGAAGCTTCCAGTGTCTCTTATCACCAGAAAAAAAATCTCCAAAAAGTTTCATGGCATTTGGACTTCGTTTGGTGCTGATATTCTGCCAAGTAAAAAAACAAGCAAAAAATAACAACTCGCACTGGACACTAAGTTCATAGGTTAGTCCCAAAAATGATATAAAGTTGCTTGTAAATGTATATAAAACATCCAAGATTCATAATATAATAGCATGGAACAATCAAAAAATATTAGATACGTTGGAGACATATCAAGCATCCCCAAACTTAATTACTGCTCGTCGTCGAGTAGGTAAATGATAAAAACAAAATTTTTGATGTGGAAAGCTACCTAACATATTCATCATATATTCTTTTCTTTGTAGCATGGACATTTGGACATGAATGATTCAAAGCAATAGTCCATAATTTGACATGGAAACATCAATACTCAAGTATATCAACAAGCAACTATGTCTTTCAAAATATCAACGCTAAAGAAAGTTTTTCCATTGCCCATTATGCTCAATCATTGATCCATTCATGAAACACACTCAAATATTAACTACATCCAATGGACAAGTATGACAATAGTGTTCCCTAGTTGGTGTTTTATAAGAGAAGATGGACACTCAACATAAAAAATAAAAATTTCATAAAAGTAAATAGATAGTCCCTTCACAGAGTCAAGCAGAGTTTGTAGAGGTGCGAGGGCTCATAGCTTAAACTGAGAGATAAAATTATTTTGAGAGGCATGCTTTTCCTGTCAAAGAAAATGACCGAGAATTCCCAATATCTTCCATGCAAGATAAATCATAGGCGGTCCCCAAACAAAAAGTAAAGTTTATTTCATTTCCACCATTCTTTCACAATCCATGGCTAGTCGTATCCATGGGTGCCTTCCATACCAACACTTTCCAAGGAATTTATAATCATAGTATTTTTTTCCATTTCGAGACTGGGCATCCCTATTAGCTGCCACACTCTCGTGCAATGACAAGTGAATAAACACTCATCTTGAGAGTAAAATACCTAGCATGGAAAATATTGGCCACCCCTGCCGCTTCATGAGCGGTATAGGCACACAAAAAGGAAATTCATTTTGAAAATTAGAGTTGGCACATACAAATTTACTTGGAACAACATGGAAATACCGCATATAGATAGATATGGTCACTGGTACGCGTCGGTGCTATACAAACGGTTTTAAACCCCTTTCCACGATGGCATTTGGAACCGTCGCCAAGTGAGTGTGGCAATAGGGGGGTCCTTCCCACACGACCCAAAAACCTTCGAGGATAGGGAGCCAAGATGCATATACAATACTCCTACTCGTTTGTGCTCGCATTGCCATAGAAGTCAGTATTTTATGGTGCTACATTCATGCTGCGCGGCCCATCGCAAAAGGTTAACTGTTATAGAACGTGTATGATAAGCATACAATCCCACACATTCGCTTTTCCCAAACCGTATGTGATAACTAGTTAAGAAGATTAGCTAATCATCGTACAAGTGTAGGATAGGATTACGAAATGTCGGACCATCGTAGCATCATCGTACACGACAACTATCACACACGCTATTCTATGGTGCAACGTTTGTGATGCATAATTCATCAGAAACTGAAAGTGCAACTAATCCCTGGGTGGTTTTGGTAACTCTTAACAACATATAGCTCATTGAACTAATACTCTTTCAAGATGATCATTTCAGAAAGTTCAATGATGGCATGGCATGGACTAGAGATGCGGACCCCTCAAAAGGTTAAGGACACATATTGGCAAAAGCTCAAGACTCTACATTTTCATTTTAGTGATCCAAGATCACATTGAGTCCATAGGAAAAGCCAATACTATAAAAGGGGATGAGGTGTTGCTTAATGGCTTACTTGCTCAAATGCTTAGTGATATGCTCCAAAAACCCTCAACCACTTTCTCATATCCACATATGTCCTAAACCTAAAGACAAACTCGGCCCCACCAATTTGATCTATTTGGTGCCACCGAGTTCTTTTGGCATAGCCACTGCCATAAACCCTAATCAGTTCGGTCTCACCGATAGGGCTCTCGGTCTCACCGAGATGGGATTGCAAACTCTCTGTTTCCCTTCATAACGATTCGATCTAACCGAAATGAGCGATCGGTCCCACCGAGTTTGCAGTGCAAACTCTCTGTTTCCTTTTCGTAACGTTTCGGTCTCACCGAAATGAGCGATCGGTCCCACCGAGTTTGCTTGACCAACTCTGTGTTTGCCTATTATTGAAATCGGTGCCACCGAGTTCATGTGATCGGTGTCACCGAGATCAAGTTATGCCCTAACCCTAGCACATCGGTCCCACCAAGTTGATGTTGTCGGTCCCACTGAAAACTCTAACGTTCAAATTTTGAATTGAATTGGTCTGACCGAATTTCACTATTTGGTCTCACCGAGTTTGGGAATTTGTATGTAACGGTTAGATTTTGTGTGGAGGCTATATATACCCCTCCACCCATTCTCATTAATGGAGAGAGCCATCAGAACGTGCCTACACTTCCATTGCTCATTTTTTGAGAGAGAACCACCTACTCATGTGTTGAGACCAAGACATTCCAATCCAACCACAAGAATTATGATCTCTAGCCTTCCCCAAGTTGCTTTCCACTCAAATCATCTTTCCACCATAGCCAAGTCTGTGAGAGAGAGTTGAGTGTTGGGGAGACTATCATTTGAAGCACAAGAGCAAGGAGTTCATCATCAACACACCATCTATTACCTTTTGGAGAGTGGTGTCTCCTAGATTGGTTAGGTTTCACTTGGGAGCCTCTGTCAAGATTCTGGAGTTGAACCAAGGAGTTTGTAAGGGCAAGGAGATCGCCTACTTCATGAAGATCTACCCAAGTGAGGCAAGTCCTTCGTGGGTGATGGACATGGTGGGATAGACAAGGTTGCTTCTTCGTGGACCCTTTGTGGGTGGAGCCCTCCGTGGACTCGCGTAGCCATTACCCTTCGTGGGTTGAAGTCTCCATCAACGTGGATGTACGATAGCACCACCTATCGGAACCACGCCAAAAATCTCCGTGTCTACATTGCATTTGCTCCCTCCAAACTCCTCCCCTTTACCTTCATATGCAATGATTTACATTCCGGTGCTATACTCTTAGAATTGCATGTGTAGGTTGTGTGCTTGACTAGTGCTAAGTTGCTAAAATCGGCCAAGACTTAAAATTGGGAAAAGGCTAGATTTTTATTTGGTCAAGTAGTCTAATCACCCCCCCCCTCTAGACATACTTTCGATCCTACAAGTGGTATCAGAGCTTTGGTCTCCATTTGCCTTGATTTCCATAGTTTTGGTGATCATAGCCTTGGTTTCACAACCTAGGAGAGTATGGCATCTAGCAAGGGAAATTACCACCTTAGAGGTCCTTACTTTGATGGTACTAATTTTGCTAGTTGGAAGCATAAGATGAAAATGCATATTCTTGGACATAACCCCGCCGTTTGGGCCATTGTGTGTATTGGCTTGCAAGGTGAATTCTAGAGAACCAAATCATGGAGCTACCACAGAAGAATTGAAGATGTTGCAATACAATGCTCAAGCTTGCGATATCCTCTTCAACGGATTGTGCCCCGAAGAATTCAACAAAATCAGCCGTATTGAGAATGCAAAGGAAATTTGGGATACTTTGATTGATATGCACGAAGGTACTGACTCCATCAAGGAATCCAAGTTGGATGTGCTTCAAAGTCATCTTGACAAGTTCAAAATCAAGGATGGTGAAGGTGTCGCTGAAATGTACTCTAGGCTTGCTCTCATCACAAATGAGATTGCCGGCTTAGGAAGTGAAGAGATGACTGAAAAATTCATCATCAAGAAGATCCTAAGAGCCTTGGATGGAAAATATGATACCATGTGCACTTTGATCCAAATGATGCCAAATTATCTCAAGCCAACTGAAGTCACTGGAAGAATTATTGCTCATGAGATGTCACTCAAGGATAAATAAGAGCGTCACAACAAGTCTAGGGGTGCTTACAAAGCCTCTGTGATGATCCTACATCATTAAGTGAGAAACAAGCCTTCAATGAAGAATTGAGCTTAATGGTGAAGAACTTCAACAAGTTCTACAAGAGTAGAAGCAAGGAAAGGAGTTCCAAGTCAAGGTCCTACAATGACAAAAGATCTTCTAGTGATGAGAGAAATTGCTACAATTGTGGAAGACCCAAACACTACCCCAATGAGTGTAAGGATCCCTACAAAAGAATAAAAGACTCACCTAAAAGGAGAAGCAACAAGGAAGAATCACCTCCAAGAGAGAGAAGGAGTAGAGATGATCGCTATGAACGAAGAACCTCTCACAGAAGCAAGGATTCGGAAAGGAAGGACAAGTCATCAAGGAGCTACATAAAATAAAGACATCAAGCTCATGTTGGTGAATGGGTACCCGGTTCCGACTCCGACCACCACTCTGAGAGAAGTTATCACTCTGACTCCAAATATACTCAAGATGAAGGTGTTGCCGGTCCAACACTTGTGTCAACCAACTCCTATGACATATTTGAGTCACCAAATGAAGGAATTGGAAGATGCTTCATGGCTAAAGTCCCCAAGGTATCACACCCCGAGTATGTTGATTTCAATAGTGATGAAGATGATTTGCTAGGTGATGATGATTTACTTGTTGACAACTCTAGTGATGAATACTATGATGAACTTGCTATTAATCATGCTAATCAAGATGAAACAAATGACAATGATAAGAAGGAGATTGAGTGTCTAACTAAAGAACTAAACACTCTTAAGTTAGCTCATGAAACTACCTTAGAAGATCATCGAGAGCTTTTAAAAACTCATGAGAAGCTACACTTTGAAAAGCTCAATCTTGAGCAAGAACATGGGTTCTTAAAAGCCATCAATGATGATCTTCGGAAGAAAAGTTCTTCTTACATTGCCAAGCATTTACTCTTGTCTACTTACATGCCATAAGTAAAATCTAGCAACAAGAGTAAGAAAGATTCTTTTCTAGTAGCAACAATGATCATGCTAAATCCAATATTGTTGCTTCTAGTAGTTCTCTTGATTCTACTAATGACTCTCCTTATCCAAGTTACACCGCTATGAACGCCGTGACAAGACATGACGATTATAGGCCGGCTTGCCCCCATTTATTACAGCGGCCATTTAACCCTTGTGTCTCTTCAACCTTTCGATCACGCCCCACCATTGCAAGAAGCACACCCACCACGCCAAATTCTTAGAGGGTATCCTGCGCAGCTCCAATGGCGTTCCGAGCGGGTACCGATGACGAGCAACAATTCACCATCCATGCCATGGTGGACACCCACTAAAGGTTCACGGAGCTCTCGGTGGTGTACACCAACAACCCGGTATGGGTGGAGCACTCCATCCACATCATGGAGCTATTGCTTGCCGAGAAGAAGTACAAGGTGGCCGGGTTCGACTTCGAGTACACCCGCCCTCGTGCCGGGTCTCGTCCCGACGTTGCTGTTGCCTAGATGTGCGTGCGCAACCACGTCCTCGTCTACCATTACTGCCTGGCCACAAGGCCTTTTGAGCATTTCGCCAGGTTTGTCAATAGCCCCCACTGCATGTTCGCTATGGTGGACATCACCATTGATGTGAAGGCGCTCAAGAATTCGGGAATCACCTGCCAGAATCTTGTCGCATCCAAGGCCAATACAAGATCTGGGCCAGCAAGGAGCATGAGAAGGACTCACTGGTTCACCTCGCTGAGGCCATCATCGACCCCTACTACAGAGACATGAAGGATTCCTGCAACAAGGACAAGCGTGCCTGGCACTCGGCCTGGATGGAGAAACTCGACAAAGTTCACGTCGTGTATGCGGCCAAGGAGGCGTACACGAGCTACGACATGTACAGGCGGATCGTTGACATGAGGAAGTGCCTCCTTCCCCAAAATGGCCAGGGATCCAGCCAGAAGTAGAGCAATGGCAATCATCGTTGCAACAAGAAGTAGATGATTAGATCCTTGTTTCTCTAGTTTAGTATGCATGTAATTGCTTACTTTTGTGTGTGAAAATGTTATGTGTGTAGTCACTTGTGTAATTGTATGCTTAATTTGGTTATGCAATGCTGTGTTTTAAGTATATATTTTGATGCTCTGTAGACAGAGCAAATCACATCGCACACGGACTAAACAATGGAACCCATCGGTGATGATTTCATCAATCACTAGCAATTGTATACCAGCAATCATTTGCTCACAACACACAGGGCTTGTTAACAAGAATCGTCTGTGTTGTTATAGGTCTTCCCACACATTTCCGATTACAGACCTGTTTGCCACATATCACACACATCTTGTTAAGTCGAACCGTTTCTGTTCTCTTGGCTCAATGCAAACAGTTCATCCAAGTGAACTGTATGCCATATATCACACACACCTTCATTTGCCTGCCTGTTTTTGTTATTCCGCCTCATCACAAACAGTTCATCCGAGTGAACTGTATGCTAAACATCCCACACGCCATCATCTGGCAGCCCATTTGTTTTGTTCCTCCTCATCGCACACAGTTAATTGAACTGAACCGTATGGCCTGCATCACACATGCAACCAAAATCTCAACCGTGTTTGATGCATCCATCATCGCAAACATTTTGCAACTTTTTTGACATTTTTTACACCATTGTTTGCGATTATTGCATCGCACACAGTTTCGTCGAAGGGTCTCTGATCGTAGTGTCGCGTTAGCAGCATCCTGTAGTAGTGGGTGGACTCATTTGGCACACCTTGGGTTTAAGGAGTTGGATGTACAAGCAGTATTCCCACTTAGTACAAATGAAGGCTAGCAAATAGATTGAGAAGCAACCAACCAAAAAATAAAAATGGTCATAAACGAGCATTAAACATAATTAACGTTGAATAATGCACCACAAGTAGGATATAATTTCATTGCATAACTATTGACTTTATGTGCATGCATAGGGAATCACAAACCTTAACACCAATATTCTTACAAAGCATAATTACTCACCAACATGACTCACATATCACTATCTCCATGTCGCAAAACTATTGCAAGGAGTCAAGTTCATAATATCCAATGATCTTCATGAAAGTTTTTACTATATCCCCCTTGGATATCTATTACTTTGGGACCAAATTCATATCTCGTGCAAATTACCGTACTATTCTTAACTCTCAAAAAGATCTAAGTGAAGCACAAGATCATTAATATTTCTTCAAAATTTTCATCTCTCAAAATAATATAAGTGAAGCATGAGAGCATATTTATTCAAAATAATATATGTGAAGCATGAGAGTTTATTTCTTCAAAATATAACCACTGTCGTGCTTAAAAAGATATAAGTGAAGTACAAGAGCAACTGCCTAGCTTAAAAGATTTAAGTGAAGCACATAGATTATTGTAGCAAATCATGATATGCGTGTGGCTCTCTCAAACAAGTGTGGACAGCAAGGATGATTGTGAAAAAAACTAAATAATAAAACAAGTAATGACTCATATAATACAAGATGCTCCAAGCAAAACTCATGATATGTGAGAAATAAAAATATAGCTCCAAGTAAAATTACCGATGGTTGTTAGAAGAAAGAGGGGATCCTTTCTGGGCCATCCCCAAGCTTAGTTGCTTGGGAGTCCTTGAATATTACCTTAGGGTACCTTGGTCATACCCAAGCTTAGGCTCTTGCCACTTCTTATTCCTTCATCCATTGTGATCTCACCCAAAACTTGAAAACTTCAATCACACAAAACTTAACAAAACCTTCGCAAGATCCGTTATTATAATAAAGCGAATCACAACTTTAAGTACTATTGCAAACCCATTCATATTTTCTTATTGCATTATACCTATTGTATTCTAACTTTACCATGGCTTATACCTCGCGATACAATCCATAGATTCATCCATTAAGCACACAATGCAACGAAAATGGAATATGTCAAAAACGGAACAAATGTAGTGATCTGAACTATTGCCATAGTTTTGTAACTCCAAAAATTATGAACAATTAGGACAATGTGGGAATTTGTATCTCAATCATGTGTAAAAAATTCAGATTCTTATCACGCTCTAGAAAATTTTAACAATTCTGTTACTGGACGTAAAAGTTTCTGTTAATGCACAGAATCAAATCAACCATCACCCAAGTCATCCCAAATGCTTTACTTGGCACAAACACTAAAACACAATCATAACAGTGGAATAATTTCGTACACACAAGAAAACAGAAAAATAAACTATTGGGTTGTCTCCCAACAAGCTCTCTCTCTCTTTATAGCCATTAATATAGGCTTCGTTTTTCAATGATGCTCACATGAAAAATAATAATTGTAACACAAAGAGAGCATCATGTAGCATGTTAAAAACACATTTAATGCTAACATACTTCCTATGCATAGGCATTTTATAAGCAAACAAATTATCAAGGTAAACAAAAACTAGCATATGCAAGGAAGAAGAAAGACACAATAGTTCTCAACATAACAAAAGGTAATTTAGTAACATGAAAATTTCTACAACCATATTTTCCTCTCTCATAGTAATTACATGGAGGATCATAATAAAATTCAACAATATATCTATAATATAAAAGTTTCTCTTCATGATACACATGCATAAAAGTTTTATAATCTTCCAAGATAGTGGGATTAACATCAACTAAACTCATGACCTCTTCAAACCCACTTTTACCAAAAAATTCATAATATTGAACACTGTCCAAATATGTGGAATTATTTTTAGCTAAAGTTGACACTCTTCCAAACCCACTTTCAATATTATCACAAACATATTCATCATGAGGCTTAAATGAAATTTCAAGATCAGAAGAAGCATTATCACCCCAAAACATGATCATTGCAATATGTAGTGGACATAGCAAAATTAGCATCCCCAAGCTTGGGGTTTTGCATATTATTAGCATAGAATTTATAATAACATCATTGTAATCATGCTTTTAATTCAAGGAGCTATCGTGAATCACATTATAAATTTCTTCTTTTAGCACTTCATCACAATTTTCAGATTCACGAATTTCAAGCAAAACTTCATAAAGATAATCTAATGCACTCAACTCACTAGAAATTGGTTCATCATAATTGGGTCTTTTAAAAATATTAGCAAGTGGATGAGGATCCATAAGCTTTTTGTTTCTAATCTCCAATAAACATACAATTATGCCAAACAAACAAGCAAAGCAACAAAGTAAAACATTTGTGTTTTTTTATAAAACATTTTAGAAGTCGGGGAGATGAAAACGAGAGGCAAATGGCAAATAATGTAAATGGAAGGAGATGAAAGTTTATGCGTAGGTACTTGATAGATGTTGATGATGTCTCCCAGGTAACGACGCTAGAAATTCTTCCTGCTACTTGTGAGCTGCGGTAGGATTTCCCCGAAGAGGAGAGGATGATGCAGTACAATAGAGATAAATATTTCCCTCAGTTATGAAACCAAGGTTATCAATCTAGTAGGTGAACTAAGCAACAGTATGTAAACAACACCTGCACACAAACAACAAATACTTGCAACCCGATGCGTAGAGGGGTTGTCAATCCCTTAATGGTATTGAGAAAGAGTAAATTGTATGGGTTTTGATAAATAGATCTAACAAAAACACAAAATAAAATTGCAGCAAGGTATTTTTTGGTTTTAATATATGATAGAAAATAGACCCGGGGCCATAGTTTTCACTAGCGGCTTCTCTCAAGAAAATAGCATACGGTGGGTAAACAAATTACTGTTGAGCAATTGACAGAAAAGCAAATTATTATGGCGATATCCAAGGCAATTATCATGTATATAGGCCTCACGTACAAGATTAGTAGACAAACTCCTGCCTGCATCTACTGCTATTACTCCACACATCGACCGCTATCTAGCATGCATCTAGTGTATTAAGTTCATGAAAGAATGGAGTAATGCCTTAAGCAAGATGATACGGTGTAGACAAGATAAACTCACGTATGAAATAACAACATCTTGTTACCCTTAATAGCAACGATGCATGCATGTCATGTCTCATTCTGTCATTGAGATTGAGCACCGCAAGATCGAACCCATCACAAAGCACCTCTTCCCATGGCAAGAAAAATCAATCTAGTTGGCCAAACCAAAATCAATAATTCGGAGAAGAAATACGAGGCTATAAGCCTATAACAATCATGCATAAAAGATTTTATAGAAAACTCAAATAATATTCATGGATAGATCTAATCATAAACTCACAATTCATCGGATCCCAATGAACACACCACAAAAAGTCATTACATCGAATAGATCTCCAAGAACATCGAGGAGAACATTGTATTGAAGATCAAAAAGAGAGAAGAAGCCATCTATCTACTAACTACAGACCCGTAGGTCTGTGGTAAACTACTTACACATCATTGGAGGATAGCAAGGATGATAAAGAACACATCTGTCATCGTTTCCCCCTCTGACAAAGTGCCGTAAAAGGCCTCTAGATTGGATCTCGTGGGTTTGGAACTTGCGGCGGCAGAAAAAGTATTTCGTGGACTCCCTTGAGGTTTTTTAGATTTTAGAGTATTTATAGAGGCGGGGGTAGGTCAATAAGGTGCCTGTGGGCCCCACTACCCACCAGGGCACGCCAGAGGCCCCTAACGTGCTCCGGTGCCTAGTGGACCCTACTTACAGTTTCTTGTGGCCTCTAGAAGCTTCTAGGGTCTCTTATCACCAGAAAAAAATCTCCAAAAAGTTTCGTGGCATTGGACTCCGTTTGGTACTGATATTCTGCAAAGTAAAAAAACAAGCAAAAAACAGCAAGTCGCACTGGACACTAAGTTAATAGGTTAGTCCCAGAAAATGATATAAAATTGCTTGTAAATGTATATAAAACATCCAAGATTGATAAAATATAATAGCATGGAACAATAAAAAATTATAGATATGTTGGAGACGTATAATGGAAGCAAAATACTCTCCAAGAAGCCACTAGGGCCACCATAATCTCCTCACACCCTCACACAATGCAAGATGTCATGATTCCACTAAAGGACCCTTGAGGGTGCTCACCGAATCCATACAAATGGCAACCCTTGGGGGCAGTCATCACAATCCGTACTAATTGCTCGGGGCAATATCCACAACTTAATTGGAGACCCCGACGCTTTCCCGGGGCGTTACACAACAATGATTGAGCTCCATATAACTATGATAACCCACAAGTATAGGGGATCACAACAGTTTTTGAGGGTAGAGTATTCAATCCAAATTTATTGATTAGACACAAGGGGAGCCAAAGAATATTCTCAAGTATTAGCAGTTGAGTTGTCAATTCAACCACACCTGGATAACTTAGTATCTGCAGCAAAGTATTCAGTAGCAAACTGGTATGGAAGTAACGGTAACGGTAGCAAAAGTAACAGTAGTAGTTTTGTAGTAATTGTAACAGTAGCAACAGTAAAGTAAATAAGCAAAGCACAATATCTGAAAAGCTCGTAGGCATTGGATCAGTGATGGATAATTATGTCGGATGTGATTCCTCATGTAATAGTTATAACATAGGGTGACACATTGATGCGATTCCAGTTCATCAATGTAATGTAGGCATGTATTCCGAATATAGTCATACGTGCTTATGGAAAAGAACTTGCTTGACATCTTTTGTCCTACCCTCCCGTGGCAGCGGGGTCCTAATGGAAACTAAGGGATATTAAGGCCTCCTTTTAATAGAGTACTGGACCAAAGCATTAGCACTTAGTGAATACATGAACTCCTCAAACTACAGTCATCACCGAGAAGTATCCCGATTATTGTCACTTCGGGGTTGTCGGATCATAACACATACTAGGTGACTATAGACTTGCAAGATAGGATTAAGAACTCACATATATTCATGAAAACATAATAGGTTCAGATCTGAAATCATGGCACTCGGGCCCTAGTGACAAGCATTAAGCATAGCAAAGTCATAGCAACATCAATCTCAGAACATAGTGGATACTAGGGATCAAACCCTAACAAAACTAACTTGATTACATGATAAATCTCATCCAACCCATCACTGTCCAGCAAGCCTACGATGGAATTACTCATGCACGGCGGTGAGCATCATGAAATTGGTGATAGAGAATGGTTGATGATGACGACGGCGACAAAACCCCCTCTCCGGAGCCCCGAACGGAATCCAGATTAGCCCTCCCGAGAGAGATTAGGGCTTGGCGGCGGCTCCGTATCGTAAAACGCGATGAAACTTTCTCTCTGATTTTTTCTTCCATGAAAGCAAATATATGGAGTTGGAGTTGGGTCAGTGGACGTCCAGGGGGCCCACGAGGCAGGGGGGCACGCCCTAGGGGAGGGGGCGCGCCCCCACCCTCGTGGACAGGGTGTGGGCCCCCTGACGCTAATTCTTTCGTCAGTATTTTTTATTAATTCTGAAAAGTTGCTCCATGGATTTTCAAGTCATTCCGAGAACTTCTATTTCTGCACAAAAATAACACCATGGGAGTTCTGCTGAAAACATCGTCATTCCGGGTTAGTTTCATTCAAATCATGCAAGTTAGAGTCCAAAACAAGGGCAAAAGTGGTTGGAAAAGTAGATACGACGAAGACGTATCAACTCCCCCAAGCTTAAACCTTTGTTTGTCCTCAAGCAATTCAGTTGATAAACTGAAAGTGATAAAGAAAAACTTTTACAAACTTTGTTTGCTCTTGTTGTTGTAAATATGTAAAGCCAGCATTCAAGTTTTCAGCAAAGATTATAACTAACCATATTCATAATAACACTTAGGTCTCATGTTTACTCATATCAATGGCATAATCAACTAGCGAGCAATAATAATAAAACTCGCATGACAACACTTTCTCAAAACAATCATAATATGATATAACAAGATGGTATCTCGCTAGCCCTTTCTGAGACCGCAAAACATAAATGCGGAGCACCTTTAAAAATCAATGACTGACTAAACATTGTAATTCATGGTAAAAGAGATCCAGTCAAGTCATACCCAATATAAACTAATAGTAATGCATGCAAATGATAGTGGTGCTCTTCAGCGGGTGCTTTTTAATAAGAGGGTGATGACTCAACATAAAAGTAAATAGATAGGCCCTTCGCAGAGGGAAGCAGGGATTTGTAGAGGTGCCAGAGCTCGATTTTGATATAGAGATAAATAATATTTTGAGCGGTATACTTTCACAGTCAACATAACAACTATGAGATCTCGATATCTTCCATGCTACACACATTATAGGCGGTTCCCAAACAGAATGGTAAAGTTTATACTCCCCCACCACCAACAAGCATCAATACATGGCTTGCCCGAAACAACGGGTGCCTCCAACTAACAACAATCCTGGGGGAGTTTTGTTTAATTATTTTGATTTGATTTGAGCATGGACTGGGCATCCCGGTGACTAGCCATTTTCTCGTGAATGAGGAGCGGAGTCCACTCCTCTTGACAATAAACCACCTACCATGGAAGATACAGACAACCCTAGTGGATACATGAGCTGCTCGAGCATACAAAAGAGAATTTCATTTGAAGGTTTAGAGTTTGGCACATACAAATTTACTTGGAACGGCAGGTAGATACCGCATATAGGAAGGTATGGTGGACTCATATGGAATAACTTTGGGGTTTATGGAGTTTGGATGCACAAGCAATATTCCCACTTAGTACAGGTGAAGGATAGCAAGAGACTGAGAAGTGACCAATTGAGAGAGCGACAACAGTCATGAACATGCATTAAAATTAATAAACACAGAGTGCAAGCATGAGTAGGATATAATCCACCATGAACATAAATATCGTGAAGGCTATGTTGTTTTCATTTCAACTACATGCGTGAACATGTGCCAAGTTGAGTCACTCAATTCATTCAAAGGAGGATACCACCCTATCATACCACATCACAACCATTTTAATAGCATGTTGGCACGCAAGGTAAACCATTATAAGCTCCTAGCTAATTAAGCATGGCATAAGCAACTATAATCTCTAATTGTCATTGTAAACATGTTTATTGATAATAGGCTGAATCAGGAACGATGAACTAATCATATTTACAAAAACAAGATAGGTCCAGTTCATACCATCTTCTCTCATCTCAATCAGTCCATCATATATCGTCATTATTGCCTTTCACTTGCACGACCGAACGATGTGTATAATAATAATAGTGGACATGCATTGGACTAAGCTGGAATCTGCAAGCATTCAATTCAAGGGAGAAGACAAGGTAATATGGGCTCTTGGTTAAATCAACAATCATGCATATTGGAGCCACTAAACATTTTCACTAGGGTCTTCTCCTCTCGACCCCCAAAGGAAAGAAAAGGAATAAAACTATTTACATGGGAAAGCTCCCAACAAGCAAAAGAATAACGGGAAATCTTTTTGGGTTTTCATTTCATTACTACTACAAGCATGGAAATTATACTAACTATTTTTTTGGGGTTTTCTTAAGGTTTATCAAACACACAAGAAGAAAGCTAGAAAAAGAAATTAAACTAGCATGGATAGTACAATGAAAAAGTATGAGCACCGACAACTAGAATGAGTGTGTGAACATGAATGTAATGTCAGTGAGAAATACATACTCCCCCAAGCTTAGGCTTTTGGCCGAAGTTGGTCTATGGCCATGGGTCATGGCTACTCTCCCCGGTGTACTAAGGAGTGTCATTGTACTGCCACTGACTGGCGATCTCCTCTAGATCCCACTGATAAGATGATGGTCGATAAGGGTCAAGTGGTGGTTCCGGCTCAGGCTCTAGGGCTGATGTCTGGCCTCGGTGCGCGTAAACGGCCGCCGGTAAGACGAGGTAATGGCCTGTAGTTAAATCAAAGAAAGAAGGCGCAGGCAAGATAATAATCTCATTGTGTTTCTTATTAAATCTCAAATTATACAAAAGCATCTTATCATCATTATTAACAATAAACTCATGTGCTACCATACTCTTATAGTCTAGGAAGGTAGGAGGCAACAATTTTTCTTATTTCTAAAAATGCCTAATAGGTATTCTGAAATGTTTAACCAGACGTGCAGCATAGATACCTCCAAAGATGGGGCCTTTTGTATGGTTCAAGATTAAACCTTTAGCAATAATAGCACCCATACTAACAGAGTTATCACGGAATAAAGCATGGAACAAAATAATAATATCAGGAACACTAAGGTTTCCATAGTTTCGCGACCAATTAGGCATCGACTAGCAAATATTGCAAAGTAACATAAAACAGGAAAATGAATGCTAGTAATTCTCGCATCAGAAACCTTCCTCGATTCCCATACAGTAATAGTATCAATAAAACCATCCACATCTTTACGATGTGGTTCCTCTAAGGTGCCCTCGAAGGGTATTTTCCAAACCGCACAAAAATCACGTAATGACATCTCCCTAGCCACATCATATAAATGAAAAGCTACTGAAGGAGGTGAATTCTTAGGATAAAAGTAGAAATTTTGCACGAAAGTATTGGTGAGTAAGAGATACTGTTCAGCCTGGTTGTGGAGCAAGTCGGCGAGGCCCACATTATCAGCCAATGAATAAAGGTCATCATAAATCCCGACCGCTCTTAAGAAATTATCACAAGGCCATTCACACGGCCGTACTTCCGCTACACGAGGAAGATTGTACTTGGCCTTTTCTTTTTTCCTTAGCTTGTTTGTCCTTATAGCCTTGGCTAGAAGAGCCCCTCAAGAACAATCTCTTCATATTTTTCTAAAAATTTCTGAAATTTTTAGTAACTCAAAATAAAAGTGAATCAAACTCAACAAAACTGATAGCAACTACTCCCACAAGTGCCTAGAGCCTATATCATGCATTAGAATTACTTGGGACCTCATAAATTTGACATGCAAGCTTAAGAACAGGGTCACCTAGGCAGCAAAAAATTGCAATGAATAAAGCACTAGAACAAAAACTAATTGGACCATTGGAGGAGTCACATACCAAGGAACAATCCCCCCAAAGCAGTTTTGTGAATCGAGCTTTGAGCAAGGAGATCGAAAATGGCAGCAAAGTGAGCTAGAACTTGTGCTTGAGCTGGATGGTGATTTTTTGGGGAGGAGGATGAAGTGTGTGGGTGCAGGAATAAGTGGAGGGGGGCCACCGCGGGCCCACGAGGTAGGGGGCGCGCCCTGTAGGGGTGGGCGCGCCCTGGACCCTCGTGGCTAGGTGCCAGCTCCCCCTACTATGTTCTCAGTGCCAAATATTCTCAAATATTCCAGAAAAAAACATACTAAATTGGCAGGTCATTTGGAGAACTTTTATTTTCGGGTATTTTTTATTGCATGGATAATTCAGAAAATAGACAAAAAATACTATTTTTGCTTTATTTATTCTAAATACAGAAAGTAAAAAGAGGGTGCAGAAGGTTGTGCCTTCTAACTTCATCCATCTCATGATCATCAAAAGGAATCCACTAACAAGGTTGGTCAAGTCTTGTTAACAAACTTATTCCGAATAACATGGAACCGGAGAAATTTCGTTACCTCAACGGGGATATGAACATCCCCAATAGTAAGAATATCATATTTCTTCTTGACAGTAGGAAGAGGAAATTCAAAACCTCCAATAATAATAGTTGGAATTTTTCCAATAGAATTGATGCTATGAACTTGAGGTTGTTTCCTCGGAAAGTGTACCGTATGCTCATTACCCTTAACATGAAAAATGATATTGCCTTTGTTGCAATCAATAACAGCCCCTACAGTATTCAAAAAGGGTCTGCCAAGGATAATCGACATACTATCGTCCTCGGGAATATCAAGAATATCAAAGTCCGTTAAGATAGTGACATTTGCAACCACAATAGGCACATCCTCACAAATACCGACAGGTATAGCAGTTGATTTATCGGCCATTTGCAAAGATAGTTCAGTAGGTGTCAACTTATTCAATTCAAGTCTACGATATAAAGAAAGAGGCATAACACTAACACCGGCTCCAAGATCACATAAAGTAGTTTTAACATTGTTTCTTTTAATGGAGCATGGTATAGTTGGTACTCCTGGGTCTCCAAGTTTCTTAGGTATTCCACCTTTAAAAGTATAATTAGCAAGAATGGTGGAAATTTCAGCTTCCGGTATCTTTCTTTTATTTGTAATGATATCCTTCATGTATTTAGCATAAGGATTTACTTTAAGCATATCAGTTAAGCGCATACGTAAGAAGATAGGTCTAATCATTTTAACAAAGCGCTCAAAATCCTCATCATCCTTTTACTTGGATGGCTTAGGAGGAAAAGGCATGGGTTTCTGAACCCATGGTTCTCTTTCATTACCGTGCTTCCTAGCAACAAAGTCTCTCTTATCATAACGTTGATTCTTTGATTGTGGGTTATCAAGATCAAGAGCAGGTTCAATCTCTACATCATTATTATTGCTAGGTTGAGCATCAACATGAACATTATCATTAACATTATCACTAGGTTCATGTTCATCACATGATTGTATTTCAGCATCAGAAATAGAAATATCATTGGGATTCTTAGGTGTTTCTTCAACAGGTTCACTAGAAGCATGCAAAGTCCTATCATTTTTCTTTTTCTTCTTTTTAGAAGGACTAGGTGCATCTAAATTATTTCTCTGAGAATCTTGCTCAATTCTCTTAGGGTGGCCTTCAGGATACAAAGGTTCCCGAGTCATTCTACCCGTTCTAGTAGCCACTCTAACAGCAAAGTCATGTTTATTATTTAATTCATCAAGCAAATCACTTTGAGCTTTAAGTACTTGTTCTGCTTGAGTAGTAACCATAGAATCATATTTGCTAATGATTTTAAGTTCACCTTTAACTCTAGCCATATAATCACTCAAGCGTCCAATCATGTAAGCATTACTTTTTAATTCTCTACCAACATAAGCATTGAAGTTTTCTTGTCTAGCCATAAAGTCATCAAATTCATCCAAACATTGGCTAGGAAATTTAGTAGACGGGATTTCAACTTTATCATATCTATAGAGAGAATTTACCTTTACTACCTGTGACGGGTTATCAAGAGAATGTGTTTCTTCAATAGGTGGTATATTAGGACCATGTATTTCTTCAATAGGAGGTAAATTCTTAACGTCTTCAGTTCTAATACCTTTCTCTTTCATTGATTTCTTTGCCTCTTGCATATCTTCAGGACTGAGAAATAGAATACCCCTCTTCTTCGGAGTTGGTTCAGGAGTTGGCTCAGGAATTGGCTCAGGAAGAGTCAAATTATTTTCATTAGTCAACATATTATTCAATTGCAATTCAGCTTGGTCGACTGTTCTTTCCCTGAAAACACAACCAGCACAACTATCCAAGTGGTCCTTGGAAGCATCGGTTAGTCCATTATAAAAGATATCAAGTATTTCATTTTTCTTAAGAGGATGATCAGGCAAAGCATTAAGTAATCGGAGAAGCCTCCCCCAAGCTTGTGGGAGACTCTCTTCTTCAATTTGTACAAAATTATATATGTCAGGACCCCGACTCAATGCCACATCGATCTAGCATGTAACACCTCATATCACTTTGCGGCCTCACGCACGGTATTCCCACGGGTGTCGCCTTACCTTTGCCCGGGACCGTTTGCGCCTTTTGGCACACGTATATGACAGTGTCGCTAGCATCCATATGATAAGGAGCCCGGGCTGACATGGCTAGTCGTAAACCCAAAGTGGCACAGACTTACAGGGACAGGCATCCATGACCCAGCATCGAACGTGTCGGTCATCAGCGAGTGAATCCAGGCTGTAGCACTGGGCTAGCAGGACTCCGGTGAACCGGGCTGTAGCGGGCTAACAGGACTCCGGTATTCATCGCGTGACATTTCCCCGAAGGGACAGACAAAGGAACGAAGAAGGACACATGCCAGCCAGCCTAAGTGTTCCGGAGCAGTAGCAAGCTACCATGGCTCGGTGGAAACACTAGGAGACATTTCCCGGTAAGAGAGGCTACTAAGGATAAACAACTAGATAGTCAGATCCCACATGTACCAAGCGTTTCAATAACATACACACAATATGCTCGATATGTGCAAATACAACATGGCATCACAACATGACTCTACGACTCAAGTATTTATTCAATAGGCTCCGAGGAGCGAGGTATTACAAACATGGGTCTCATGACCCAACATTCAGAGCACACAAGTCAAGCACAAGCGGAAGCTTAACATGTCTGAGGACAGACAACTATAAATGAAAAAGGATAAGAAGCCTGACTATCTACCAGATCCTGCCGAGGGCACAAGATCGTAGCTGGGGTAACAAGCTAAACGTCGAAGCCCACGTGGAACTACTAGTGAGACTGAAGTCTCTCTGCAAAAACATAAAATAGGCAAACGTGAGTACAAATGTACCCAGCAAGACTTACATTAGAACTAACTACATATGCATCATTATCAACAAAGGGGATGGTGGGGTTTAACTGCAGCAAGCCAGCTTTGACTCGGTGGCTAACCTGAACTACGACTGCAAGTAACTCTTTTGAGGTGGCGCACACGAGTCCACATATTCACCATATCAATACACCACTATGGATCCGCTCCCATCTCCCTACGAGAACGCCATCCATAGCACTCACGCTTATCTTGCGTATTTTAGAGTATCCACTTTCACTTGTCTATGAACTATGCAAGGGGTCCAAGTTTCCATATCCGAGGAATCCGGCTATTCGAATAGATAATGATAACCCTGCAGGGGTGTACTTCTTCACACACGCTCTCGCCACTTATCGCCCTGTACACGTCATGTACCTCGGCAACCTTCAAGCGGAAGCCGGGCAAGGGAGTCGGCCACGACCTGACTAACCGAACAAGTCTCTAGTCCAGGTTTATCGCCTATTCGGGTTCCATCCGCAAGGAGATCCGGCCGGGGTGTCGCTCACGGCCCCAAACGATGTGAGCAGGGTTCCCAAGCCCACCATCCGGGTGCTACTTGGTACACCGGGCCACTGTGCCTAGTCTGTCCCAAGCCCACCTGTACCGGGTACCACTTGGTAGACTACTAACACTACCTACAAACTCCTGGACAGAGATCAAGTTGATTAATAAGTCGAGAGAGCTTGGAGCGCCCGGAGCCCAATGTGTGGTAGTAACTGATCATGGATCACAAACACAGAACTCAGTTCCTGAGGACGGCTGCAATGAGACAACCCACCATGTACTCCTACATGGCCTCTCACCGCTACCTTTACCAAATCGTGTTCACACACTTAGCGCTCAACAGTAGGACATGTTCACACACCTCTGATTCATCCCCGATGAATTAGACCTGACTCAACTCTAAGCAGTAGCAGGCATGACAAACAAGCATGAATGAGTAGGCACATCAGGGCTCAAACAACTCCTACTCATGCTAGTGGGTTTCATCTATTTACTGTGGCAATGACAGGTCATGCAAAGGATAAAGGGGTTCAGCTACCGCAGCAAGTAACAAATATGTCGTTGTTGTCCTAATGCAGTAAAAGAGAGCAGGAGCGAGAGAGTGGGATTTTATCGGAATGAACAAGGGGGTTTTGCTTGCCTGGCACTTCTGAAGATAATATAGCTCTTCATCGGTGTCATCGATCACATCGCCGGTACACGTCTATCGAGAGGGGACAATTACCGGCAAACAAGGAAGAACACAATCAATGCAATGCGACAATATGATGCATGAATGTGACATGGCAATATGATGTGATTTGTGCTGATGCAACTAAACCAGATTAAATGAAGTTGGTTTGAATCCAAGATTCAAATTCAAACTCCACATGTGGTTATTTAAATGCCATTTAATTGAATTGTGCTAAACAGCAGCTATAAGTTGTTCTAATATGCATGAAAATAGTACAGATGGATAGATTGGATTTTTCTGATCATTTTTCATATATAATTTATTTCATTTGGAGTTACGGTTGAATTTCTATGAATTATAGAAGTTTATACAATTTTCTGGAATTTTCTGAATAAAAATAAATCCAGAAAACATTATTGCGTCAGCATTGAGTAAGCATGACGTCAGCAGGTCAACTGCGGCTGGCTAGGGTCAAACCTGACGTGTGGGGTCCACACGTCAGTGACACGGGTTAGACAGGGGGGGTTAGTTTAGTTTAATTAAAGATTAGGGCACTAGGGCCCACATGACAGTGTCAGGGGGTTAGATTAGGTGGTGATTAGCTTAAGCTAATCACCTGATGGCGGGGTCCACCTGTCATGGACCCAGGGGAGGTCAAACCCCTGGTCAACAGGGACTAACCCGCCGGCGGTTCGTCGCCGGTGGCAACAGGCGCGGCGGAGGGCTCGGGCTCGCTCCTCCGGCGTCCAAATGGACGGAGGAGAGCGGCTACGGAGAGCTGGAGCTCACCCGCGCCCGTTTCAGCAAGCAACAGCAGCTAGGGCGGCCGGAGACGATGGCCTCGAGCTCGGCAGCGGCGGCCGGAGCTCGGGCGTGCTCGGGTTCGGCGTTACACGACACGACGAGATCAGGTGAGGGGCTCTACGGGTTACTGGGGTCATCAGGAGCACTCGGAGGCAACGAGCGCAGGTGGAGGAGCTCGGGAGCACGAAGCTCACCGGCCATGGCGGACGGCGGCCTCGGGTGCTCGTGGGGCGGCGGCTACAGGGCACGCGCAAGAGAGAGAGGTGAGGGGAAAGGAAGAGGGGCTCACGGCGGACTCGCAGAGCAGCTCAATGGGCTCGGGGAAGCTTCTGCGACGGAGAATTGACGGCGGCGATCTCCGGTGGCCGACGAGGGGAACGGCGGTGCTTGCGACGTCCAGGGGCTTCCGGTGTCGGACGGCTCGGTGAGGAGGAAGAGAGGGACGAGGCGGAGCCCGTGGGCGTGTCGGAGAGGCGAGGCGGTGGCTGTGGCCGCGGCGAACGGCGTCGGTGGCGACGGCCATGCGTGTGAGAGAGAGAGACAGAGGAGGGGATGAGGCGAGGGAGAGTGCGAGAGGGAGTCGGGGCAGCGTGGCATCATCCAGGCACGGGGTCAGGGAGGAGGACGAGCCTCGAGCGCGAAGCAGGAGGTGGCCAGAGCAGGGTGGAGGTGGCGCGCGCGGCGGCGTCGCGGTGTCCCTCCTCTGCCTACTGGCACGAGGAGGAAGGCGACAGGGGGAGGCGCCTGGTGGGCTGGGCCGCACCGGTGGGCTGCCAGCACAGGAGCTGGGCCGGTTGCTTGCGCCAGGTGGGGCGCTAGGTGGGCTGCAGGTAGGTGGCCCAGGTAGGCTTCTGCTCTTTTTTATATTTCTGTTCTGTTTTCTTCTATTTAATCTTTTGCCACTGTTTTGAATTTCAAATAATCCAAACAATGCCAAAAACTCCTCTGAATATTTTTATTTTGCTAGATGGACTTTTCCAAAAGCTCATAAAATATTTCAGGGGTATTTGAAATTATATTCTAATTATATGAATATAATTCAAATCCAAATAGCTAATGATTTAAATTCAAAGTCCCAAGATTAAGTCCTTAAAAATGTTCAATATTTTGGTTGGAACCAGAACCCTTTCCAAAAATTATCAAACATTTAAGAAGAGCATTTTGGAACAATGAATGAGATTTTAGGGTTTTTGCCCTTCTTTTATTTCGGGTTTTGAGGCTTCCAAATTTCCCCAGTTCAAGTTTCAGGAATTTAAACATGATGCAAACACTAGGCAGCACCAGAAGCTAGGGATGTGACAATATATCTCCCTCAAGGCAGCTTATTTCTTATGAGCGGGGAAATATTTAGCAGAGAAGTAATAAATCATATCCTGGGGACTACACACACAACCAGGATCAAGAGAATTAAACCAAGTTTTAGCATCACCCTTTAATGAGAATGGAAATATCTTAAGGATATAATAGTAGCGAGATTTCTCATCATTAGTGAACAGGGTGGCTATATCATTTAACTTAGTAAGATGTGCCACAACAATTTCAGATTCATTGCCATAAAAAGGATCAGGTTCAACCAAAGTAATTATCTCAGGATCAATAGAGAACTCATAGTCCTTATCAGTAATAAAGATAGGTGAAGTAGCAAAAGCAGGGTCATATTTCATTTTAGCATTTAGAGATTTCTGTTTAAGTTTAACTAGTAACTTCTTAAGATCAGATCTATCATTGCAAGCAAGAATATCTCTAGTAGTTTCTTCATCTATAACATAACCCTCTGGAACAACAGGCAATTCATACTTAGGGGTAGAACCTTCATCATCACTATCTTCAATAATTTCATTTTCAATAATTTCATTCTCTCTAGCCCTAGCAAGTTGTTCCTCAAGAAATTCACCTAATGACATAGTAGTATCAAGCACAGAAATAGTTTCATCATGAGTTCATGCATAGTAGAAGTGGTATCATCAATAACATGCGACATATCAGAATTCATACCAGTAGCAGGTTTAGGTGTCGCAAGCTTACTCAAAACAGAAGGATAATCTAGTGCATAGCTAGATGGCAGTTCCTTACCTCCCCTCGTAGTTGAGGGAAAAATCTTAGTTCTTTCGTCTTTCAAGTTCCTCATAGTGATCAGCAGATATAAATCCCAAGTGACTCAAAGAATAGAGCTATGCTCCCCGACAACGGCGCCAGAAAATAGTCTTGATAACCCACAAGTATAGGGGATCGCAACCGTTTTCGAGGGTAGAGTATTCAACCCAAATTTATTGATTTGACACAAGGGGAGCCAAAGAATATTCTCAAGTATTAGCAGTTGAGTTGTCAATTCAACCACACCTGGATAACTTAGTATCTGCAGCAAAGTATTTAGTAGCAAAGTAGTATGGAAGTAACGGTAACGGTAGAAAGGTAACAGTAGTAGATTTGTTGTAATTGTAACAGTAGCAACAGTAAAGTAAATAAGCAAAGCACAATATGTGAAAAGAGTGTAGGCATTGGATCGGTGATGGATAATTATGTCGGATGCGTTTCCTCATGTAATAGTTATAACATAAGGTGACACAGGACTAGCTCCAGTTCATCAACGTAATGTAGGCATGTCTTCCGAATATAGTCATACGTTCTTATGGAAAAGAACCTGTATGACATCTTTTGTCCTACCCTCCCGTGGCAGCGGGGTCCTAATGGAAACTAAGGGATATTAAGGCCTCCTTTTAATAGAGTACCGGACCAAAGCATTAGCACTTAGTGAATACATGAACTCCTCAAACTACGGTCATCACCGAGAAGTATCCCGATTATTGTCACTTCGGGGTTGTCGGATCATAACACATAATAGGTGACTATAGAATTGCAAGATAGGATCAAGAACTCACATATATATTCATGAAAACATAATAGGTTCAGATCTGAAATCATGGTACTCGGGCACTAGTGAAAAGCATTAAGCATAGCAAAGTCATAGCAACATCAATCTCAGAACATAGTGGATACTAGGGATCAAACCCTAACAAAACTAACTTGATTACATGGTAAATCTCATCCAACCCATCACCTTCCAGCAAGCCTACGATGGAATTACTCACACACGGCGGTGAGTGATATGTATCCAACGTATCTATAATTTATGAAGCATTCATGCTATTATATTATCTGTTTTGGATGTTTACGGGCGTTATTATACACTTTTATATTATTTTTGGGACTAACCTATTAACCGGAGGCCCAGCCCATATTGTTGTTTTCTTGCCTATTTCAGTGTTTCGAAGAAAAGGAATATCGAACGGAGTCCAAACGGAATGAAACTTTCGGGAGCGATCTTTTTGGAACAAATGCCAACCTGGGGACTTGGAGTGCACATAAGGGAAGCTTCAAGGTGGCCACGAGGCAGGGAGGCACGCCCACCTCCCCTGGGCGCGCCCCCCACCCTCGTGGGCCCCTTGTGGCTCCCTTGACCGACTTCTTTTGCCTATATATCTCCATATGCCCTAAAACATCGGGGAACAGAAAGATCAGGAGTTCCGCCACCGCAAGCCTCTGTAGCTACCAACCTCTCGGGAGCCCGTTCCGGCGCCCTACCAGAGGGGGATCCCTCATCGGTGGCCATCTTCATCATCCCGATGCTCTCCATGACGAGGAGGGAGTAGTTCGCCCTCGGGGCTGAGGGTATGTACCAGTAGCTATGTGTTTGATCTCTCTCTCTCGTGTTCTCTCTATGGCACAATCTTGATGTATCATGAGCTTTGCTATTATAGTTGGATCTTATGATGTTTCTCCCCCTCTACTCTCTTGTGATGAATTGAGTTTTCCCCTTGAAGTTGTTTTGTCGGATTGAGTCTTTAAGGATTTGAGAGCACTTGATGTATGTCTTGCCGTGCTTATCTGTGGTGACAATGGGATATTCACGTGATCCACTTGATGTATGTTTTGGTGACCAACTTGCGGGTTCACCTTGTGAACTTATGCATAGGGGTTGGCACACTTTTTCGTCTTGACTCTCCGGTAGAAACTTTGGGGCACTCTTTGAAGTACTTTGTGTTGGTTGAATAGATGAATCTGAGATTGTGTGATGCATATCGCATAATCATGCCCACGGATACTTGAGGTGACAATGGAGTATCTAGGTGACATTAGGGTTTTGGTTGATTTGTGTCTTAAGGTGTTATTCTAGTACGAACTCTATGATAGATCGAACGGAAAGAATAGCTTCGTGTTATTTTACTACATACTCTTGAATAGACCGAGCAGAAAGAATAACTTTGAGGTGGTTTCGTACCCTACCATAATCTCTTTGTTTGTTCTCCGCTATTAGTGAATTTGGAGTGACTCTTTGTTGCATGTTGAGGGATAGTGATATGATCCAATTATGTTATTATTGTTGAGAGAACTTGCACTAGTGAAAGTATGAACCCTAGGCATTGTTTCCTAGAATTGCAATAACGTTTATGTTCACTTTTATCATTAGTTACCTTGCTGTTTTTATATTTTCAGATTACAAAAACCTATATCTACCATCCATATTGCACTTGTATCACCATCTCTTCACCGAACTAGTGCACCTATACAACTTACCATTGTATTGGGTGTGTTGGGGACACAAGAGACTCTTTGTTATTTGGTTGCAGGGTTGTTTGAGACAGACCATCTTCATCCCACATATTTTATACTACTTCAAGGTGCATTAAATCAACACATGCAACTATCAAAAGGAGAGTCATGGCATGCATGCATGCGTTGTAATTAATGCATCGTAAACGCAAATTATTGAAATATATCGAGTGTAGTGCTTTGATGTGTCGTATCAACTCGTACATCAACGAGAAGTTTGATTATCCTCTCCCTCACGGACTTAACTGCACCTGCCTTTGGCTGTATGACAGGTTGGCCACCCACCTGTCGGGCCCATCTGTCATACACGCAAAGGCAGGAGCGTCCCTCCCTCGCCCATGAGCGTGGTGGCTGGCAAGACTAGGAGAAGCTTTCGCTACACGCTCTCCCTCCCGCACGTGGTGGACATGCATCAGTTCAATCGGTGTCAGATGGCCAGACGCACACTGTAGTACTCCTCCTGTGCAGTAGTACTCCATCATTGTTCGACTTCCCGAAGAGGTGAAGAGCCAAGCGCAGCCCGGACGCTCGTGTGGTAGTTTCATGTGTAGAGTAGTCTAGGATAGCGTGTACCCTGCATGTAAGCTTAAAATCGTTGGGGTCGGCTCCATGCTATGTGGCCGTCTCGAAGGTTTAAAAAAAATTAAAATAGTATTTTGGCCCTACCTATCACCCTGGTGATTGTAGTTTGCACGCTCATATGGTCAGAACGATGCATACAGCCACATATATTTTAATTTATGGTGGGTAAATGTTAGAGGTTGCAGCAAATATATTGTACACTTCGGATCTTTCAGCCAAGTTTAGAGGCAAGCATGTGGGGCTAGTGCTATGATGTGTCGCCTCAACTCGTGCAACGAGGAGAAGCTTGATTTTACTACGACACACCTTCTCCCTCGCCCATGCGTGCGCGCTCACAAACGAGGACAGGCTTTTGCTTAGTAGTACTTCTACAACAAGCTATCCATCTCGCTCGCGGTGGATGGACATGCAGCAGTGGATTTGACACTGTAGAAGCAATAGTAGTAACATCATTGTTCGTCTTCTCGAAGAGGCGAAGAGCCAAGCGCAAACCGAACGTTGTAGTTGCGAACATTGGAGCACGCATATAACCAGGCTCTTGCATGATACAAAATTGCTATGTGATCCCACTATTTTACTAGTACGTACAACTACTTGCTAGTATAGCCCTGTAAACCAGAAAGGTGTATTTTCCCTTCTAGAGATTTCAACAAGTTACTAGACTACACCGAGACGGAGTACATATGGAGCAAAATGAGTGAATCTGCACCGTAAATAAATACGTAGTAGTTCTATCGTTTTCCTCTCCGAGGTGCACAATATTGAGTATACTGACTAGTCTCTTTTTGACACGCATTTACGTTTTTTTGACACAGTACAGACGCAAGAGCTCATATACACGCGCATACACTCACCCATATGAACGCACACACGCACGGCACTATCATCTTAAAATTTACAAAGTCACCATAGGCACCTCGTCGTCGACAGGTCCATAGGTGCTTGAATGCCAAGGAGGGAGAGGGTAGCGGTTCCCGAGACGTTGAACGGTCAATGATGCATCCTCAATTACATGCAGAGGGAATTAATTGGAGAAGCAAAATAGAGCCAACACGATGTGAATGCAACAGAGTTTGGACTCTCATATAATAAAGGCGCCCCACCACTCCAATCCATCTACTCTCAAGTCTCTGCGCAACACTGCTCACTCCAATCAAAGACCAAGTGACCAGAAGCCACAAGCACCTATGGAGGCGATGTACGCGAGCGGCAGTCGCCTGTGCCAAATCATCCGAGGCGCCAGCCTACGGCCCTCGCACTGTGAAGCGTTTCCAGACGGTGTTGGCAACCGCAGGCATCGTAGCCCATGCCGACGCCGGCCTCACCTCTCGCATGGACGACATGATGGTCAACTCCATCCGCAAGTTCACCGCCGTCAAGAAGGGCGTGGACGACCCTGTCGTACTGCCCCGGCCCACGCGCCCAGGCTCCTCATTGCCTGCCACCCTCATCGACCTCCATGGTGATGAACTCTTTTAAGCCCTGGTGGCCCTGCATGTGCCACAGGTCGCGGTGAAGAATGTGCACCCCGATGCCGCGCTCTCCGTGCAGCGCCTTGCCATGCAAGAAACTGTCGACCTGCACATCCACGTCTACGAGGAAATCGCCTACATAGGCCACTACAAGGCAAGCGAGGACAGAAAGACGTTGGCCTTCTTCTAGCGGCTGGAATCTTTGGACGCCATTGTTCAGTAGCACGTCGACCTGGCCACGAAAGCCGCTGCTACTTAGGCGCCGTTCGGTGGGCGGACGCCCTGAGTCGAGGAGGTGGATGTCGTTGATGGATGCATCTCTTATTCTTGCCTCCTGTAACCAGCACTGCATCACTGCGTGGCCTTAATGTTTTATTAGTATAGTACTCCCTCCGTTCCCAAATATAAGTCTTTCTAAAGATTCTAGCAAGTGACTACTACATACAGAGAAAAATGAGTGAATCTACACTCTAAACTATGTCTACTTACATCTGTATGCTGTACTCCATTTGAAATAATATCTAAAAAGGCTTATATTTAGGAACGGAGGGAGTATATGGCATTTTTATTCCAGTCGTAACGTTTTCATTGTGAGGTGGGGCCGTAGTTGAGCAAACCCACCCCGCCCACCGGGCATCGGCCAAGTTTAGAATTAGAAGAGAGAAACGAGGGAGGAGAGCTAGCTGTAGCATGTACGCTGTTGTCAGATGGGACTCGTGTTTATAGAATAGGAGTACTGAGCACTCAAGCCTCTTTTTTTAGGGAAAAATTAGTCGTATGTCTAGAACCACTAGTTGGGTGCGTGCGACCTATAGCTGTCATCACTTTAGGTCTCCTTTTTGAACTGCAGCTATGCTTCACAGTACATATTTTTTCACGCATTTATCCTCCTATATGTACTCCTAGGCTATTTCCACATGCTCCCATTCTCCGACATGTGGGACATAGAGCATCTGGGTCGTAGTGCATGCATGACTCGGAGCATATGCCGGGGTACTTTACATTTCAGACCTCACGAATTACATGCAAACCCCCCGCAGAAGAATATATAAATGAATGAATTACTACATGTAACCGGATTATTTTCGTAGAAACCGGAGCTCGTTCATTAAATTTTGGACATAACACATTTATAAAAAATGACCGGACCTAAACCAGTCTAAGGGCCTCTTTGTTTTTTCCCGCAAAAAAGGGCCTCTTTGATTCGCAGGATACTGAAAACATAGGAATGGGGAAAGTATGATGGCGATGAACCGAGACGAGGAGAACTCTAACTCAGTTAGAGGTTAGAGTTAGATTCTAACCTTGAACTAACTCTAAACCAAATAGGTGTATGGATGGCAGGGTTAGATTGACAATAAATGCTCTTTCTCAATCATTTGACTACTTTGGACCCTATTTCCTGCCAGATTTGGTGTGGCCGGCTCTTCTGTGGCCTCCTTCCTCTCACAATTGACATAAACGAACCATCTTTACAAATCAAGCATGTAAAACATGATAATATTTACTTTGTCCATATAAATGAGATATCCCACTTAAACATACAAGTCGTCAATCAAGCTTCACAAAAAAAACACTTCATGAAACAAAGCATGAGATAACTCATCACGGAAGTCATTCACGATAGGGAGGGAGCCCGGAGCCCCTCACACACCGAGGGAGGAACTCGCCATTGTCGCTCTGGAGGAAGGCTCTGTAGAGCCCAAGCCCCGGGAACCCCTCCGACGCTGGCCCTTGTGAGTTGAGGTCGACACCGGCATGGGTAGCAGGGCCGCTTGCCGCCGACTGGGAACTTAATCTTTGGGCCTCTAGAAATAATGCAAACCTGTAACTAAAATACCTAGAAAGGTGAACTGAATCTTTGGGCCTCTAGAAATAATGCAAGCCTGAAACTGAAATACCTAGAAAGGTGAACTGAATCTTTGGGCCTCTAGAAATAATGCAAGCCTGAAATTGAAATACCTAGAAAGGTGAACTGAATCTTTGGGCCTCTAGAAAGATTTATTACCTCCTCAAGCAGCATCAAACAATTCCATGCGTGCACCACAAATCTATACCAAGTTTGATCAAGATCTACTTTTCCAAATCATAATTAGCGCTAGAGTGAGCAAGATCAATGATATGGCCGTGAGACAGAGAAGGAACGAACAAACACACCCCTCTCGCGACCTCCCGGGTAGATGCACCGCCGCCACGCACAGCAGAGGGAGAAAGACGACCGGTGAAGGGGGAGCGGGGTGACCTTTGAAGGCCAGAGGGAGAGGGCGGCCGGAGTAGGGTAGCGGAGGCCGGAAGGAGAGGGCGGCCGGAGGAGAGAGAGGGCAAGCGGCGCTTGGGCGAGCGGCCCTATGGGGAACAGAGAGGAGTCGTGCGAGAGGGGGTGAGCGATTTGATGCGGGCAGGGGAGATTTTTTTAGTTCTCTTTTAGTGGGCCCGAGTATAACTAACCCAATTAGAACCTCTCCATCGGGCTAGTTTTTTTAGCTGGGTTAGAGCAAACTAGCTCAAACTAACCCCTCTTGTTTCGATAATTTGAGGCTATTTCAACCCAAACTAGCTCTAACTCAGGGATCCAAACAAAGAGGAGCGTTACTGTACATGCTACAGTGTGGACCATAGCACATTGTTTTCTATTGCTGGTTCACTGGGCTACCGTGGTTCGCACTGCTGGTTCACTGGATTGCCGTGGTTCGCACTCCTCCGACCTGAGTAGTAGTAGTACTACTCCCTCCGTCACAGTTTAGAAGGCACAATTGAATTTGCGTGCGTTTCCACAATACACAAGGTTTAGGGCATATTGCATTTATTTCTAGTAGCTAATTAGTACTCCGATATACTATTTCTATGTGCATGCGTAGTGTGAATGCTATTTTTAGCCCATCTCACAACCAATAGATAATCACCTAGGTCCCAGATAATTTACAAGCGCGCCTTCTAAACCGTGACAGAGGGAGTAGTATATACCGCATCATTCTTTGCTCCTTCTTACTACTCCGACATGTGCACCAGATTAGAGCGCGGAACGGAAGTGGGGCATCACCCCGGTCGGAGCGCCAGTAATTCATGACTATAGTGAGTGGTCATATCACAAGTCTTTCCAGCAGTAACGCACCGTCAAATCGCACAGCCCTACCTTTCCAGCAGTATGTTTGAGAATCCGCCACTCGCTCACCCTCCTCGCCTCTCTGTCAAACCGCCTACCCGAAAAATGCCGCATGTACTGCCCTGGAAAAGCCCCGGCCTCAACTTTTAACTACGCGAAAATAGTTCGAGCTTGTTCGTTATATATAAATACAATACTTACTGTATGTTTATTCACCCATGGGGTTGTTCAATGAATGGAGGGGCGGGGAGCACAAGTGAACAATACTAGTACTATTAGTAGTAAGTAGGAGTCGTACAGTAGTCACCTTAAATAGAGAGTTTCTTTTCTTTAATGCCACGAACACAAATTGAAACGCTTGTTGTGGAGAGAAAAAAGATAATCACTCCACTATATATGTACGCAGGGCCTGAGCGCTTGCTTTACTAGGATTGCTCTCTTCATTCTCTCATCCTCTCCAGATATAAACAAGATAGCGGTAGCGACATTTTCTCTGTGCTCACCGCTGGTCACAGATCCGGCCGGATCCCTTCGGCCGGTGTGTGTAGGGGACTAAAAGGTGCATTGTTCACATGATCATCGCTGCTGAGGGAGGAAACCCATAGCTGCCTGAGGGGCCTGATCCTCTGCCCATGTCATTCTCTCCAATACAGCGCCGGTTCGGGATGTCCTCCGACCCTTCTTCCTCCCTGCCGTATTGTCCGCAGATCTGACCTGCCGCCGCCGCCATCCCAGCGACCCTCAGGTACAAGTTCTTCGAAAGCGGCCTTGCTCTACTGCCCCAGCTCCCCACGTGTCTGCATGTGTATATTTTCTACTCCCAACAGCTCTTCCAAAGCCACCTAAATTTTTAGTATTATTAGAGGTAAAGCTACTTCATGCATTCGAATCTAGGGCTTTGTTCAAACAACAAAGAAAGGGGGGGAAGTTGTAGCATTAATCTAGGACTTGATTCAAAGAGGAAATAATATAGTGAAAGTAGTAGAGACCGGATACCCAACCGGTATCTTGGTTGAAAAGGGAAATAATGGGAAAACGCAGTACAAACTTGATAAGGAAAAAATCTATTATTGGTTGAAAAAAGGATAGAAAGTGGCGGCTGGTGGACATGTCAATAGAGTATGTCCAGGATTAGATTTGCTGCCTTCACATAGTAAAAGATCTCCAGGATTAGATTTGCTGCCCTCACATAGTAAAAGGTGTCAGGATTAGATTTGCGGCCCTCACATAGTAAAAGTTTTCCAGGATTAGATTTTCCGCCCTCACATAGTAAAAGGTCTCCAGGATTAGATTTGCTGCCCTCACATAGTAAAAGGTCTCCAGGATTAGATTTGTTGCCCTCACATAGTACAAGGTCTCTAGGATTAGGTTTGCTGCCCTCACATAGCATGAACAAACTCGGCATCACCACTTTATGCCTCCTTGTAGGTACATTGTGCTGATGCGTCCACTGTCACATGTTCTTATACAAACCTTTTGTTGTTGTTAATGCAAGGCCGCATGTAAAATGAAGCAATCACACTGTTACCTTAGGGACATGTCTAACCAGTGTTATTGTTAATCTAATGCCTCCAGTGATAAGATGCAATTAAACTGTGTTACAAATGGCACTCCTGCTGTTTCCCTAGTATGATAAGTAAGTTGCTCCTTTACTCTTCTGAGTGTCCTGGTGTCCCCACGGTCCCATGCCCTTAAACCAACTCTTTAGCTGCTGTTGATTTACTGTGTCTGGTAAACAAGAAATGCCACCATTAAAGTAATCCCATATTTGAGGAATCTCATTGTTGATCGTAATGCTTCTCGTAACATGAAGCATTGCTGACATTTTAAAATGTCTACTATCCTTCCGTGATTGCCATGAACATAATTAAGATGCTTCTTTTCATTTTGTATATGTTTCATATATTCTTATTGACCAACAAATGTTTACTTTCTATCTTTTTGTGCTATCCATTTCACCTTGTTGCTATTGTGACCTTTTGGTGAACTGCACAAAACACTTTTTTTGGAATGAGTGTCTTGTGCAGTTCAACTAAAATGTCACGTGGGCAACATCTCTCAATTTTGGTGGAACTGCACAAAATGGTGATTGGAGTTTCCAAAATCTCCGTCAAGTTCTGCTGGCAATCTCGTGCAACATTTTATTAGCCTTTGCAAGATCGAGCTATCACTGTCACCACAATGGCAATTTATTTTAGTGGAGCTACACAAAAGGATAAGAAAATTATAGTTGCACCTTACATGAGCCAGACAGCCAACCTTAATTTTCCTCAATTTTAGTGCAACTATTAAAGAAGAACCTGCCAGCTCATGAGAGCAAGTACTTCTTGCTAGCTAAATGATGCAATCTTTGCTTCATTTCAGGTGAACTGTAGAAAACGACGCATGAATTGAATCATGGAACTCCAGGCAGACCTCATCCTAGTGGAGCTGCAGGTTGATTTCAAGGAGGCCACTATTAAAGCGAAATCATGCTCTCCTTGTTTGTGTTGTGAAAACATGCATACTCAACTACAGATGTTGTGACGGTCAAGAGCATTCGCCAAGTTCTTTGATTGTATGACATGGCTAGCCAAGATGGATTTAATCCCGATATTCACTTTATCAAAAGGCTCTAACGGGTTGGTTTTGAATCTTGCAAGCTGGGAATCAATGAGATGTGTAGGCATCTTTGTTGTACTTATTATTTGAATCTTATTTGTTGGTTCTGAATCTTGCAAGCTAGGAATCAATGAGATGTGTAGGCATCTTTGTTGTACTTATTATTTGGATCTTATTTGTTGGTTCTGAATCTTGCAAGCTGGGAATCAATGAGATGTGTAGGCATCTTTGGTGTACTTATTATTTGGATCTTATTTGTTGGTTCTGATTCTTGCAAGCTGGGAAACACGACATGATGATGCAGAGGATAACAACCATAACAAACAGTTCAAACTTGGTAGTATTATCTTTGCGAAAGTGCGACAAATGTGCTAATCGTGTGCGTCCTGAGAATAATAATTCTAATTGTTGTGCATGTTGATCCTGTGGCACTGATAGAACGAGCCAATGCATTGCTTGTTTTAAGCATAAATTTCTATTAAATCTAATTAAATTTAAGTAAAGTGACCACTAACTCCTGTTATTACAGTACCAATACAGACCCGCTCATGAACCGACGTGTGGCCGGAGTAGGTTTCTTAATGGAGGCGTTTGAATGCACCAAGGGTGCATCTTTTACCGGGCGTGCAACGGACGATGGAGGGGTAGTAACTGTTGTCTCCTGTACACACTCAGCTTACTATTGAATCCAGTTCCCCAAGAGCTAAAAAACGAACTACTGCCACCGCCTACACACTCGTTCACTCGAAGAGACTCCAATGGCAATCTGAGGGGTGAGCCTGCTGGATATGGACTTCAGCAAGGAGTTCCCTTTGAGTTCGCCGTTCAGTCCCATGGATGCACCAAGTTGAATGTGATGTACACCAACGATCCGGACTCGGTGAAGCTCTGCCTCGCCTCAGTCCTATGGCTGCACCAGGTTCTGGAGCATTCACCCGTTTCATTGGCAGCACCGACTGCACCTTCGCTACGGTGGAGAGAAGGAAGAATGCGACAATTTGGCCATCTGGTGCAACAAGCTTGTCGACATCCAGAAGCAATACAAGATTATCAGAAACGGGCAGGAGAAGGACTCCGTGGTTGACCTCGCCGAGACCATCATCGACCCCTGATACGCCAACATGAAAGAAGACAAGGATACCAAGGACCTGAACACGTGGGAGGTACCTCTGAATCTAGCCTACATAACCTACGCCGCCAAGGACGCATACGCATGCTACAACATGTACAGGCACATCTTGGACATGAGGGCGTGTCTGCTTCCCATAACCGATGAGTACACGGACAGCCGCAGCGTCACGATCAACCGTGCCAGGAAGGTCTAGATGTTGTACTTTATCTTTTCATAAGCACCTTTATCATCTGAGTGTTTCATGCATTAGCCTATGTGTCGTAATTATCTGTTTTGTCCGAAATATTTCTTTAAAGAACCCATTAACCTGATTGCTTTTTAGTGGCTATTTGCTTATGTATGTAACTAGTTCGCTTGTCCGTTAAAAAAAACTAGTTCACTCGGATGCCGTGCTTTGAATATCCTTCCTCCCAACATATTCCCCTCCTCAGGTGGACCGAGCAGGTCTCTGAATTTTCTCCCACTTTCTTTTTCGATGTAAACTGAGTTTTCTCCCAATACTTTTCCCTAGAACCAACTCAACTGTCCCATGTCTAGCCTAAAAATTAACAATACCCCACGTACTATTAACTCATCAAATTTAAATTATATTTTATTTCATAAGTTGAAAGTTCTTACAAAATAATAATAATAATTGTTCATAATTACTTGGCAAGTTAACTCCTAGTGATTGCGTACATAAGCTTGCAAAGATTTTACTGACCAATGCAGTAATAGACGTGCAATCATGTGTTTATGTTTTTATAACATTTCTCCGTCTAGCCCAACATGATATTTTCACCCAGCCCAGCAAGTCCGTGTATTTCGAGAAAAATGCAAATGGGAGTTAAACAGGCTGCATAGATGCTACATCATTGTTTCACCCAGCCCAACAAATGGACTAAAAAATAAATGGACTGGCTGACATGTGGGCCAGTAGGTCAAAGCCTAAGACGACGTTGGATTTACATCCAACGGCCAGCATTCTTCTTCGATCTCTCGTCTTCTTCCCCCAGCACTGCCGGGACCGCCTGCTCCAGCCTTCGGCATCCAGCGGCGTTGTTTTGCGCTACTCAGCGAAACACTACCCCACCGAGGGCCAGACCATCCCTCCACTCCACACCTCCTGTTATTCTCTGCCGAGTGTAGGCCCAACCTGTACCCGAACCAGTCAAGTTTCCCACTCCTCTCCGTCTGCGACTCCACTGCCGCGTCTTCCCCATCTCCAGGTCATTCCAGTCTGGGGCCTCGCCGTCGTCCACCGCCTCGGTGCTCTCGATGCGGCATGGTCAAAATACGAGAGTCATTGGAAGAGGACTGTACATGGAGAGCCTGACGGCTGGGACCCACGAGGTCCATGGTCACACGCAAGGAAAGTTCCTCCTTATTACGCACTATACGTGGACTGTACATGGAAAGGGCTTCTGTATTTCGCGAAAAAACCTCCCCCCCCCGCTGACAGGTCGGACCCACCAGCTATATCTTCGCACACAAGGAAGTGCCTCCTTATTACGCACAAAAAAATGAATACCCCCCTGCTAGCTGGGACCCACCACAGTGGGTGGCTGACTTGTGGGCCTACTAAGTTGACGAGGACGGAGGGCTTTGTCAAATTAGTCAATATGAATGATTCTAGCTCCAGTGAATGTACGATGTCCATCCGACGGCCATAGTGCTTCTTCAACCTCTGGTCTTCTTGCTCCAGCCGCCCAAAGCAACGCCGGTCATGCCGCGTGCTCCTACCTCTCGTGGCGGGCTGTGATGCTGCGGAGGCCTCACCGCCCCCTACTACTCCCACCGCTGGCCCAGGGCGTCCCTCTACTCACCCAAACCCCCTGTTATTCTGCGGTGATGGCAGCCTCGCGCCGCAACCGAACCAGTGAACCCTCGTACTCCTCTCCGCGTGGGCATCCACTGCTGCGTCTTCCCAGGCTCCGCGTCGTCCCCTTCCTAGGCCTCTCCGTAGTCCACCGCCTTGGTGCTCTCAGCGCGGCATGGTCAATGTGGTCAACGACCGACTTCCATCGGAAGAGTACTGTACGTGGAGAGACTGACAGCTAGGTCCACGGCCGCAGCTGGGTTCACGGCCACGGCCCAGTTTTTTTTGTGATTTGCCAAGTAAGTCACTTTGTCAGGCCTGTTGGGTTGCAAATCTTTCAAGACGGGGAGAGCTTCATTCGGCTGGCCGAGAAAATGGCCTATCAGTAATGAGAAATGGGATGTACATTTTTAAAACACATCAAATCGACAATTAGTTTCAAATATCTTTTGTTCATTTCGAGTTTTTAAATTGCATTTATTTATATGCATGGATAATTTGTTGGATTTTATATTGATATATATTTATTTTTAAAATCATTTTGAATGTGACTCGAAATTTCGGGATTAAAAACAGTTTGGGCCGCACCAAAATATGCAAAATTTCGTATAATTTTTTAACTGTGGCCACAATATGGGCTGTAATGCTAACAAAAAGAATATGGGCTCCAAAAAGACCTTAAGAATTAGCAAATGGGCTGTAAATTATTAGAAATAATGGCAGATGGGATGTATGCCATTTTACACAGAATTGAGGCTTTCCTAAAAAAGGTTGACGCACAAGCAGTCACTGTTGGATTTCCATCCAACGGCCGTCGTGCTTCTTCAATCTCTGCTCTTCCTGCTCCAGCCGCTCAAACAAGCGCCGGCGGGACTGCCTGCTCCCTCCGCCCCGTGGTCGGCTATGCTGCCGTGCAGGCCTCACCGCCCCATCGTACTCCCATCATTAGCATAGCCATCCCTCTACTCACCCACACCTGCTGTTATTCTCCGGCGACGGAAGACGAACCAGTAAACCCTCGTACAGTCGTACTCCCCTTCTCATGGGAAACAACCGCCGAGTCTTCCCTGCCTTCGTGTCATTCCCTTCCTAGGCCTCACCGTCGTCCACCGCCCTGGTTCTCTCGGCGCGGCTTGGTCAACGTGGTCAACGACCGACATGCATCTGAAGTGGACTGTACGTGGAGAAGATGACAGCTGGGTCCACGGCCGCACACAAGGAAATGCCTCCTTATTACGTGCAAAATAATGATTCCTCCACCTGACATGTGGGACCCACCAAAAGGGCCTCTGTATTTCGCCAAAAAAATGTTACCGCCACTCATAGCTTGGACCCACGAGCTATATCTTCGCACGCAAGGAAGTGCCTCCTTATTACACACAAAAAAACGAATACTCCCCCTGCTAGCTGGGACCCAGTATAGTGGTAGGCTGACTTGTGGGCCTACTAAGTTGACGGGGATGGAGGGCTTTGTCAACTTAGTCAATACTCCAATGACCGTACGATGTCCATCCAATGGCCGTAGTGCTTCTTCAACCTCTGGTCTTCGTGCTCCAGCCACCCAAAGCAGCGCCAGTCGTGCCGCATGCTTCTGCCTCCCGTGGCCGACTGTGATACCGCAGAGCCCTCACCGCCCCTACTACTCCCACCGCTAGCAAGGCCATCCCTCTACTCACCCACACCCCCTGTTATTCTGCGGTGATGGCAACCTCACACCGCAGCCGAACCAGTGAACCCTCGTACTCCTCTTCGCATGGGCATCGTGTCTTCCCCGGCTCCGCGTCGTCCCCTTCCTAGGCCTCACCGTCGTCCACCGCCATGGTTCTCTCGGCGTGGTGTGGTCAATGTGGTCAACGAACGACTTCCATCGGAAGGGTATTGTGCGTGGAGAGGCTGATAGTTGGGTCCATGGCGGCCGCAAGGAAGTGCCTCCTTATTACGCGCAAAATAATTATTCCTCCACCTGACAGCAGGGACCCACCGGACGGGCCACCGTATTTCATGAAAAAAACGTTTCCCCCCTGACTGCTGGGACCCACCAGCTACACCTTCGCACACAAGGAAGTGCATCCGGGCAAAAAAATGATTCGCCCCCTGACTGCTGGGACCCACAAGCTACATCTTCGCACGCAAGGAAGTGCCTGACAGTAAGGACCCACCTGGTCAAAGCATACGTAGCATTGTCATACGGCCAGGGCTCGTGTACATGGCTGGGTCAAAACGGAGAAACATCGTCCTCGTGTTCATGGGGAGCCAACCGGCTGGGTCAAAACGGAATGTGTTGTCGTGTTCATCGGGAGGGCTTGGATGGAACAGGCGATGGAACCGAGGCCTCGCGTACCGAAAACGGACGAGGCCATGTTTGAAATGGGATCCTGTTCATCGGGAGGGGTCTGGCGTACCGCAAAACGGAGGAAACGGATCTCCTACGGTCGAATCGGGGGTCCTGTTGATCAGGAGGGGTGTGGCGTACCGCAAAACGAACGAAACGGACTTGTGTTGGAGCGCTACGGTCGAAACAAGGGTCCTGTTCATCGGGAGGGGTGTGGCGTACCGCAAAACAGGACTCCACGGGATACTGTTCATCTCCACCGTTGACCTCCTCCAACCTCCACGGGCTACCGTCGACCTCCTCCAGCCTCCACGGGCTCCTGTTCATCCAGCCTCCACCGCGCGCTACTCCACCGGCTACTATTCAACAACCCCTCCACGGGCACCACCCCACCGTCTACTGTTCATCCAGCCCTCCACGGGGTCGTCCTATTTCATCCAGACCTCCACGGGGTCCTGTTCATCCAGCGCCAACCGGCTCGATCGATCGGGGTCCTGTTCATCCAGAGGCAACGCCACGGGGTCCTGTTCATCCACCCCACTGCTCACTGTTCATCCACCCCCCCGCAACACTCACTGTTCATCCAGAGGTATCATCGATCGGCTTCAGTTAGCAGCAGTAGCGAAGGAATCGCTCGATCAGGTTCAGTTAACAGCCATCGATCGATCGCTCGGGTTTAGTAAGGCGTAGCCTGCAGTTTAATCACTCGGGTTCAGTTAGAGCCCAACGCCTCGCTCGGGTTTAGATAGAGCCAACGCCTCGCACACACGCGCGTACGTGTACAAGAGAAACGCGCATCGCTCGGGTCTCGACCACCCACCGTAACCGAGAACTCCCCAAAAATTTCCTCGCCCTCGCTTCTACCATGGTTTTTTCCGTCATGGACGGCCCAAAGAATGTCATGCAGCTGCGTCTCCGGCCCTCCCAGGATGAAAAGCCCATTTTCTGTCATGATTTTTTGTCATAGAAGTAGGAGCCCACCACATCTATGATGATACCAAGTTTTGTCACAATTATCGTCATAGAAGTGTCATAAGTATGATAGAAAAAAATTTCATTCGGCCCAAAATGTCACGGATGTGTTTTTTTTTGTAGTGGACACTACAAAAAAATACACTTCCGTGATGATACGTGTTTGTCATAGTAGGTCGCGTTTTTTGTCATGCATGTACATCCATGACGATTTTATGACAGAATCAAGATAGTCATACATGTGCTGTCGTAGAAGTGTTCAATGACATTACCAAAATTATCATCATGGAAGTATCCACTTCCATGACAGTAAATCGTGCGTCACAGAAGTGCTTTCATCAAGGGTGACCGACATGTGGCATCCACCATAATGGAACGCAGTTAAGCTATCGGTTCTGGTTTTGGATCCGATAACCCGTTAAGAGCCCGAACCAATGGGGATTTTCCACGTGTAAAATCATCATTGGCCGCAGGAAACACGTGTTGCCTCACCGTTGGGACAGATGTCATCCACTCATTGGACAGGAGGCGCCTATGATAGGTCGACACGTGGCACGGCCCAAAAGTGGCCCATTCCAGTGAAAAAGGCCGACCCAGTAAAAATTAGCAGGACGGCCCATATAACGCCTACTTGTGTCAGGTCCATGTAAGCCCACGGCCCATACAAGATGTGCCAATTCGGCCTATCAACGGCCCGTTAAAGATTTGAAACCATTGTAGCCCATTGTCAGTTCGATCCCGTTAACATCAGCTATATTCGACCTGTTAACGACCCATTTAATGGATGGGCCAATTTTCAGGATGTACATCTTTCGGCCTTTTAGCGACCTATTTAAATGTTGGGCTAATTTCTGGCCCGGTGTGTCTTTTAGCCTGTTGACGGCCCATAAATCTGATGGGCCATTTGTTGTAGGACCTGAGTTTCGGCCTTTTAGCGGCCCATTTAAGTGTTGGGCCAATTTCTGGCCCGGTGTCACTTTCAGCCTGTTGACGGCCCATAAATCAGTTGGGCCATTTGTAGTCAGACCTGAGTTTTGGCCTTTTAGTGGCCCATTTAAGTGTTGGGCCAATTCCAAGCCCTGTGTGCCTTTCGGCCTGTTAACGGACCATAAATGAGTTGGGCCATTTGTAGTCGGACCTTAGTTTTGGGCTTTTAACGGCCCATGCCCTTCATGGTCCAATACCAGCCCGGTTTCTCTTTCGGCCTGCTACAGGCCCACAACACAGTTGGGCCATTTACAATATGACCTGACTTTCGGCGTCTTAGCGGCCCATGGTCTTCATGGTCCAGTACAAGCCCGCTGTCTCTTTCGACCTGCTAAAGGCCTACAGTATAGTTGGGCCATATGTAGCCCAAACTTAGTAACGACCTGTTAACTGTCCGTGAAATAAATTGGGGCCACCTGTTGCCCGCTTCGATGTCGGCTTGTTAACGACTCGGGAGGTTAGAGGGCCGACCATTAACTTTCGGCCTAGTAACGACCCATTAACTTAATGGCCCCACTAAAGTTTGTACATGTCTTTAGGCCAAATTAGATAATTTGAGCCCATTACGACGAGCAATTATGCACAGGACCAAAAACGATCAAGCAAAGGTGCGGCATACAGGGAATAACGTTGCACATCCAGCATATATTACAGGAAATTACATCCACTGGGCAATCAAAGATTGATGCCAGTGCAAATAAATGAGCAGAACCTAACCATCTACAATGTCACAATCTGCAAGCTCAGCAGAGATGACGCCCATAAGCATGTGGGAAAGTTCTTGTTGCTTTGCTACACTGTCTCTGAAAACATTGATCAGTTGTTGTGTCGCACGACTCTGCACCTCTGATTCATCCACCATTTCCATCATTGCTTCATCCATTAATTGATTCACAAACATACATTTATTCCGTTCCATTCGAGATAGTGAATACTGAACAAATTCAGATGGCGATTTTGGCAGGCTTGTATTATTGATAGTGGAGAGTGTCTCGACCACTGCATCATAATATAAATTAGGACGGGAACCAAACAGATTAATCATGAGTTATTGCCATATTACCTGGCCTAGATTTACTGGAAAGAAACAATGGGGTTGCCTTGCTATTTTCAGAGTTTGTCTACTTATCTTCAGCAGCCTGCACAAAATTAACACACTAGCATTGCTATCATTGGCCAAGTCAGATAATAGGAAAGAAACATTGACACAACGAACGTTTGGGCAACTAGCCTACACAAAATTAACACAATATTGCACAGCTATCATCAACCAGGTAAGGTAGTATGAAAGCAACATTGACAAAATGAATGAATGGGCAACCAGAGAAGCACTACAATTCAATAATGTGCGTGATATGAGATAGTACATTCATGCAGCTCAGTATGCAAAACTACCAGGGAGTTTTCCTTAAAAAAATCAGCATTGGCGCCTTTAATATTTTTCTACAACTAATTTTAGATCAGATAAAGGTTAGATTCACGCCGATTAACAAAATACATGTTGATCACTGCAATGGGTCTCTGGCACGGCCTAGAACCTCACGCACCCCGATCACTGCGATGGGTCTCTGGCACGGCCTGGAACCTCACGCACCCCGATCACTGCAATGGGTCGGTCAGGCGCGAGGAGAAGAAGTGGCGCAAGAGGGCAATGGAAGGGGCAATGCCCACCATGGCTTCGAAGAAAAAGGCGAAGACAACAAGAAGGGTAACGGATTGAGGGTCAAGATGCATTATGTGGATCTGATAGTGGGAAAGCACAACATTGAAAAAGGCGGAGAAGGGAGGAACCAGGCCAGCCCGCAGGGCGTCAGCAAAGAATCGAACCTCTGTGACGATCCTATCAAAGGAGGCATGGGACACATGCCAAGCCGTCGTCCTTCCGCACTCGTTAAAGCTGGAGGCGAGGGCGGAGCGGACCTTGTCCAAGGCTTCCGGGTTGAGTATCAGCGACCGGCCGACGGCTGGCGCGATTGCCGGGGGCGAGCTGGACGAGGGCGCGGGCTTCTTCCGTTTCTCCTTTTTTTGTTGGCGCCATGGCGACGGAAGGGGGCAGAGCTCAAGTCAGATTGGAGGTGGAAATAGAGGCTCAAGGAAGAAAGGGGGACATGAAGCACGCGGACAGTCAAGAGGAAATAACTATGTAAAGCTTTGTGGCCGCCTAGCCAGGCGAATATTGGGGGAGGGTGGGGAAGCGGAGTCGCCCACGTCCAATCAACTACCACACGGCGCCCAAGGCCGCAGACTGTTGGGGCCCGCGGTGCTCCGCACTTGCCCTTTAGCTTCGCTGCTAAGCCAAGTCCGAGCGTGCCTTGGGCCCGGGGGCTACTATCGGCGTTCTGGGAACGGGGGTCCCCAGACTTGCCTGCCTGCGGCCTACGGCGTGGCTCAAGAAGTGGCCAAGTACGGCCCGTCTTCATCAACCCAATCTCAAGACCCTCGCGAGGGGCCAAGCCTCACGGGGCGAACGATGCAAGGCTTCCTCAGGGGCGGCCTCACCAGGCAAGCTCGCAAGGAGGCGGAGAGATCAAGGCAAGGAGTACCTCGCGAGGTGCTCCTGACACAAGCCATGACGATCGAGACCAGGCGGGCGCCAGCCAGCGTAGTGTCCTCGTTTCCTCTTTGGTGCAAATGGGGCAAGCGCAGGAGCAGAGTACCGAGGCATCAAGCAAAGGTTACCATAATGGTGCAACGAGACCAAGACCAGTAGGACGGTAGGACGGAGGTCACCGTGGAGCCAAAGACGGCGTCATCCCCAGTGCCTTTGGCAGTCGAAGACCAACTTTAGCCAGGATAACTTGTACTAGCTGCCCCCCTTCAGAATGGTCGTTGTTGGCTCCCTTCCCGCTCAATATTTGAGAAGAGGACTAGGGCCCCTATAAATAGAGATAGCCACCACCGTAGGGC